>NC_090329.1:115767236-116079736 GCF_035084215.1 Heptranchias perlo | reverse complement strand
TGTGAGGAATCTGCACTATTAACAAATTCACAACCATTCGCAACTAAATAAAAACGTCAGCAGGCACATCGACCCCTCATCAACCAGACAAAACAATAGATGGAAAAAGTCACATCAAGCACCAGGAATTCAGTGATGAAATGGAAAAATAGAAAAGTTCATCCCAACTTAGCCACTTGAATATTGTTAAAGTTGATGGTAATCTGAGACAATCAATCAAAATGCTCTTTTATATAAACACGGCTCAGTGGATTAGAAGAATGTCTTTTCACCTCTGGGTCCTGAGCTTGAAGCCTGTCCAGTCTGATGGGATGGCAGCCTCCTCTCGTTGCCTGCTGCAAGGAGTCCCAATTGAAATAAACTGAGGCAGTCTCAATCCAGCTGTTAGTGGGCAGGAGTCCACAGTCAAAGCGGCCCACAGTGCAGCAGCGATTGAGAAACCTCACTCACGGAGGTCAGACAGATGATTTACATAAGAATTATAAACAACATCAACAAGAACACCAAACATTTGTTGAACATGCAGCTGGATAGGGGATGGAGTCAGGGACCAGGGTGTGGAGATGCTGGTGGGACACGGACAGTATGGCTTCAGTTGTGCTGATGTTAAGTTGGAGGATGCTCTTTCTAGTTCTAATATGCTAATGAGGAATAGGAGAGGCAAACTTGGGGCATTCCCAAAGTTATTGTGTGAGGGATGGGAGGAGGAGCCATTTTCCCTTAGCTACATCGGGACCATTAGGAGTGGAATCAAGTGAGTGCCTTACCACAGAGGTGATCTAAAGAGGAAAGACCATGTTGAAAATAGCAGAGAGGTCAAGGAAGGACAACACATGCAAGTTTGACTCAATGGCAGCGCTCTCACCTCTGAGTCAGAAGGTTGTGGGTTCAAGCCGCACTCCAGAGATTGAGCGTATAATCCAGGCTGATACTTCAGTGCAATACTGAGGGAGTGCTGCATTGCCACAGGTGCTTACATCACCCTGTAGTTTCTCCTCCTCTTCTTTGAATAGTGTCAAGGGACCTTTTCCATTCCGCAAAGGCAGACGGGGCCTCGGTTTAAGAGCAAGGGAGTTCTCTAAGTATTCTGGCCAACTTTGTCACTCACCCAACACCAAAAAGCAGATTAACTGCTCATTATCTTGTTGGTGTTTATGGACCTTGTCTTATGCTAATTGACTGCTGCGTTTGCCCATGTAACAACAGTGACTACATTTCAAAAGTAATTTATTGGCCACGAAATGCTTTGAGGTGTTCTGTGGATGTAAAATGATCTATATAAACGCATAGTCGATCTTCCTTAACACACAAAGGATGTCATTGGCAATTATGACCCAAGCAGTCTTGGTTTTTTGTACAGGTTGGAAAGCAGACTGAAGGAAATTGAACAAGGAGTGATGGGAGATGTGAGTACGGGACTGGGTGGCAATGACATCCTCCAGGACCTGGGAGAGGAAATGGAGGTTTGAGATGGGGCCATAGTTGGAGAAGACAGTTGTGGTCAAGGGTAAGCTTTTGAAAGCAGGGTGAAGAAGGCAGATTTGAAGCACAGGAGAATGGTGCACGAGGAAAAGGAGCAATTGAAATATATCAGCAAACATTGGACTCTGGAAAGTAATTGAATTGAGATGGGGTGAAGTCTATCAGAGATTGGTTGCTTGGAGGAAGTGAGCTTGATGATGGCTCGGAGGGAGGAGAAACTACAGGGTGATGTAAGCTCGGAAAAGGTTGTTAGCCTGCATGAAGATTGCCCACCCAACTTCTCAGCATAGCGCTGGTTGTCCGGTTGGGTGATCCCGGCAAGGAATGGCGATCACAGGGAGCATAAGTCGGGAAATTGCGGGCTCACAGCCCCTAATTTTACATGCATTTTAGTCAATGGATGGAAAATCAGGCCCACGATGTACAGACCAGCACTCCCTCGCACGGAGTGTCCAATTCAGGAACCAACAGTCTAAAACCCAAGCAATCTTGACTCTTTTAATCGTTTTCTCTCTCGAAGCAAATCTAATTGTCTCTTGAATTCAAACCTCTTGGCATTATATTTGGAAGTACCTATCTGCTACTGATCTTGTTTGGTACAGAGTCATTACTGAGACAGCCCCTGTGCTCCGTCATTGGTGGGAGCCCATGCATTGTAGAACAGATTACGTTCAGTCAAACGTTTGTTGGAGTTTTGCCTTCCTATTTCACGACCAGGGTGTTCTTAATTGTTTTGTCTCATTGGGTCAGTGGTTGTGGGTGGAGGGACTGAAAGCCAAGTGAGAGATAAGGTACGGAGAGAGAGAGAGAGAGAGAGAGAGATTGTAATCTTGTCATATTTATTCACATCCTGCTCGCGATTCCTCGGGAGGGAGAGGGGAGGGGGGAGGGAGAGGGGAGGGGGGAGGGAGAGGGCGAAGGGCGCGGGACGTCACATTTTAATTTACAAGAATTGAATACACATCCACAAACACAAGATCAATGCTGTTTGGGACTGGAGTCTGATCAATCATTGAAACTTAGCTATAACATCGAGCTGGAGCTAAAAGTACCTCAGGGTCACAGTGAAATAACGACCCAGTGCCTAGCAACCAACCTCTGGGACTGCAACAACCTGCTGTGATTTATTTGCATTTTTCTTTTTTGAGAAACTTTTCACTTGCTATAAAGAAATTAAAAATGGATGTTGGCCTACATCCTCAGCCCAGAGGATTCATGAGTGTCCAATGTTGGAGTCTGCTTCGATTGGGCAGTGCATTGCCTTTATTGTGAAATAATATAGTCAGCCTTCCAGGAATAAACCAGGGCCTTGTGTCGAGCCTCTTGCAGCTTTTGGAGTAGATGTAAGGCTATCGCCCCAGTGCCGTCGAGAATTTACCCGAGGGCCGCTGCTGACAAGGCAGGTGGGCCTGAAATTGATGTTTCTTGGCGGGCGAGCTGCCTGCGGAGGCACGACCGGATCCTGCTGCTCGCCCCGAATACAGAGTTGAGGCCCGAGGACCAGTTCCTGGTGATCAGGCGCATGCTGCCTCCTTGATGCCAAGCCTGGGCCCGTAAACGGGCGCAGACAAAAATTTACCCCATTGAGTCAGTCATCAGTTCCCTTCAGCACTGCCTGAGTCCACCATTGGTGCAAACCCCACTTTGATATATATGAGGTTTTTTCCCTCCAATATAAAGGATTATGTATGGGGTAAATCTTTGGCTTAATTTGTGACAAGTCAGCATCCTTAGTGTAAATAATTGTTTTTCCATGTCATAAGTTTATATTCAGGGCTGGTTTAGACCAGCTTTTCTGGGACTCTATCAGCTCTTTTTTTTAAACACTTTTGCTAGTTTTCATGGTTGCAATGTATGAGATTCACAAAAGTTTGGTGTTATCTGTACTTCTGTGCAGTAGTGAGCTTATGGAGCCTTAGTTTAACATCTCATCTGGAAGACGGCACCTCTGACAATGCTGCACTCCCTCAGTACTGCACTGGAGTGTTAAATTACGCACTGATTATGTTCTCTGGAGTGGGGCTTGAATTCACAACCTTTGAACTCAGAGACGAGATCGCGACCACTGAGCCAGAGCTGACATTTCAGGTTTATATTTTCCTGACATTTGACAGGTTGTATTATGGACTATGTTGTATGAAGGCGGATTCTTGATGGGCCGGTACGACTGTTGGAGCAGTCCTTCAGAGATCTACGTCGCTGGGAGGTCAGTGTCTGATTATGCAATCCGACAGTTCCGTAAATGGGCAAGCAGGGTGGGCGGGAGAGTAAAGAAATGGATGGCAGAAATCGATGCAAACAGAAGAGGGATGAGAGAGAGAGAAAGTGGGGAGAAAGTAAACTACACGTCGGCTGCAAAGCCCAGCAGGAGGGAGTGAGGCATGTAGCACACTGCTCGGAAATGTTTCGGGCAGTGGAGCCCTGGGCCCGGCCAGCACTGCTGTAAACACTCGACACGTGCGGTGCAAACTAAATCAGTGGATGGAGTCTGTCAGTTGGACACGAGGGGATCTGCGAGAACCTTGGGGCAGGATGAATCTGTCAACTGTGGTTGTTCACTGAAAACAGGGGCATCGTGTGGCGAAATCCAGAGTCAGTGATTTGGTGTCAACATTAAAGCCCCGCTACTTGGAAATCGTGAACTGGACATCCCCCCCTCTGCCCTCCCTCATCCCTCCACCCCTCTCCCTCACGAGGCATCTCGAGCAGGGTGTGAATAAATGTGACAAGATTACAGCAGGGCTTTGTCAATTTTGACGGGGAGTCTGTCGAAGGTTGGCAATTTAAAATAAAATACATTCCAGAAGTACTTGGCAGGAATAATGTAGCTGTGTGTAGCTTTCTCTATCAATTTCCCGTCATTAATAAAAATACTACTCTGTGTTAGACTGCATCAAGTTTGCCTTTGAAAGCCATTAAGAAAATGTATAAGAAACAATTTGCATGTTTTGAGGGGAGTTTCCCGCTTAGAATCGTAGAATATTACAGCACAGAAGGAGGCCATTTGGCCCATTGTGTCTGTGCCGGTTCTTTGAAAGAGCTATCCAATTAGTCCCACTCCCACGCTCTTTCCCTGTAGCCCTGCAAATTTTTCCTTTTCAAGTATAAATCCAATTCCCTTTAGAAATTATTGGGGAAGCTATAAACTGTATGATAAGATAATAAAGCAAGGGAATTAGAGGCACTAATTAGAATGGTCGATTATCAAGGGTGATTTTTTTCTTCAAAGTTCCGGGGGAACATAAAAAGTCTCAGCGCAGCCAACAAGAAAAAGAGTCAAAGACCCTGTGACGTCTGGTCTATGCACCCCCCTCCAAGTATGCAATGCTGGGAATTCCTCGACATGCCCTGGCAATGCGCTACTGGAGCTGCACTTCCACAGTATGCCTCCACCTAACTCCCCATGCCTTTCCTGGGGCCAGGAGGCAGGCTGTGCCAGGCCGTCCCCACAGCCTGTAACGGGACCGTGCGGGGCCCCTGAGCAACTCACATCCACTGCATGCACCTCTGCTGTACGGCGCCTCACAGGTTCTGGCCACAACACCTCAGGAAGGATGCACTGGCCTTGGAGGGGCTGCAGCACTGATTCACCAGAATGATACCAGGGCTAAAAGGGTTAAGTTATGAGGACCGGTTGCATAGACTAGGCTTGCATTCCCTTGAGTTTAGAAGATTAAGGGGTGATCTAATTGAGGTGTTTAAGATAGTTAAAGAATTTGACAGGGCAGATAGAGAGAAACTATTTCCTCTGGTGGGGGAGTCCAGAATAAGAGGGCATATCCTTAAAATTAAAGCTAGGCAGTTCAGGAAGCTCTTCGTCACACAAAGGGTAGTGGAAATCTGGAACTCTCTCCCCCAAAAAGCTGCTAAGGTTAGATCAATTGAAAATTTCAAAACCTCGATAGATCAATTTTTGTTAGTTGAGGGTATCAAGGGATATGGAACTAAGGCGGGTAAATGGAGTTAAGATACAGATCAGCCACTTGAACGGCAGAACAGGCTCGAGAGGGTGAATGGCCTAATCATGTTCCGATGCAAAATTGGGGCAAATAAGTTTTAAGTCTCTGCCCTACTTTTCCATTTTTCTTTTTCTAACCTCCCTCCCAAGTTTCCTCTCCTTAAACCTCCTCTCCTGAAAGTGGTCATTCAGGGCTGAATTCCATGGTTCCTTGGATGTAGTGACTGCCCACCAATACCGTGCCAACTGGCCCATTCGTTTGAACAAATATGATCCGTGAAGAGCTGCCAGAAATGAGGATTTTTCAAAGCGTCAGCAGATTTGGTCAGAATTTTCCAACCATTCTTTCAAGAAGCTTCACGTGTAATATTTTTGCTTTAATGTTCTGATTTTCAGGAATTTAGTAAACAGGAGAGTACTTGGTGGAATTCAAACTTCCTGCCTGCATGCAGAGGTCAAGTGAGGAAACTAAGAGATCCACAAAAATTGGAGAAGGTGAGAGATTCGTGTGGAGAAGGGCGCAAGCTAGAGAAATGGTGAGAAGTGTAAGGAGCAAGCGGATGCAAAAGAAAAATGATGGAAATGCAGGGGACAAGAACAAGAGAGATCGGGAGATGGTTAGGAATGTGAAGGGCAGCAAAGAGACCAAGAAAGAGGCTGAAACTGAAATCTCACGCACTCCTTCGGATGAAATGTTAAACTGAGGCCCGAGTCTGACTGTTCTAGTATTTCAGGTGGACGTTAACATTATTTGAAGAAAAGCTGGGAGCTTTCCTGGTCTTGGCCAACATTTGTCATTCAACCAACCCCACCACAAAGCAGATGAACTGATTACAATGGTTTGCGGAATCTTGTTGGTGCAAAACGGTTACGTAACGACACCCAATGACAGCAATGATGAAAATGAGGAAGAAGAAAATTGATTATTCCAGTGTTCTCCTGGCCGACCTCCCATCTTCCACCCTCCATAAACTTGAGCTCATTCAAAACTCTGCTGCCCTTATCCTAACTCGTACGAAGTCCCGTTCACCCATCACCCCTGCGCTCGCTGACCTACATGGCTCCCGGTGAGGGAGCGCCTCGATTTTAAAATTCTGATCCGTGTTTTCAAATCCCTCCATGGCCTCGCCCCTCCCTATCTCTGTAACCTCCTCCAGCCCTACAACCCTCCGAGATCTCAGCGCTCCTCCAATTCTTGCCTCTTGAGCATCCCCGATTTTCACCACTCCACCATTGGCAGCCGGGTCTTCAGCTGCCTAGACCCTAAACTCAGGAATTCCCTCCCTAAATCTCTCTGCCTCTCTACCTCTCTCTCTTCTCCTTTAAGATGCTCCATAAAAGTCACTTCTTTGACCAAGCTTTTAGTCACCTGTCCTAATATATCCTTACATAGCTCGGTGTCAAATTTTGCTTGATAACGCTCCTGTGAAGCACCTTGGGATGTTTGACTATGTTAAGGGTACTATATAAGTTGTTGTTGTTGATGAAGAAGATGCCACATGAGAGAGCTGTGAGAATTCAGGGATGCCCAGCTTGCAGGTCTTTTGAATATTGTATTAATTATAGCCAGATTTAATGATTGCATCTTCATAAGTAGACATTGTCTGCCAACAGCTCCTGGGGTTAGTTTAAACGGATTGTGGTTGAGGCCTGGACAATCGACTCGTTTATTAAGAAACAACTCCATGCGGTAATGGGAAGATGGTTGTGTTGGCATTCTGGAAGGTTGAGGCCCAGTGGGCTGAAGAGCCTTCTTTATTTGAACATTTTGTATGGAGCTGAGAGAGGCCCTGCGGCAGATGGTGCCACAGGGGGCTATGCCTTGGGGGTGGTGCTGACTCCACAGCTCACTGTTAGTCATGGGATTCTGAAATTAGACTACAGGTAAACTTCTGAGGAATTGAGTATTGAGGACGGCAAAATGAAGGTCAGGCTGATGCGATAATGAGGTTCTAACGCTGCCGCTGCCTGTACCCTGCTTTTTAAATATTTCATAAAACAGTAAATACTAAATTGGCTAGCAGAGGGTAATCAATATTGCCCAACGTTTATTTTAATTATATTGACAGGTGTCTAACTTAGGTCATATTTTATTTCTTCCGAAAAGAATCTGAAGGGTAGAAATTTGGGTGCGCCCATTTTCAGGCGCATGGTCTGATCCCAGCGGCAGAATGGGGAGGCCCGAGGTGCCCCTGATATTGGGCCTCGGGCCTCATTTCCATCAAGCTGGCCAGGGTGAAGAGCCCGCTGGTGAAGAGTGATCGACAACTGGGTCGTTGCTGCCCTCAATTTAATGAGGACTGGGGCAAGGAGATCGGAGGATCGGAGGCCGGGGGGATCGGGGAGGATCAGGGGATCGGAGGCCAGGGGGATCGGGGGGATCAGGGGATCGGAGGCCGGGGGGATCGGGGAGGATCAGGGGATCGGAGGCCAGGGGGATCGGGGAGGATCAGGGGATCGGAGGCCGGGGGGATCGGGGAGGATCAGGGGATCGGAGGCCAGGGGGATCGGGGGGATCAGGGGATCGGAGGCCAGGGGGATCGGGGGGATCAGGGGATCGGAGGCCGGGGGGGATCGGGGGGATCAGGGCAATCAGGGGGATCAGGGGGATCGGGGGATCGGAGGCCGGGGGGATCGGGGGGATCGGGGGATCGGAGGCCGGGGGGATCGGGGGGATCAGGGCAATCAGGGGGATCAGGGGGATCGGGGGATCGGAGGCCGGGGGGATCGGGGGGATCAGGGGATCAGGGCAATCAGGGGGATCAGGGGGATCGGGGGGATCGGGGGGATCAGGGGGATCGGGGGATCGGAGGCCGGGGGGATCGGGGGGATCAGGGGATCGGGGGATCGGAGGCCGGGGGGATCGGGGGGATCGGGGGGATCAGGGGGATCGGGGGGATCGGGGGATCGGAGGCCGGGGGGATCGGGGGGATCAGGGGATTGGAGGCCTGGGGGGCTGTTTTAAAGAAATAATAATTTTGCCTCCCCAATCTTCAGGGGTCTAAGCCCCGAGCATAGCGTGGATCAGAACATAGGAACAGCAGTCGGCCATTCAGCCCTCGAGCCTGTTCCACCATTCAATTAGATCAGGGCTGATCTGTACCTCAGCTCCATTTACCCACCTTTGCTCCATTTCCCCTGATACTGTTACCTGACAAAAATCTACTGCTCTCAGTCTTGAAAGCTTTAATTGTCACAGCATCTGCAGCCTTTTGGGGGAGACAGTTCTAGATTTCTACTGCCCTTTGTGTGAAAAAGTGCTACCTGATTTCACTCCTGAACAGTCTAGCTCTGATTTTAAGATTGTGCCCCCTCGTTCTGGATTCCCCCATCAGAGGAAAATAATTTCTCTGTATCTACCCTATCAAATCCCTTTATCAATTTAGACTCTTCGATTAAATCACCCCTGAACCTTTAACCCACATTTGTGCAACGCATCCTCATAATTTAACCCTTTAAGCCCCGGTATCGTTCTGGTGAACCTGCGCTGCACCCCCTCCAAGGCCAATATATCCTTCCTGAGGTTCAGTGCCTAAATCTGAACACAATACCCAGATGGGATCTGACCAAGGTTCTGTACAACTGAAGCATCACTTCCACAGTTTTGAATTCCAACCCCCTCGAGATAAAGGCCAACGTTCCATTAGCCTTTTTGGTAACTATTTGTACCACTGCCGTTTCTAACTTGGTAACAAAAGTGGAGTAAGGGTCTACCCTATCGGTGCCATTCATGGGCTCCAAGGACTTCCATTACATTCAGATTAAGGCCACAGGATGAAAATTGTGGGAAAGCAGCGATTTGAAAATTCGGGGCGGGGAACCGCACCAGCACCGGTGCACCACAGGTGCCCGCCACAACTGAGGAGGAGGGTGGAGAGGTTTGTAGGGCCTCTGAAAGGGGGCACTGGACGCCTGAGTTCTGACTGAATAGGAAACAAGGAAAAATGAACTCAAAGATTTGCCCCGACCAACAGGCCATTAGTTCAACGGTGTTGGATCTCTCAGGGATCGACTGCTGTTACCATGTCAAGTCTCGGAGCCTTCCCTAGGCCTGGAACGGGACCGGGCCTTTTGGGGTTGTGCTGCGTAGAATTCCCAGGGTAGCCTGGGAATGACCCCCAGATGCCCCCTAAAGCTGGCTTTCAATTTAATGGGAGACAACATCCAGCATAAGGAGTGGAAACCCAGAGGATTCGAGTCAAATTGAAACCCTCCCACCCACCACCCAATGGGATTGTGCCACAGTTTCACCCCCATCCACTCCCCTCTGACTGGATCGTTTCCCTTTTACATTTTTGCACTCACAAAATTGCAACATTAGCCCCTGAGCGGAAATATTGAAAGACCGAGGGGACATTTTGAGCTTCTGAGCCTGTCGTCCTGTGCTAGTGTTGGTAGAGTTAATGTACAAAGGTTTTATTATTTTAAAAAAGAAATTTGACTTGGGAAAAAAAGAGCTGGCTGACTCAGGCTAAACTGAAATATCCTTCTGCTGCCAAGGAATCCTCTGGTTCACTCTACGTTTTGTGCTAAATTCAGCTGAAAAACATCCTCTCCTCCCCATCCCCCCGCCCCGCCCCCACCACTGAGCTGCAGCGTGCGTAGTTAAGCGAACGGGCCCTTTCACTCATATGGTAAAAATAACAAAACAGCAGTTCTTACAGACTAAACAAGAATCAAACTTTCAAGTAACTACTTAAGTAACACCCTGATAGCACGTGCAGGGATGCTGGGGCCCCTACAAACCAACAGTAGCCACTTGGGGTGGGCTCCTGGAGGGATGCCAGCATCTGTGAGCCTTAGTCCAGCTCGAGTCAGTGCCTTCAGGTGAGGGGGTGGCAAATTGGACAAAAAAAATCATTCCAATGATCAAAATGTAGCGTCTTTCATGCCCTCAGGACGTCACAAAGCGTTTTCCAGCCATTGAAATACTTTTTGAAGTTCAGTAACTGTTGTAGGAAACGCAGCAGCCAATTTGCGCACAGTAAGGTCCCACAAACAGCAATGTGATGATGACCAGATAATCTGTTTTAATGATGTTGGTTGAGGAACGAATATTGGCCAGGACACAGCAAGATCACCATTACTCTTCTTTGAATAGCACTCTGGGATCTTTTGCATCCACCTGAGAGGACCTTGGTTTATTAACTTATTGAAAGATGACACCTCCAACAGTGCAGCACTATGTTCAGTACTTCCACTGAAGGGTTAGCTTAGATTATGTGCTCAAGTCTCTGGAGTGGGGCTTGACCCACGACCTGTCTTATTCAGTGGTAAGGATGCTACTGTTGAGCTAAGGGTGACTGTATAGTAGCTGAGTCTGATGTTGGTATATATAAGAGAGGCTAAGATAGTTGTGGAGACAGGCAATGTTGTGGAAGTGGCAGAGGTTTTGGTGCATATGAGGTAGGATTTAAAGCACAGCCCAAAGACAAACAGGATGCCAGGATTATGGTTCAGCCTGAGAGCGCATTCAGAGAGGGGGATGGAGGCATTAGACAGGGAGCAGAGTTTCTGGTGTGTGGTGAAGACAATGGCTTGCATCTTCCCAATGTTGAGTTGGAAGAAGTGGTAACTCATCCAAGATTTGATGTTGGAGAGGCAGTCTGACAGCAGAGAGACAGGTGAAGAGTCAAGAGAGATGGTGGAGAGGTAGAGCTGGCTATCATCGGCATGCACCAGCAACTTGCAATTATCTAGCACTTTTAACGTAGTAAAACATCCCAAGGTGCTTCACAGCAGCGATTGTCAGAGAAAACATTTGTAATCAGACAAAAAAAATACATGTGAAAACTAACCCCACCCGTGTGGGTAGAAGGCTTAAACTATATGAAAGACTGTTTTGTTTTTGCTGGGGGCTTTTTTTCCTACTGCTCACATCTCACCATCGCTATCTGCAAATCTTCTGCCGCAACATAAGTTGCCATGGTGCACACTGGATGTCGTAGTTCCAGATGAGCAGAGAACTATCACTCGCAAGATGCATCTCTCTTTCACTCACGCTCACACACAAACTATCAGAATTGATCATCGGGTGTTGGAAATCCCCAGCACTCAATACCTAGGTGAGAGTTTCAGCTCCTGGACAGAGGCAGAAACTGATGTCCCCCCGCCAAGCCCCAGAGATAGGAACAGGTCTGTAGCATGGAAACTTCTGGCAGACATTTCTAACATTAAATAACTCATTTTATGGCTAAGTTTAGTGTTCTGTTTTCCAAAATTGTACATTTTCAGTGCGTTTGGATATTTTTAACGGTATATAAGGACTGGACTGAGGAAGGAAGCAGCAGCTGAAAGCAGTTTGACATTTTGTGGTAGGTGTAAGTTCCAAGTTGAAAACCAATCAGTAGGGTTAACTTAACGGATACTTAAGCCAAGAAGGACCTTTTGCCCTATGGGCACCTCAGGGTAGGGGTGGGGGGGCAACGGAGGAGGAGGGGGGGTCAGAGTTACAATCGAAGTGGTCGACTTACTGCCCCGTTCCCCCCTGCGCTGCCATATTTCCCCGGGTCCTTGGCTGGGCAGCCCAGGCGTCTGCCTGAATCAGGCCGTAGCTTCATGAACCCAATGCAAATCAGGATCCCAATGCAAGGTCTCAATAAAGCTAAGTGTCAATATTATTTCCATGGGGCCAGGAGGAGCAGGAGTTCTCCTCCGGTCTCCATGAGGAGAACGTGGGCCGATGCCATCCTGGGCTCCCGCCACTGCCATTGTACCTTTCTGCCCACTGGGCCAGCCTCCAGGCCGTCCAATATTGCACTGGGCCTGAGCTGGAGCTGTTGATCTGCAGCAAGGGCATCTGTTCGAGGCGTGCAGCTCGTCCAATATGTGCTAATGAGACCCCTCCCCCAGGGCATGCCCCCTCCCACAGGTATCGGATGGTTACCCTGCTCGTTCTGCCTGCCAACCGGCTGGAAGTTACAATCTTCTTTGAGAGCTTTGACGGTATCGGCTAAAGTAGAGACTTTGAAGTCTCTTTGAAGTCATTTTATTAAAAGTCTGCAATCTATCAATTGTGAGCAGCAAAAGCTTTCATTGGAGTACAATTTGGAAGCAGTCCTTGTGCCAGGCAGCACTGGAAAATAAATCAGCAGGAATGCATGTTTTCTTAACATTTGTTCTTGAGAAGTGGGCAATGCATTTATTTATTGGCCATTGCCAGTTGCCTTCTCCTTGAACTGCTGCTGTCCATATGGTGATGGTACTCCCACAATGGTGCTAGGCAGGGAATACCAGAACTCTGAACCAATGGACAATAAAGGAGTGGTGATATATGTCCAAGTCAGGATGGTGTGTGATTTCTCGGTGGTTGCCGGGGTGGTAGATGTCATCGAAGTAAACTTGATGAGTTGCTGCAGTGCATCCTGTAGATGGTACACACTGCAGCCACAGTAGAAGGTGGATATTGGGTCCAGAGGCAAGGGCACCGATCAAGTGAACTGCTCTGCTCTGGATGGGGTCAAGCCTCTTCAGACGGGGGCTGAGTGTTCCATCACATGCCTGACTTGAGCCTTGTAGATGGCGGAGAGTCTTTGAAGGGTCAGGGAGTGAGCCACTCAGAGCAGAATACCCAGCCTCTACCTTGCTCTTGTAGTCAAGGTGTTAATATGGCTCGTCCAGTTCAACTTCTGGCCAGTGGTGTTGATGGTGGGGCACTCATCAATGGTGGTGCCATTGAAGGTCGAGAGGAGATGAGCTGGGCTTTCCCTTGTTCAAGATGGTCATTACCTGGCACTTACATGGTGCAAATGTTACCTGCCACTTGTCTGGATGTTGTCCAAGTCCTGCTGTAGGCTGGCATGGGCAGCTTCATTATCAGAGGACTTGTGAATGGAGTTGAATACTATGGAATCATCTGCACACAGCCCCACTCCTGACCTTATGAGGGCGGGAAGGTCATTGATGAAGCAGCTGAAGATGGTTGAGCTGAGGAGCTCCTGCAGTGATATCCTGCGGCTGTGAAGATTGGCCTCCAACAACCACAACCACCATCTGCCTTTGTGCCAGGTATGACTCCAGCCACAGGAGGGTTTTCGCTTTGACTTCAGTTTTGATATGGGCTCCCTGGGGCCCCACTCGGTTGAATGCAGACTTGACGTCGAGGGCAGCCGCCCTCACCTCTCCCCTGGCATCCAGCTCTTGTGCCCATGTCTGAATCAAGGCTGTGATGAGCTCTGGGCTCGAGTGGTTCTGGCAGAACTCAAACTGAGCATCAGTGAGTAGCTTATCGGTGAGTAGGTGTCTCTTGATAGCACGATTGATAACTCCATCCATCACTTTACTGATGATGGGGAGGAGGCTGAGAGGGCAGTAATTAGCCAGGTTAGATTAGTCAGATAGGGTATGCCCGGGCAATCTTAGTCAGTGTTGTAGATGTATTGGAATAGCTTAGCTAAGGGAGCAGCTAGTCCCGGTGCACAGGTCGGGTTGGCCAGATTGCATCAAGGAGCAATATTAAATCAGCCCACACTCTTCCGCAATATATTGCTGAAATCTTTGATTTTTCGCCCACTTGCTGCAGTTCTCTGGGCTTTTTTTTGTAGGTAGCCAGCTGGCGATTCAGACAGTGTTTTGAAACAGAGGTGTCCTTATGATTAGATGCGGAGAGAAAGGACAGAAACAGAGTGACACGGCTTTGAAGTTTACCCTTTACGAAAGAAACATTGGCATCTGGTAAATTTTCTTCAGAGACAGTTTATGGGTCTTTAAACTGGGGGTGGGGAGGGCACTGGTGTAATCAATGTGAACACAATTGGATATCTCTACTACCAATAAAAGAAGAAAGAACTTGCATTTATATAGCACCTTCCATAACCTCAGGACATCCTAAAGCACTTTACAGCCAATGAAGTGCTTTGAAATATGGTCACTGTTGTAATGTAGGGAAATGCGACAGCCAATTCGCACAAAGCAAGGTCCCACAAAGAGCAGTGAGATAAAGGACCACATCATTTGTTTTTTGGTGATGTTGGTTGAGGGATAGGTTTTAGCCAGGATACTGGGAGATCTCCCTGCTCTTCATCGAATAGTGCCATGGGCTTTTTCATGTCCCACTAAAAGGGCAGACTGTGCCTTAGTTGAACATTTCATTCGAGAGACCCCCACCTCCACCGGTTCAGCACTACACTGGTTTGTCAGCCTTGATTATGTGCTCAAGTGCTGGAGTGGGATTCAGAACCCATAACCTTTGACTCGGAGGTGAGAGCGCTACCACTGAGGCAAGGCTGACACCTACGACCACCTTAGTGAGCACAGACCTTGGATTGCCTTGTCCGTATGGCTCAGTTTTGCAGTGGGCAGTGCATTTAGCAACGGGCCCATCCGGGTTTTCATAGAATCGTAGAAAGCTTAAGGCACAGTAGGAGGCCATTCGGCCCATCATGTCCGCACTGGCTGAGAAACGAGCCGCCCAGCCTAATCCCACTTTCCTGCATTTGGTCCGTAGCCCTACAGGTCATGACTCTTCAGGTGCACAACCAGGTATTTTTTAAATGAGTTGAGGGTTTCTGCCTCTACCACCCTCTCACGCAGTGAGTTCCAGATCCCCACCACCCTCTGGGTGAAAACCTTTTTCCTCATTTCTACTCTAATCCTTCTACCAATCACTTTAAATCTATGCTCCCTGATTATTGATCTCTCCGCTAAAGGAAATAAGTCCTTCCGATCCACTTTATCTAGGCCCCTCATAATCAAATCACCCCTCAGCCTCCTCTGTTCCAAGGAAAACAGCCTATCCAATCTTTCCTCATAGCTAAAATTCTCCAGTCCTGGCAACATCCTCGGAAATCTCCTGTGCACCCTCTCTAGTACCATTACATCCTTCCTGTAATGTGGTGACCAGAACTGTACACAGTGCTCAAGCTGTAGCCTAACTAGCGTTTTATACAGTTCCAGCATAACATCCCTGCTTTTATATTCTATGCCTCGGCTAATAAAGGAAAGTATTCCATATGCCTTCTTAACCACCTTATCTACCTGAACTGCTCCTTCAGGGATCTGTGAACATGCACTCCAAGGTCCCTCACTTCATCTACACCTCTCAGTATCCTCCCATTTATTGTGTATTCCCTCACCTTGTTTGCTCTCCCCAAATGCATTACCTCACACTTCTCTGGATTGAATTCCATTTGCCACTTTTCTGCCCATCTGACCAGTCCATTGATATCTTCCTGCAGTCTACAGCTTTTCTCCTCACTATCAACCACACGGCCTATCTTTGTGTCATCCGCAAATTTCTTAATCATGCCCTCTACGTTTAAGTCCAAATCGTTAATGTACACCACAAAAAGCAAAGGACCTAGTACCAAGCCCTGTGGCACCCCACTGGAAACAGCCTTCCAGTCGCAAAAACACCCGTCGACCATTACCCTTTGCTTCCTGCCACTGAGCCAATTTTGGATCCAATTTGCCACATTCCCTTGGATTCCATGGGCCTTTATGTTTTTGACCAATCTGCCATGTGGGACCTTGTCAAAAGCCTTGCTAAAATCCACGTAGACTACATCAATTGCACTACCCTCATCGATCCTCCTTGTCACCTCCTCGAAAAATTCAATCAAGTTAGTCAGACACGACCTCCGCCTAACAAATCCGTGCTGACTGCCCTTGATTAGTTCGTGCCTTTCTAAGTGACAGTTTATCCTGTCCCTCAGAATTGATTCCAATAATTTGCCCACCTCCGTGGTCAGGCTGACTGGCCTGTAATTACTCCGTCTATCCTTTGCTCCCTTTTTAAACAATGGTACAATGTTAGCAGTCTTCCAATCCTCCGGCACTACGCCTGTATCCAGTGAAGTTTGGAAAATGATTGTTAAAGCCTCCGCTATTTCCTCCCTGGCTTCTTTTAACAGCCTGGGATACATTTCATCCAGCCCTGGTGATTTATCCACTTTCAAAGATACTAATCCCCTTAATACTTCCTCTTTCACTATGTTTAACCCATCCAATATTTCACACTCCTCCTTAACTTCAATCCCTGCATCATCCCTCTCCTTTATGAAGACAGATGCAAAGTATTCATTAAGAACCATACCCACATCTTCTACCTCCACACATAGTTT
Source organism: Heptranchias perlo (assembly GCF_035084215.1). Classification (NCBI taxonomy): domain Eukaryota; kingdom Metazoa; phylum Chordata; class Chondrichthyes; order Hexanchiformes; family Hexanchidae; genus Heptranchias; species Heptranchias perlo. Next base: position 116,063,236 of record NC_090329.1, on the reverse strand, counting down.
ACCTTTTTGGTCTCCATTAGGCCCTACTCTTTCCTTAGTTATCCTCTTGCTCTTAATGTATTTATAAAACATCTTTGGGTTTTCTTTGATTTTACCTGCTAATATTTTTTCATGCCCTCTCTTTGCTTTCCTAATTTCCTTTTTTAACTTCACCCCTGCACTTTGTATACTCCTCCAAGCTTTCCATAGTATTGAGTTCCTGTTGTCTATCATAGGCTTTCTTTTTCTGCCTTATCTTACCCTGAATGCTTCTTGACATCCAGGGGGCTCTAGATTTGGCAGCCCCTCCCTTTTTCTTTGTGGGAACATGTTTACCCTGAACCCCTTAAATCACCCCTTTGAATGTCTCCCACTGCTCTGACACTGATTTACCTTCAAGTAGCTGTTTCCAGTTTACTTCTGCTAATTCAGTTTAGTAAAATTGGCCTTTCCCCAATTGAAAGCTTTAACTTCTGCTCTGTCTTTGTCCTTTTCTATAACTATGCTAAAACTAACTGTATTATGATCACTACCACTAAAATGCTTTCCTACTGCTATTTCTTCCACCTGCCCCTCTTCATTTCCTAGAACTAAATCCAGAACTGCAAAGTTAATAAGTAGCATCACTGCGCTGAAAATGTATCACTGCACACCCCTCAGTTTATAAGTAAGGGTAAGAAGTCTTGCAGGATACATTTAGGGGTGATTCCACAATCCAGTGCTCTGAATTAGTGCCGTAACTCACAGCCAGCGTCGAAGGAAATCACAGGAGCATTTTCCATCACACAAAATTACAGGCCACATACCCACTGGGAATGTCGGATTGCAGAGTCGTCCCTTTTACCTTCACAGCCCTGCCCAGATGCTCTTGTCATTTTGAAATAATTACTTGTTTATGAGATCCTGGTTAGTGCTATCAACTTTTCATTTACATAGAATTACATATAAATTTACAACACAGAAACAGGCCATTCAACCCTTCTGGGCTATGCCGGTGTTTATGCCCCACACAAGCCTCCTCCTACCTTACTTCATCTCACCCTATCAACATTTCCTTCTATTCCTTTCTCCCTCATGTACTTATCTAGCTTCCCCTTAAGTGCATCTATGCTATTCACCTCAACTACTCCATGTGGTAGCAAATTCCATATTCTCTGGGTGTAGTAGTTTATTCTGAATTCTTCATTGGATTTATTAGTGACCATCTTATAATTACGACTCCTGGTTTTGGATTTCCCCACAAGTGGAAACAGCTTTTCTACATCTAATCTATCAAACCCCTTCATAATTTTAAAGACCTGGATCAGGTCACCCATCAGCCTTCTCTTCTCCAGAGAAAAAAGCTCCAGCCTGTTCAGTCTTTCCAATTACACAAATGGCCTTTTTCTTTTCAAAAGAACACAGTTTATGGGCCATCAGTGTCCAATATAAAACATCTCATCTTCAGGTTTTCATTTCAGGAGGATTAAGACTGTCGTAGGTCTTTTAATGACATCGATAGTGTTTATCTTCTTTCATTATTGAACAGCTGCCTCTCACGCGACTTCCTAGTTACACAGTGACTTCCTGCAGTCATGCTCAAGGACAGATGGAGGCAGCTTTACAGGTTGAATGATTTTTCAAGTGTGCTTGCACATTACGTCTCATTTTTAACAAGTCGAAGTAATTAACATGACTAGCAAGGAAGTGTTGTACAGTAGGGCTTAAAACAGGCCTTAATTAAGTAATTAAGTCATTTTTAAGTAAGATATCTCTCCAGTCACATTTGTCCAGTCGAAGGGTTGTGCCCTTTTGTCACTTAAGCTCTGTATCTTCACCCAGAATTTCTCATTTTTCAGACCCCCCTCAAATTAATGAAAAGTCTCCTATTTACATTGCATTGATACCCAGAATCCTCATGTCCAAACGATTCATTATCTAAATTTGAATATCTGACCCTGGCTCTCATTTATTTTTGGAACTGTTTTCCTATATATGCAGAAGTAAGTTTTACAACGTAGTGCTCCCAATGCAGAGCTTCACACATCGGGAGCAAGTCAAGCGCAGAGGGCCTACGCGCCCCGCATGATTCCCGACATGCACTCCAGTCACGTGAAGTCTTGTGTTGTCAAATTTAGCTCAAAGTAAAACATTTTTCAAAACGGATCTTCATCACCTAACTGATAGCAGAGAGGCAGCATAGGCAGGATGGGCCGAATGGTCTCTCTCATTGCTGTAAAATTTGGTGAGTCTAAGAAATGGCTTAAATTGCATTGAATGCTGATAAAATGGAACCATTTTTTTAAAAAAAATTTTCACCTCTGTGCCATCTTTCTGCACCTGCTCAGGAGAGTTAGCCAGCAAACTTTTTAAAGAAAAAAACAAAAGAATTTGCACTTATATAGTGCCGTTCTTGACACAAAGCGCTTTACAGCCAATGAAGCACTTTCGAGGTGTAGCCACTATTGTAATGTAGGAAACACGGCAGCCAATTTGCTCACAGCAATGTGATAATGACCAGATAATCTGTTTTTTTTAATGATTCAGATTAGCCATGATCTTATTGAATGGCGGAGCAGGCTCGAGGGGCCGATTGGCCTACTCCTGCTCCTATTCCTTATGTTCTTATGTTGGTCAAAAGATAAATATTGGCCAGGACACCAGGAAAACTTCTCCTGCTCCTCTTCGAAATAGTGCCGTGGGATCTTTTACGTCCACCTGAGAGGGCAGATGGGGCCTCAGTTTAACATCTCATCCAAAAGACTGCAACTCCGACAATGGAACGTTCCCTCAGTAGTGCACTGAAGTGCCAGCCTAGATTATGTGCTGAAGCCTCTGGAGTGGGACTTAAACCCACAACCCACAACATAATTCCTCTGTATGTTAGAGCCAATGTATGTGCTAGTAGGTTTATGCGTTAGCGTTAATGGACTCGGTGCTCATTTTACCCTCACTCCTACAATTGCTTCTGGGGCAATCAGGTGTAATGCATGAGGATGCCTTGGTCCAGAGTAAATGATGTTTTTCTTTTGCTTCTTGAGGCGACATTGCAAGATTGCTCATTGAATTCATAAGGCTTAACAGAAAAGAATGTTATCGATGCCTGCACGAAGCTGGCATCACAGGAGTGGGAGGAATCGGAAGATGTATAAAGTGAACTGAAACAACGCAGGGTATAATGGGGGACTGAAACAAATTTGCAGGATGACAGGGTTAGTGCAGAAAGCCCAGGCTGTCCTGGTGCAAAAGTGATGCACATGGCACATGTGGATGCCTACAGCATGAGTTCCCATTCAAAGACCATCAGTTACGTTACTGGGAATCTACTCTTGAAAAGGTGGAGCTGAAGAGTGATAGCACAAAATTGTGTTAAAAGTTTGCATTGTGACCGACTATGTATTCGGGATCAGCACAATTACCTGCAGAACTTTCCAACGTTACTGCATTGGCTGACTTTCCAGACTGCGAGTAGCATGGCATAATTGAACTTTTCCAGACTTTTAAATTCAGGCCAAAGAAAGCGCCTGAGCACAGGTTGTATTTGCAGGCTGCAGTGTGCCAACAGGATTCATTCTGAACTGAGTGCTGGAGGAAGATTTGCAGCCAACCGCATGGAGCAACCCAGTGTGGACACGCTGTTCTGGAAAACAGAAAAAAGGAGTTAAAGTTTAAAAGAGAAAAGGAGTTAAAGTTTAAAATCTCAGGGGTGAGAAGTCCTCCGGTTGCTAATTGTAGTGACCTTGTAAATGTGTTCATAGAATTACATAGTATTTACAGCACAGAAAAAGGCCACTCGGCCCATCTGGTCTATGCCAGTGTTTATGCTCCTCCTCCCACTCTATTTACTTCATCTCAACCCTATCAGCATATCCTTCTATTCCTTTTCTCCCTCATATGTTTATCTAGCTTCCCCTTAAATGAGTCTATGCTAATCGCCTCACCCACTCCATGTGATAGCGAGTTCCACATTCTCACCACTCAGAGAGATTTCCTCTGTACGGTATTTCTAGCAAAATTCTAAAAGGCAAACTTTTCGAATTTTACAATATCACTGGAAATAGTGAATGGAGGAAATGTGTATGAATGGGTCTGTGAGGCTGTTACACGTAGTGAGTGGAGGAATTATCGCCGCTCAGGACACTAAGAGGGAATAGCCTCCCCCTCCTCCAGTGACACCACTGAGCTTGCTTGCTGCTGAATTAAACAATCGGGCATTGACTGGGAATGTCAACGAAGCTCGTTTTTAATGGGAATCTTCACCAAATGATTCCATTTTCCAGAAATTTAGCAGGAGAGGGATTTCCCAGCAGCCTTACTCTGTTGAATGAAATGCACAAGCGGGATGGATACATTCGGACCCCCACTTATGTTTTTATTTTTCATTGCATCTTTCAGTCAGCAGCAAGCCCTTTTCACACACATGTTGTTTGCAGCCTTCGGGCTTAACTTGGCATCTAGAAAAATAGAGTTTGATTTGCTCTCGAATCAGCATGTCCAGAATGACAGCGTGTTGTTAGCACGCCAGGCTTGTCATATGTTGCGGCTAAGTAGAAGACACATTCAGAAGGAGAAGCAGTTGATGAATGTTGATCTGCTTGGCAGAAAGGAAATTCTTTTTTTTGACCACATTTATTTTAGCTATCGATTACGATTTGAGATTTAAATGATTTTCTTCACGCACTCGGATTTGTTTGGTTCTCCGATTTTCACTTGCCAAAACAAAGCTCTATCAAGACCAAGTGCAAGCTTTATAAAGGACATAAATATAAGATAGTCACTAATAAATCCAATAAGGAATTCAGGAGAAACCTCTTTACCCAGAGAGTGATTAGAATGTGGAACTCGCTATCATATGGAGTAGCATAGGTGCAATTAAGGGGAAGCTAGATAAAAGCCTGAGGGAGAAATGACTAGAAGGATATGGTGATAGGGTGAGATAAAGTAGGGTGCGAGGAGGCTCGTGTGCAGCATAAACACCGGCGTAGACCGGTTGGGCTGAATGGCCTGTTTCTGTGCTGTAAATTCTATGTAAGATGTAATACGTTTTTGTGAGGGTTGTCGTCCGCTTGATAAGCTGGAGAGCTGTCAGGGTGCGAGGGACGAGCAATGACGTCCACTCAAAATAAAACAAAGAGAACACAGCACTCTCAGCAAATGCAACGTTAAAAGGAAATGTCACTGCACTCCGTCCCAGCTGGCTCCGCCAGCACTTTATATGTGTAATAAGCACTAACAAGTGACTGCCACTGCCCAGGTGAAAAAGGAAAGGAAATGAAAACCATTATGAACCCCCAAATGCAGAGGCAAATGTCTACAGGTTGCTAAGCAACAGAACACACAGGCAGTGATACTGAGTTGGTGGAATCTCTCTGTTTTGGATACAGACTCATAAGTAGATCGCAGCGATTTGACACTCTCTGATATTCCGTGACCTTCTTTATTAATTTCTTGGGAAATGGCGAGCATCTGCTTCACAAAGGTCTTGAGTAAAGAATACTATTTTTGAAGGGATAAAGATATTAGTTAAATTTCCTTTTAGTTAAAACTCCTTCAAAAAATACAAATCTGTTGCATGTCTTGATGCAAGATACAGCACCAACTGCTGCCCTAGTTACTTGCCGTCTTATTTTTTTTGACAAGCTACCAAATAGGAGAAGATCAGCAGCAAGATTTCGGAGCAGATTATTTCTGAGTCGCTTTCTTAGCAAAGTCATTTGATTTTAATTTTTGTGGAACTGAGTTTGTAAATGAGCAGTAAACGTTCTTCACACACACACAAAAAAAATGTCTTCAGACACTGGGCCCCGCTCTGTGTGTATTTTACAGTCTCCCTTCTGAACCGATAACTTAAACTGTGGTAAAAACAGAAAATGCTGGAAACAACTACAATTTGCATTTATATAGTGCCTTTAATGTCGTAAAACACCCCAAGGCGCTTCACAGGAACGTAATCAGACAATATTCGACACTGAGCCACATAAGGAGATATTAGGACAGGTGGATAGGTTTTAAGGAGTGTCTTAAAGGAGGAGAGAGAGATAGAGAGGCGGAGAGGTTTAGGAAGGGAATTCCAGAGCTAAGGACCACGGCAGCTGAAGGCAAGGCCATCGATGGTGGAGTGATTAAAATCGGGGATGTGCAAGAGGCAAGAATTGGAGGAGCGCAGAGATCTCACAGGGTTGTAGGGCAAAAGGAGGAGATAGGGAGGGGTGAGGCCATGGAGGGATTTGAAAATAAGGATGAGAATTTTAGAATTGAGGTATTGCCTGAGCAGGAGCCAATATAGGTCAGCAAGCACAGAGGTGATGGGTGAATGGGGCACTCATCAGGTCAGGCACATCTTTGGAGAGAGAAACAGGGGAAGAGTGGTCATAATATATGATAGAATTTCACATTGAGTTTGAAAGTAACGTCTGAAACTAGAGTCTTAAACTTAAATAAAAGCCAATTACATAGGCATGAGGGGCGAGTTGACTAAGATAGATTGGGAATTTAGATTAAAGGGTATGACGGTTGATTAGCAATGGCAAACATTCAAAGAAATATTTCAACATTCTCAACAAATTTACATTCTATTGAGAAATAAAAACTCCACGGGAAAAGTGATCCATCCGTGGCTAATTAAAGAAGTTAAGGATAGTATTAGATTAAAAGAAGAGGCCTCTAATGTTGCCATGAAGAGTAGTAAGTCTGAGGATTGGGAGAGTTTTAGAAATCAGCAAAGGACAACCAGAAAATTGATAAAAAGGGAAAAAATAGAATATGAAAGTAAACTGGCAAAAAATATAAAAACATTGTAACAGCTTCTACAAGTATGTTAAAAGGAAGAGATTAGCGAAAGTAAACGTTGGTCCCTTAGAGGCTGAGACAGGAGGAATTATAATGGGAAATAGGAAATGGCAGATGCGTTAAACAAATATTTTGTATCTGTTTCACTGTAGAAGACACAAAAAACATACTGGAAATGGTGGGGAACCAAAGGGCTAATGAGAGTGAGGAACTTAAAGTAATTAATATCAGTAGAGAAAAAGTACTTGAGAAACTAATGGGACTAAAAGCCGATAAATCCCCTGGACCTGATGGCCTACATCCGAGGGTTCTAAAAGAGGTGGCTGCAGAGATAGTGGATGCATTGGTTATGATCATTCAAAATTCCCTAGATTCTAGAACCATCCTGGCAGATTGGAAGGTAGCAAATGTAACCGTGCTATTCAAGAAAGGAGCGAGAGAGAAAACAGGAAACTACAGGCCAGTTAGCCTGACATCAGTCATCGGGAAAATGCTGGAATCCATTATTAAGGACATGGTAACAGGGCACTTAGAAAATCATAATATGATTACGGACAGAAAACAGAGAGTAGGAATAAATGGGTCATTTTCAGGTTGGCAGGCTGTAACTAGTGGGGTGCTGCAAGGATTGATGCTTGGGCCTCAGCTACTTACAATCTATATTAATGACTTAGATGAAGGGACTGAGTGTAATGTATCCAAGTTTGCTGACGATACAAAGCTAGGTGGGAAAGTAAGTTGTGAGGAGGACACAAAGGGCCCGATATTAGCTCCCGCTATCGGGTGCGTTCCTGGCGGGGGGGCTCTGAAAATCGGGGAATCCTGGAGCGGGTCGGGAGCCCGGCTCCAACCCGCCCACTTCCGGGTTCCCCACAGACGCGCACCCCCCGCATGTGGGAATCCCACAGGCAATTAAAGCCGGCAGGGTGCCACTTGAAAGTATTTATTGTGGAATTTCAGGTCATTAACAGACCTGATTAAGGGAATATGTGAGGAGGGGTGGGGGAAACACTCCCAGTTCAAATGGACGTGTTGCAGCCATCAGCCTGTGACAGCTGCAAAGGTCCATTTGACAGGTTGGGCGGGGAGACCCTCACTCATTGCAGGAGGCCACTCTGTCACTTTGGACAAAGTTTGACCTCCACCACCCTCCTCCTAACTAGAAAATTCACCAACTTGCACACTTACCCCGGGGTCCAGACACATGTACCTACCTTGCGGACCCCCTCAGATGTACATCTTCCGGATGGGGGCCGCCGTAGCTGCAGTCATGACCTCCTCGGAGGGCGAACAGCATCACCAGCCTCGCCGGCCATGCCGTCCACCTCTGACACATGGAGCTCCACAACACAGTGCTGTGAAACATCTACCTGCACAGCAGGAGGGAGGGCTACCGCAGAGAGAGATGTGTCGCAGAAGGCACTACCCTCGTCACAGGGTCCACAGACCGAGGCTCAGCCTCCTGGACCTCTCTGAGCAGCAGTACACACGGAGGATCAGAGTCACTCGACATGTAATCGTGGACATCTGCAGCTTCCTTCATGCCGAGCTGCTCCTGGCTGGCCCGAGCACCATCTTCTTACCTGTCACTGTCAAAGTCACCACTGCCCTCAACAACTTCTCCTCCGCATCCTTCCAGGGTGCCACCGGGGACATCGCCGACGTCTCTCAGTCGTCTGCACAAAAGAGCCCTGCAAATACACCTACACCCACTCTGCAGTGACACAATGGGTGGCATCAGGTGTGGGTCTTCATAGTGATCCTCAGGAAAGGGCATTATTGCACAAACCAGACAGGATTCGCAAAGACGTGGCAGTAGTGGTGCCAATATAATATGTAATGTGAGTTGGTCAGAAATTAAATGTAAGTAAAAACCATGACAAACCCTCAAACACCCTTGTGCATCCCCTTCATGCTCACGACACATTTGCCTTACGCTTCCTACTGCACATATGTGATGCATGCCCTGTGGCTGCAGCACAGGTAGTGGCAGGTTGAGTGAGGCTGACTGTGAAAGAGATGCATGAGAGGGTGAGTATGAGATGGAGCCATGAGATTGTATGAGGATTGGGTTGAGTGGTAGTGGTGGGATGAGTACTGGCGAGGTGAGTAAGTGCAGGTAAGATAAGGATGAGGTTTGAGTGGGTATGAGGGGTGATGTGACAGAGTAGTGTTGGCAGTGCAGAAGGAGATGTGGGGTGGGGGCGGTGATGTGGCAGACGGAGTGTAGGGGAATGAGTAAGTGTACTCACTTTGGCTGACCTACTGAGGTCATTGCAGCGCCTCCTGCACTGTATGCTGGTGCATGGTATGTTGGTGGTGCAGGTGACCTCCTCTGCCACCTCGAGCCAGGCCTTCTTGGTGGCAGAGGCAGGCCGCTTCCTCCCGCCCGCCGGGGGGGAAGATCTCTGTCCTCCCCCTCCTCCTTCTCACCCCATCCAATGATACCTGGAGTGAGGCATCATTAAACTGGGAGCAGCCTTCCCCCTGGGCTGCTCCATGCTGTAATTTTTCCTATTTGTTGCAGCATCTGTCAGTGGAGGACTGCCCCTTTAAATAGAGCTCCTCCAGCTGACAGATCTTACTGCGCATGCGCAGCCCGCCCGCCGCGTAGATCAGCAGCGGGGAACCCGGAGGAGCAGGTAAGTGGATCCAATTAGGCTGCGATCGCGCGCGGGGCTGGTTTTGCTGGGCGCGTTACCCACGCGCCCAGTCGCCCCCCCCCCCGACCACCGCGAACCCGCAGCCCTCCTAATATCCAGCCCAAAGAGTCTGCGAAGTGATATATACAGTTTAAGTGAGTGGGCAAGAAGGTGGCAGATGGAGTATAATGTGGGGAAATGTGAGGTTATTCACTTTGGTAGGAAGAATAGAAAAACAGAATATTTTTTAAATGGTGAGAAACTATTAAATGTTGGTGTTCAGAGAGATTTTGGTGTCCTCGTACAAGAAACACAAAAAGTTAGCACGCAGGTACAGCAAACAATTAGGAAAGTAAATGGCCTTTATTGCAAGGGGGTTGGAGTACAAGAGCAAGGAAGTCTTACTACAATTGAACAGGGCTTTAGTGAGACCCCACCTGGAGTACTGTGTACAGTTTTGGTCTCCTTACCTAAGGAAGGATATACTTGCCCTGGAGGCGGTGCAACAAAGGTTCACTAGATTAATTCCTGGGATGAGAGGACTGTCCTATGAGGAGAGGTTGAGTAGAATGGGCCTATACTCATAGGAACATAGGAACAGGAGAAGACCATTCAGCCCCTTGTGCCTGCTCCGCCATTTGATAAGATCATGGCTGATCTGTGATCTAACTCAGTATAAAACACTGGTTAGGCCACAGCTGGAGTACTGTGTGCAGTTCTGGTCGCCACACTACAGGAAGGATGTGATCGCTTTGGAGAGGGTGCAGAGGAGATTCACCAGGATGTTACCAGGGCTGGAGCGCTTCAGCTATGAAGAGAGACTGGGAAGATTGGGTTTGTTTTCCTTGGAGCAGAGGAGGCTGAGGGGGGACATGATTGAGGTGTACAAAATTATGAGGGGCACAGATAGGATGGATACTAAGGAGCTTTTTCCCTTCGTTGAGGGTTCTATAACAAGGGGACATAGATTCAAGGTAAAAGGCGGGAGGTTTAGAGGGGATTTGAGAAAGAACTTTTTCACCCAGAGGGTGGTTGGAGTCTGGAACTCACTGCCTGAAAGGGTTGTGGAGGCAGGAACCCTCACAACATTCAAGAAGCATTTGGATGAGCACTTGAAATGCCATAGCATACAAGGCTACGGACCAAATGCTGGAATATGGGATTAGAGTAGACAGGGCTGATGGCCGGCGCGGACACGATGGGCCGAAGGGCCTCTATCCGTGCTGTATAACTCTATGACTCTATGACTCTATGACTCTACCCGCCATTGGCCCATATCCCTTAATACCTTTGATTGCCAAAAAGCTATCTATCTCAGATTTAAATTTAGCAATTGAGCTAGTATCAATTGCCGTTTGCGGAAGAGAGTTCCAAACTTCTACCACTCTTTGTGTGTAGAAATGTTTTCTAATCTCACTCCTGAAAGGTCTGGCTCTAATTTTTAGACTGTGCCCCCTACTCCTAGAATCCCCAACCAGCGGAAATAGTTTCTCTCTATCCACCCTATCTGTTCCCCTTAACAGCTTATAGACTTTGATCAGATCACCCCTTAACCTTCGAAACTCTGGAGAATACAACCCCAATTTGTGTAATCTCTCCTCGTAACTTAACCCCTGAAGTCCGGGTATCATTCTAGTAAACCTACGCTGCACTCCCTCCAAGGCCAATATGTCCTTCCGAAGGTGCGGTGCCCAGAACTGCTCACAGTACTCCAGGTGCGGTCTAACCAGGGTTTTGTATAGCTGTAGCATAACTTCTGCCCCCTTGTACTCTAGTCCTCTAGATATAAAGGCCAGCATTCCATTAGTCTTCTTGATTATTTTCTGCACCTGTTCATGACACTTCAATGATCTATGTACCTGAACCCCTAGGTCCCTTTGGACATCCACTGTTTTTAACTTTTTACCATTTAGAAGGTACTCTCTGGAGTTTAGAAGAATGAGAGGTGATCTCATTGAAATATATAAGATTCTGAGGGAGCTTGACAGGGTAGATACTGACAGATAGTTTCCCCTGGCTGGAGAGTCTAGAACTAGAGGGCATAGTCGCAGGATAAGAGGTCGGCCATTTAAGACTGAGAGAAGGAGGAATTTCTTCACTCAGAGGGTTGTGAATCTTTGGAATTCTCTACCCCAGAAGGCTGTGGATGCTGAGTCATTGAATATATTCAAGACTGAGATGGATAGATTTTTAGACTCCAGGGGATCAAGGGATATGGGGATCGGGCGGGAAAGTGGAGTTGGGGTTGAAGATCAGCCATGTTCTTATTGAATGGCGGATCAGGCTCGAGTGGCTGTATGGCCTACTCCTGCTCCTATTTCTTATGTTCTTACGTTAACATTTCAGGCCGATGATCTTTCATCAGATCTCATTTGTGGAAACTGCAGGCCATCATGGAGTTGGATTAGAATGAGAAGAAGGAAAAACAAACCAGGCTGGTGGATCTCCCATGGCTCGGCTCAGGGTGACACAGAGAATGCGCTAACTTGTGGCATCTGAAGGGTGACGGGATATAAGTGCGACACTTAAAGAAAGTGCGCTCTGTACATGAGCAATTTAATATATTATTAGTAGGTCCACCATGGGGTTCCTCACAGTGAGTCAGTTAACTCACTGTTTTATAACAATAGGGGTGTTCTGGGAATAACAAATCCATTTCCATTTTTATTAAGTGATATTCCGGGAATTTTATTGATACTTTAGACTGAATTCCACAACTTTGTCCATTATTCAGTGAAATACATAAATGACTGGCCTTTGTTTTATACATATATTCCTTGGGGGAGGGGCAGGGGAGGGGTGGGGAGGGGGGGCAGGGTCAGGGGAGGGGCAAGAGGGGGGGCAAGAGGAGGGGCAAGGAACGGGGCATGGGAGGGGTGGGGCAGGGGCGGGGGCAAGGGCAGGGGCAGGTACAGAGGCAGGAGCAGGAGCAGGGGCAGGGTAGGGGCAAGGCAGGGTCGGGGGCAAGGGCAGGGGCAGGGGCAAGGGCAGGGGCAGGGGCAGGGGCAGAGGAGGGGCGGGGCAGGTGCAGGGTCAGGGAGGGGGCAGGAGCAGGGGCAGGGGGAGGTGGCAGGGGGAGGGGAGGGGCAGGAGCAGGGGCAGGGGGAGGTGGCAGGGAGAAGGGAGGGGCAGGAGCAGGGGAGGGGCGGGGCAGGGGCGGGGCAAGGGCAGAGGCAGGGGAGGGGTGGGGGCAGGTGCAGGGGCAGGGGGAGGTGCAAGGGCAGGGTGAGGGTGAGGGTCAGGGGAGGGGAGGGGGAGGGTCAAGGGGAGGGGGAGAGAAAACCTGGTCAGGCAATAGTAGCCTCCACCAGCCCATTTCCCCACCATTTCTGTCGTATTCCTGCCCAATTTTGGACAGGATCACATAGGAAACCCTTACCAGCTCTTGATCTCTCTCCAACTCTCTCTCTCTGTAGCTCTTTCTCTCTCTATCTCTCTCCAACCCTTTCTCGCTCTCTCTCCAAATCTCTCTAAATCTTTCTTTCTCTCCAGCTCTTTCTTTCTCTCCAACTCTTTCTCTGTTTCTCTCTCTCCAACTCCCTCTCTAACTTACTCTCTCTCTCAAACTCTTTCTCTCTCTCTAACTCTTTTTCTCTCTCTCTAGCACTTTCTCTGTCTCTCACTCTTTCTCTCTCTCTCCAACTCTCTGTTTCTCTCTCTCTCTGCAATTCTTTCTCTCTCTCGCTCCAACTCTCTCTCTCTGTCTCTCTCTCTCTCTCTAACTCTTTTGCTCTCTCTCTCTCCAACTCTTTCTCTGTCTCTCTAGGTCTTTGTCTCTCTCGCTAACTCTTTCTTGCTCTCTCTCCAACTCTTTGTCCCTCTCTCTCCAACTCTTTCTCTGCCTCTCTCCAACTCTTTCTCTGCCTCTCTCTAACTCTTTGTCTCTCTCTCCAACTCTTTCTCTGCCTCTCTCTCCAACTTTCTCTGCCTCTCTCTAACTCTTTGTCTCTCTCTCTTTCGCTTTCTGTCTGAAGTAGAAAATGAATAGCATTCATTTAAAAATTCAGTTGACAACCTACTTAAATTCATCAGTTTGTATTTAATTCATTTTCAAAAGCACACATCATGAAATGTTGTGTCATCTACTTTAAATCTAGATTTTCAAAATAATTTTCAAAACAAAAAATACATTTCAAATAATTTTTTTAAAAATTCTGCTGGGATCTGAAGAGAAATTTTGGGCTGACTAAATGCTATTGATGCTTCCTAGGAAATGATGCACTGTGTACATGCTGAGACTGCATAGGGTAGACCTTGCGTTAGTGCGATAGTGTAAAACATACGATAGTGAAGTGCCAGTCCATTTTACATTTCTCCCGGTTTTTATTTCCAGTGAAGTCAATTGTAAATAAAAAATCAGGAGAGATGTAAAACGGGCTGCCAATTCTCTATCACTCGTTTTACACTGTCGCACAAAGTCAAAATCTACCCCATGAGTTCTGGACAAAAAAATCAAATCCAATCCCGGCCTTTTGGGAGAAGCTAAAATCTTCAAGTAAAAGTGTTGATAAAGGTATTAACAGACACAAAAGACAATTGAACGGGTAAGCTTAATCATGTTATTGTGAATTTTTAGTGTTTTTATTTTGCTTGAAACATTATTTGAGACATTAGAAATTTCAGTTACTGAGAAAGAAATGGTGATTTTTATTTCAAAGAAGACAAATTAGTGATTCAGTTGAGTAATTCTTTTTCTGTTTTCTTGGTAGGTTCTCCTACCTGGTTATTCAGGATTGGTTGTTTCATAGGTCCTCAGTAGTTTGTCATTGGCAGCTCTCCAGCCATTTTCCTCACTTTTGGTTTCCTAACTCTTTGGTTATGATTTGCTGCTGTTTTACTTTAACAAGTGTGATTTGTTTTTAATTCATTCTCGGGATGTGAGTGTCGCTGGGAAGGCCGATATTTATTGCCCATCCCGAGTTGGCCTTGAGAAGGTATCGGGCGGTGGGCCTTCTTCAATCACTGCAGTCCGTGCAGCCAAGGAGTTCCCATTGGTGCTGTTAGGTAGGGAGTCCCAGGATTTTGACCCAGCAACGATAATGGCAAAAATGTAATGTCTAATGTCTAATGTGCAATAACAGGAAGTGCCCACAAGATGCAAGACTTTTAATATATTAATGACAGAGATGGAGAGAAGTAGACAGAAATAGTAGAGACAGACAGACAGAGGCAAAGAAAGACGGATAGAGGGATAGGGAGAAGTAGAGACAGAAAAACAGATAGAGGTACTGACAGATAGAGATCGACAACCAAGCAGTGAGGTAGAAAGACAAATAAACAGGTGTAGAGGAGTAAAGAGATAGACTGAGAGGTAGAAAGAATAAGGTAGAGAGAAGGCACACATGTGTGAAACATATTGGAGAAAACAGAAAAAGAAGCAGAAACAAACAGAAAACAACAGCTAGAAAGAGAAATGCATGCAGAGAAAAAGAAGCAGTAAAAAGAGAAGGTGGAAGCAGATGAAAATACAAAATAGATCAATCAGTATCGGAAAGAAAAGATAGGGGAATATTTCAGCTGTGACCCTTTGTAGGAAAAAAGAGAAAGAGCGAGATAGGAAGACACAAACACACATGCACACACACACACATTCACACACGCACACACACACACACACACATGCACACACACACACACATGCACACACACACACATTCACACACGCACACACACACACACACACATGCACACACACACATTCACACATGCACACACACACACATTCACACACGCACACACACACATTCACACATGCATACACACACATAAACACGCAAATGCACACACACAAATGCACACACGCAGATACACACATACACACACACGTGCATACATACACATGCATACACATATGCACATACACGCATATACATACATACACATACACATATACACATATGTGCATACACGCATGCACATGCATACAGAAGCATGCATACATGCATGCATACACACATGCATATACATATACACACATACACACACTCACGTACACATACACACACACACGTATACACTCATGCATGCGCACATAAACACACATACATGCATACACACATCCACACGCGCATACACACATACACACATGCACACACACATACACATAAACACATACATGCATACACACATGCATACACACATGCATACACACGTGCACATACACACATGCGCACATACACACATGTGTATACATATGCATATGGACACACATGCAAACACATACACATATATACACACACACACACACACACACACACACATTTGCACACAGATATAAGCTGCTTTTATATTGGTGTTCTCTGCACTTGTAGTTCTCAAAACATCTTCACTGTCAGTTTGCATGGCCCCGATGTAAATCTACTGGACTTTACGAAGGCCGGCGTTGAGGAAAGCCCACAGAGACGAGACGAGAGATCGAAGCACAGGCTCACCAATCCTGTCAAACAATGGAATTCTTCCCATTGCACTGCCATGACGTCTGTCAAAATAAAAGGTGCATATACTACAGATCAATGACATGACCTCCAATCCTTTCTCTGGAACACTTCACTCTCATTGTAAACTGCATTTACACGCTGCAGTCTGACACTGAGGTTGCTGCCTCCTTGTCTGTGTTATGTAGCAGCCCTGAGCACTTCTTAAGTCAAACACACGGCTCGGAAGAGAAGCGAGTGTTGATGTTCGAGTATTCAGGACAGCTGGTGTTTGGCGAGGAGCTCAGTTTGATGGATGTCACATGGTCGAGCTGCTTTATCCTCACTTGCACAATCCCTTGGAGGAAACATACAGTCGCTTTTCGAGGATGACGTAGCATCGGCTCACGTGCGTCCCTATATATAGAAGGAGGGGTGTTTGGGGATCTATTAGAAAGGTGGATGCTGCAATCCCACGCTGCTTTTGGGCTGCTCCATTCACACACGTGCCAGCCCTGCACCGGCAAGGGAGCAGATACACATCAGGAATACACCACGGCCATCTGTTGTCTTGTACGCGACAGCGATACTTACTCATTCTTTTATGTAGCAATGTTAATGCCATTGATGTTCCTGCTGAGATCTGCAGTACGAATAGATTGATGCAATAAGCAGACCGTGACTTTAATTAAATGAAACAGTGTTGAGGAGGATTAAAGCTACTGGGCAACAAAAGTTCCAGGATTGCTTTAGTAATATTTAATTCAGAACTTAAACTGAAGAATGCTTTAATGAAGGAAGCTGGATTGCAGCTCAGCAAATTCAATTCTGAATGGGCAGTCAGTATATTTGGTTCAATAAATATCATGCAATATATGGAGAATCGGACAGACGTGCGATTTCTGAAAGCCGTGGTAAAAACACGTTTTGTCCTGTACTCTACACCATGTTTGTCCTGTGCTCCACATCATGTTTGTCCTGTACTCCACACCATGTTTGTCCTGTACTCTACACCATGTTTGTCCTGTGCTCCACATCATGTTTGTCCTGTACTCTATACCATGTTTGTCCTGTACTCCACATCATGTTTGTCCTGTACTCCACATCATGTTTGTCCTGTACTCCACACCATGTTTGTCCTGTACTCTACACCATGTTTGTCCTGTACTCCACATCATGTTTGTCCTGTACTCCACATCATGCTTGTCCTGTACTCTACACCATGTTTGTCCTGTACTCCACACCATGTTTGTCCTGTACTCCACATCATGTTTGTCCTGTACTCCACACCATGTTTGTCCTGTACTCCACACCATGTTTGTCCTGTACTCCACACCATGTTTGTCCTGTACTCCACACCATGTTTGTCCTGTACTCCACACCATGTTTGTCCTGTACTCCACACCATGTTTGTCCTGTACTCCACACCATGTTTGTCCTGTACTCCACACCATGTTTGTCCTGTACTCTACACCATGTTTGTCCTGTACTCTACACCATGTTTGTCCTGTACTCCACACCATGTTTGTCCTGTACTCCACACCATGTTTGTCCTGTACTCCACACCATGTTTGTCCTGTACTCTACACCATGTTTGTCCTGTACTCCACATCATGTTTGTCCTGTACTCCACATCATGCTTGTCCTGTACTCTACACCATGTTTGTCCTGTACTCCACACCATGTTTGTCCTGTACTCCACATCATGTTTGTCCTGTACTCCACACCATGTTTGTCCTGTACTCCACACCATGTTTGTCCTGTACTCCACACCATGTTTGTCCTGTACTCCACACCATGTTTGTCCTGTACTCCACACCATGTTTGTCCTGTACTCCACACCATGTTTGTCCTGTACTCCACACCATGTTTGTCCTGTACTCCACACCATGTTTGTCCTGTACTCTACACCATGTTTGTCCTGTACTCTACACCATGTTTGTCCTGTACTCCACACCATGTTTGTCCTGTACTCCACACCATGTTTGTCCTGTACTCCACACCATGTTTGTCCTGTACTCTACACCATGTTTGTCCTGTACTCCACATCATGTTTGTCCTGTACTCCACATCATGCTTGTCCTGTACTCTACACCATGTTTGTCCTGTACTCCACACCATGTTTGTCCTGTACTCCACATCATGTTTGTCCTGTACTCCACACCATGTTTGTCCTGTACTCCACACCATGTTTGTCCTGTACTCCACACCATGTTTGTCCTGTACTCCACACCATGTTTGTCCTGTACTGTAGACCATGTTTGTCCTGTACTCCACACCATGTTTGTCCTGTACTCCACACCATGTTTGTCCTGTACTCCACACCATGTTTGTCCTGTACTCCACACCATGTTTGTCCTGTACTCTACACCATGTTTGTCCTGTACTCAGCACAATGTTTGTCCTGTACTCCACACCATGTTTGTCCTGTACTCCACACCATGTTTGTCCTGTACTCCACACCATGTTTGTCCTGTACTGGAGACCATGTTTGTCCTGTACTCTACACCATGTTTGTCCTGTACTCTGCACAATGTTTGTCCTGTACTCCACACCATGTTTGTCCTGTACTCTACACCATGTTTGTCCTGTACTCTACACCATGTTTGTCCTGTACTCCACACCATGTTTGTCCTGTACTCCACACCATGTTTGTCCTCTACTGTAGAGCATGTTTGTCCTGTACTCTACACCATGTTTGTCCTGTACTCCACACCATGTTTGTCCTGTAATCCACACCATGTTTGTCCTGTACTCCACACCATGTTTGTCCTGTACTGTAGACCATGTTTGTCCTGTACTCTACACCATGTTTATCCTGTACGCCACACCATGTTTGTCCTGTACTGTAGACCATGTTTGTCCTGTACTCTACACCATGTTTGTCCTGTAATCTACACCATATTTGTTCTGTACTCTACATCATATTTGTTCTGTACTCCACACCATGTTTGTCCTGTACTCTACACCATGTTTGTCCTGTACTGTAGACCATGTTTGTTCTGTACTCTACACCATGTTTATCCTGTACGCCACACCATGTTTGTCCTGTACTCTACACCATGTTTGTCCTGTACTCCACACCATGTTTGTCCTGTACTGTAGACCATGTTTGTCCTGTACTCCACACCATGTTTGTCCTGTAATCTACACCATATTTGTTCTGTACTCTACATCATATTTGTTCTGTACTAAACACCATATTTGTTCTGTACTCTACACCATGTTTGTCCTGTAATCTACACCATATTTGTTCTGTACTCTACATCATATTTGTTCTGTACTAAACACCATATTTGTTCTGTACTCTTCACCATGTTTGTCCGGTAATCTACACCATATTTGTTCTGTACTCTACATCATATTTGTTCTGTAATCTTCACCATGTTTGTCCTGTAATCTACACCATGTTTGTTCTGTAATCTACACCATGTTTGTTCTGTACTAAACACCATATTTGTTCTGTAATCTTCACCATGTTTGTCCTGTAATCTACACCATGTTTGTTCTGTAATCTACACCATGTTTGTCCTGTACTCTTCACCATGTTTGTCCTGTAATCTACACCATGTTTGTTCTGTACTAAACACCATATTTGTTCTGTAATCTTCACCATGTTTGTCCTGTAATCTACACCATGTTTGTTCTGTAATCTACACCATGTTTGTCCTGTACTCTTCACCATGTTTGTCCTGTAATCTACACCATGTTTGTTCTGTAATCTACACAATATTTGTTCTGTACTCTTCACCATGTTTGTCCTGTAATCTACACCATATTTGTTCTGTACTAAACACCATATTTGTTCTGTAATCTTCACCATGTTTGTCCTGTAATCTACACCATGTTTGTTCTGTAATCTACACCACGTTTGTCCTGTACTCTACATCATATTTGTTCTGTACTCCACACCATGTTTGTTCTGTAATCTACACCATGTTTGTACTGTAATCTACACCATGTTTGTCCTGTACTCTACATCATATTTGTTCTGTACTCCACACCATGTTTGTTCTGTAATCTACACCATGTTTGTTCTGTAATCTACACCATGTTTGTCCTGTACTCTACATCATATTTGTTCTGTACTCCACACCATGTTTGTTCTGTAATCTACACCATGTTTGTACTGTAATCTACACCATGTTTGTTCTGTACTCTACACCATGTTTGTTCTGTAATCTACACCATGTTTGTACTGTAATCTACACCATGTTTGTACTGTACTCTACATCATATTTGTTCTGTAATCTACACCATGTTTGTCCTGTACTCTACATCATATTTGTTCTGTACTCCACACCATGTTTGTTCTGTAATCTACACCATGTTTGTCCTGTAATCTACATCATATTTGTTCTGTACTAAACACCATATTTGTTCTGTACTCTTCACCATGTTTGTCCTGTAATATACACCATATTTGTTCTGTAATCTACACCATGTTTGTACTGTAATCTACACCATGTTTGTTCTGTAATCTACACCATGTTTGTACTGTACTCTACACCATGTTTGTCCTGTACTCTGCACCATGTTTGTACTGTACTCTACACCATGTTTGTACTGTAATCTACACCATGTTTGTACTGTACTCTACACCATGTTTGTTCTGTACTCTACACCATGTTTGTACTGTACTCTACACCATGTTTGTTCTGTACTCTACACCATGTTTGTTCTGTACTCTACACCATGTTTGTTCTGTACTCTACACCATGTTTGTACTGTACTCTACATCATATTTGTCCTGTACTCTACACCATGTTTGTTCTGTACTCCACACCATGTTTGTCCTGTACTCTACACCATATTTGTTCTGTAATCTACACCATGTTTGTTCTGTAATCTACACCATATTTGTTCTGTACTCTACACCATGTTTGTTCTGTAATCTACACCATATTTGTTCTGTAATCTACACCATGTTTGTACTGTACTCTACACCATGTTTGTACTGTAATCTACACCAAGTTTGTACTGTAATCTACACCATGTTTGTCCTGTACTCTACATCATATTTGTCCTGTACTCTACACCATGTTTGTTCTGTAATCTACACCATGTTTGTACTGTAATCTACGCCATGTTTGTCCTGTACTCTACATCATATTTGTTCTGTAATCTACACCATGTTTGTACTGTAATCTACACCATGTTTGTACTGTAATCTACATCATGTTTGTACTGTAATCTACATCATGTTTGTACTGTAATCTACACCATGTTTGTACTGTAATCTACATCATGTTTGTACTGTAATCTACACCATGTTTGTCCTGTAATCTACACCATATTTGTCCTGTACTCTACACCATGTTTGCACTGTAATCTACATCATATTTGTTCTGTAATCTACACCATGTTTGTACTGTAATCTACACCATATTTGTTCTGTACTCTACATCATATTTGTTCTGTAATCTACACCATGTTTGTACTGTAATCTACACCATGTTTGTCCTGTAATCTACACCATGTTTGTCCTGTACTCTACACCATGTTTGTACTGTAATCTACACCATGTTTGTTCTGTAATCTACACCATGTTTGTCCTGTACTCTACACCATGTTTGTTCTGTACTCTACACCATGTTTGTTCTGTACTCTACACCATGTTTGTACTGTACTCTACATCATATTTGTCCTGTACTCTACACCATGTTTGTTCTGTACTCCACACCATGTTTGTCCTGTACTCCACACCATGTTTGTCCTGTACTCCACACCATGTTTGTCCTGTACTGTAGACCATGTTTGTCCTGTACTCTACACCATGTTTGTCCTGTACTCTACATCATATTTGTTCTGTACTCCACACCATGTTTGTTCTGTAATCTACACCATGTTTGTCCTGTAATCTACATCATATTTGTTCTGTACTAAACACCATATTTGTTCTGTACTCTTCACCATGTTTGTCCTGTAATCTACACCATATTTGTTCTGTACTAAACACCATATTTGTTCTGTAATCTACACCATGTTTGTACTGTACTCTACACCATGTTTGTCCTGTACTCTACACCATGTTTATACTGTACTCTACACCATGTTTTGTACTGTAATCTACACCATGTTTGTACTGTACTCTACACCATGTTTGTTCTGTACTCTACACCATGTTTGTACTGTACTCTACACCATGTTTGTTCTGTACTCTACACCATGTTTGTTCTGTACTCTACACCATGTTTGTACTGTACTCTACATCATATTTGTCCTGTACTCTACACCATGTTAGTTCTGTACTCCACACCATGTTTGTCCTGTACTCTACACCATGTTTGTTCTGTAATCTACACCATATTTGTTCTGTAATCTACACCATGTTTGTCCTGTACTCTACACCATGTTTGTACTGTAATCTACACCAAGTTTGTACTGTAATCTACACCATGTTTGTCCTGTACTCTACATCATATTTGTCCTGTACTCTACACCATGTTTGTACTGTAATCTACGCCATGTTTGTCCTGTACTCTACATCATATTTGTTCTGTAATCTACACCATGTTTGTACTGTAATCTAAACCATGTTTGTACTGTAATCTACACCATGTTTGTACTGTAATCTACACCATGTTTGTACTGTAATCTACATCATGTTTGTACTGTAATCTACATCATGTTTGTACTGTAATCTACACCATGTTTGTACTGTAATCTACATCATGTTTGTACTGTAATCTACACCATGTTTGTCCTGTAATCTACACCATATTTGTCCTGTATTCTACACCATGTTTGTCCTGTACTCTACACCATGTTTGTACTGTAATCTACACCATGTTTGTTCTGTAATCGACACCATGTTTGTCCTGTACTCTACACCATGTTTGTTCTGTAATCTACACCATGTTTGTACTGTAATCTACACCATGTTTGTCCTGTAATCTACACCATGTTTGTCCTGTACTCTACACCATGTTTGTACTGTAATCTACACCATGTTTGTTCTGTAATCTACACCATGTTTGTCCTGTACTCCACACCATATTTGTTCTGTACTCCACACCATGTTTGTTCTGTAATCTACACCATGTTTGTCCTGTAATCTACATCATATTTGTTCTGTACTAAACACCATATTTGTTCTGTACTCTTCACCATGTTTGTCCTGTAATATACACCATATTTGTTCTGTAATCTACACCATGTTTGTACTGTAATCTACACCATGTTTGTTCTGTAATCTACACCATGTTTGTACTGTACTCTACACCATGTTTGTCCTGTACTCTGCACCATGTTTGTACTGTACTCAACACCATGTTTGTACTGTAATCTACACCATGTTTGTACTGTACTCTACACCATGTTTGTACTGTACTCTACACCATGTTTGTTCTGTACTCTACACCATGTTTGTACTGTACTCTACACCATGTTTGTTCTGTACTCTACACCATGTTTGTTCTGTACTCTACACCATGTTTGTTCTGTACTCTACACCATGTTTGTTCTGTACTCTACACCATGTTTGTACTGTACTCTACATCATATTTGTCCTGTACTCTACACCATGTTTGTTCTGTACTCCACACCATGTTTGTCCTGTACTCTACACCATATTTGTTCTGTAATCTACACCATGTTTGTTCTGTAATCTACACCATATTTGTTCTGTACTCTACACCATGTTTGTTCTGTAATCTACACCATATTTGTTCTGTAATCTACACCATGTTTGTACTGTACTCTACACCATGTTTGTACTGTAATCTACACCAAGTTTGTACTGTAATCTACACCATGTTTGTCCTGTACTCTACATCATATTTGTCCTGTACTCTACACCATGTTTGTTCTGTAATCTACACCATGTTTGTACTGTAATCTACGCCATGTTTGTCCTGTACTCTACATCATATTTGTTCTGTAATCTACACCATGTTTGTACTGTAATCTACACCATGTTTGTACTGTAATCTACATCATGTTTGTACTGTAATCTACATCATGTTTGTACTGTAATCTACACCATGTTTGTACTGTAATCTACATCATGTTTGTACTGTAATCTACACCATGTTTGTCCTGTAATCTACACCATATTTGTCCTGTACTCTACACCATGTTTGCACTGTAATCTACATCATATTTGTTCTGTAATCTACACCATGTTTGTACTGTAATCTACACCATATTTGTTCTGTACTCTACATCATATTTGTTCTGTAATCTACACCATGTTTGTACTGTAATCTACACCATGTTTGTCCTGTAATCTACACCATGTTTGTCCTGTACTCCACACCATGTTTGTACTGTAATCTACACCATGTTTGTTCTGTAATCTACACCATGTTTGTCCTGTACTCTACACCATGTTTGTTCTGTACTCTACACCATGTTTGTTCTGTACTCTACACCATGTTTGTACTGTACTCTACATCATATTTGTCCTGTACTCTACACCATGTTTGTTCTGTACTCCACACCATGTTTGTCCTGTACTCCACACCATGTTTGTCCTGTACTCCACACCATGTTTGTCCTGTACTGTAGACCATGTTTGTCCTGTACTCTACACCATGTTTGTCCTGTACTCTACATCATATTTGTTCTGTACTCCACACCATGTTTGTTCTGTAATCTACACCATGTTTGTCCTGTAATCTACATCATATTTGTTCTGTACTAAACACCATATTTGTTCTGTACTCTTCACCATGTTTGTCCTGTAATCTACACCATATTTGTTCTGTACTAAACACCATATTTGTTCTGTAATCTACACCATGTTTGTACTGTACTCTACACCATGTTTGTCCTGTACTCTACACCATGTTTATACTGTACTCTACACCATGTTTTGTACTGTAATCTACACCATGTTTGTACTGTACTCTACACCATGTTTGTTCTGTACTCTACACCATGTTTGTACTGTACTCTACACCATGTTTGTTCTGTACTCTACACCATGTTTGTTCTGTACTCTACACCATGTTTGTACTGTACTCTACATCATATTTGTCCTGTACTCTACACCATGTTAGTTCTGTACTCCACACCATGTTTGTCCTGTACTCTACACCATATTTGTTCTGTAATCTACACCATGTTTGTTCTGTAATCTACACCATATTTGTTCTGTACTCTACACCATGTTTGTTCTGTAATCTACACCATATTTGTTCTGTAATCTACACCATGTTTGTCCTGTACTCTACACCATGTTTGTACTGTAATCTACACCAAGTTTGTACTGTAATCTACACCATGTTTGTCCTGTACTCTACATCATATTTGTCCTGTACTCTACACCATGTTTGTACTGTAATCTACGCCATGTTTGTCCTGTACTCTACATCATATTTGTTCTGTAATCTACACCATGTTTGTACTGTAATCTACACCATGTTTGTACTGTAATCTACATCATGTTTGTACTGTAATCTACATCATGTTTGTACTGTAATCTACACCATGTTTGTACTGTAATCTACATCATGTTTGTACTGTAATCTACACCATGTTTGTCCTGTAATCTACACCATATTTGTCCTGTATTCTACACCATGTTTGTCCTGTACTCTACACCATGTTTGTACTGTAATCTACACCATGTTTGTTCTGTAATCGACACCATGTTTGTCCTGTACTCTACACCATGTTTGTTCTGTAATCTACACCATGTTTGTACTGTAATCTACACCATGTTTGTCCTGTAATCTACACCATGTTTGTCCTGTACTCTACACCATGTTTGTACTGTAATCTACACCATGTTTGTTCTGTAATCTACACCATGTTTGTCCTGTACTCCACACCATGTTTGTACTGTAATCTACACCATGTTTGTTCTGTAATCTACACCATGTTTGTCCTGTACTCTACACCATGTTTGTTCTGTAATCTACACCATGTTTGTACTGTAATCTACACCATGTTTGTCCTGTACTCTACACCATGTTTGTTCTGTAATCTACACCATGTTTGTACTGTAATCTACACCATGTTTGTCCTGTACTCTACATCATATTTGTTCTGTAATCTACACCATGTTTGTACTGTAATGTACACCATGTTTGTTCTGTAATCTACACCATGTTTGTCCTGTACTCTACATCATATTTGTTCTGTAATCTACACCATGTTTGTACTGTAATCTACACCATATTTGTTCTGTACTCTACACCATATTTGTTCTGTACTCTACATCATATTTGTTCTGTAATCTACACCATGTTTTTACTGTAATCTACACCATGTTTGTTCTGTAATCTACACCATGTTTGTCCTGTACTCTACATCATATTTGTTCTGTAATCTACACCATGTTTGTACTGTAATCTACACCATGTTTGTACTGTAATCTACACCATGTTTGTACTGTAATCTACACCATGTTTGTACTGTAATCTACACCATGTTTGTTCTGCAATCTACACCATGTTTGTACTGTACTCTACATCATATTTGTTCTGTAATCTACACCATGTTTGTCCTGTACTCTACATCATATTTGTTCTGTACTCCACACCATGTTTGTTCTGTAATCTACACCATGTTTGTACTGTAATCTACACCATGTTTGTACTGTAATCTACACCATGTTTGTTCTGTAATCTACACCATGTTTGTCCTGTACTCTACATCATATTTGTTCTGTAATCTACACCATGTTTGTACTGTAATCTACACCATGTTTGTACTGTAATCTACACCATGTTGTACTGTAATCTACACCATGTTTGTTCTGTACTCTACACCATGTTTGTTCTGTAATCTACACCATGTTTGTTCTGTACTCTACACCATTTTTGTTCTGTAATCTACACCATGTTTGTACTGTAATCTACACCATGTTTGTTCTGTAATCTACACCATGTTTGTTCTGTACTCTACACCATGTTTGTTCTGTAATCTACACCATGTTTGTCCTGTACTCTACATTATATTTGTTCTGTAATCTACACCAAGTTTGTTCTGCAATCTACACCATGTTTGCACTGTAATCTACATCATATTTGTTCTGTACTCTACACCATGTTTGTCCTGTAATCTACACCATATTTGTCCTGTACTCTACACCATGTTTGTCCTGTACTCTACACCAAGTTTGTACTGTAATCTACACCATGTTTGTTCTGTAATCTACACCATGTTTGTCCTGTACTCTACACCATGTTTGTTCTGTAATCTACACCATGTTTGTCCTGTACTCTACATCATATTTGTTCTGTAATCTACACCATGTTTGTACTGTAATCTACACCATGTTTGTTCTGTAATCTACACCATGTTTGTCCTGTACTCTACATCATATTTGTTCTGTAATCTACTCCATGTTTGTACTGTAATCTACACCATATTTGTTCTGTACTCTACATCATATTTGTTCTGTAATCTACACCATGTTTGTACTGTAATCTACACCATGTTTGTTCTGTAATCTACACCATGTTTGTCCTGTACTCTACATCATATTTGTTCTGTAATCTACACCATGTTTGTACTGTAATCTACACCATGTTTGTACTGCAATCTACACCATGTTTGTTCTGTAATCTACACCATGTTTGTTCTGTAATCTACACCATGTTTGTACTGTAATCTACACCATATTTGTTCTGTACTCTACATCATATTTGTTCTGTAATCTACACCATATTTGTTCTGTACTCTACATCATATTTGTTCTGTAATCTACACCATGTTTGTACTGTAATCTACACCATGTTTGTTCTGTAATCTACTACATGTTTGTACTGTGATCTACACCATGTTTGTACTGTAATCTACACCATATTTGTTCTGTACTCTACATCATATTTGTTCTGTAATCTACACCATGTTTGTACTGTAATCTACACCATATTTGTTCTGTACTCTGCATCATATTTGTTCTGTAATCTACACCATGTTTGTACTGTAATCTACACCATATTTGTTCTGTAATCTACACCATGTTTGTCCTGTACTCCACACCATGTTTGTACTGTAATCCACACCATGTTTGTACTGTAATCTACACCATATTTGTTCTGTACTCTACATCATATTTGTTCTGTAATCTACACCATGTTTGTACTGTAATCTACACCATATTTGTTCTGTAATCTACACCATGTTTGTACTGTAATCTACACCATGTTTGTACTGTAATCTACATCATATTTGTTCTGTAATCTACACCATGTTTGTACTGTAATCTACATCATGTTTGTTCTGTAATCTACACCATGTTTGTTCTGTAATCTACACCATGTTTGTACTGTAATCTACACCATGTTTGTTCTGTAATCTACACCATGTTTGTTCTGTAATCTACGCCATGTTTGTACTGTAATCTACACCATGTTTGTACTGTAATCTACATCATGTTTGTTCTGTAATCTACACCATGTTTGTTCTGTAATCTACACCATGTTTGTTCTGTAATCTACAACATGTTTGTACTGTAATCTACACCATGTTTGTTCTGTAATCTACACCATGTTTGTACTGTAATGTACATCATGTTTGTTCTTTAATCTACACCATGTTTGTTCTGTAATCTACACCATGTTTGTACTGTAATCTACACCATGTTTGTACTGTACTCCACACCATGTTTGTCCTGTACTCTACACCATGTTTGTCCTGTACTCCACACCATGTTTGTACTGTAATCTACACCATGTTTGTACTGTAATCTACACCATGTTTGTACTGTAATCTACACCATGTTTGTACTGTACTCCACACCATGTTTGTCCTGTACTCTACACCATGTTTGTCCTGTACTCCACACCATGTTTGTACTGTAATCTACACCATGTTTGTACTGTAATCTACACCATGTTTGTACTGTAATCTACACCATGTTTGTCCTGTACTCTACACCATATTTGTTCTGTAATCTACACCATGTTTGTCCTGTACTCTACACCATTTTTGTACTGTAATCCACACCATGTTTGTCCTGTACTCTGCACCATGTTTGTCCTGTACTCCACACCATGTTTGTCCTGTAATCTACACCATGTTTGTCCTGTACTCTACACCATGTTTGTCCTGTAATCTACACCATGTTTGTTCTGTACTCTACACCATGTTTGTTCTGTACTCGACACCATGTTTGTACTGTAATCTACACCATGTTTGTCCTGTACTCTACACCATGTTTGTTCTGTAATCTACACCATGTTTGTCCTGTACTCTGCACCATGTTTGTCCTGTACTCCACACCATGTTTGTCCTGTAATCTACACCATGTTTGTTCTGTACTCTACACCATGTTTGTTCTGTACTCTACACCATGTTTGTACTGTAATCTACACCATGTTTGTCCTGTACTCTACACCATATTTGTTCTGTACTCTACACCATGTTTGTCCTGTACTCCACACCATGTTTGTACTGTAATCCACACCATGTTTGTACTGTAATCTACACAATGTTTGTCCTGTAATCTACACCATGTTTGTCCTGTACTCCACACCATGTTTGTCCTGTACTCTACACCATGTTTGTTCTGTAATCTACACCATGTTTGTCCTGTACTCTACACCATGTTTGTTCTGTAATCTACACCATGTTTGTACTGTAATCTGCACCATGTTTGTCCTGTACTCTACACCATGTTTGTCCTGTACTCTACACCATGTTTGTACTGTAATCTACACCATATTTGTCCTGTACTCTACACCATGTTTGTCCTGTACTCTACACCATGTTTGTACTGTAATCTACACCATGTTTGTTCTGTAATCTACACCATGTTTGTCCTGTACTCTACACCATGTTTGTTCTGTAATCTACACCATGTTTGTACTGTAATCTGCACCATGTTTGTCCTGTAAACTACACCATGTTTGTCCTGTACTCTACACCATGTTTGTACTGTAATCTACACCATGTTTGTTCTGTAATCTACACAATGTTTGTCCTGTACTCTACACCATGTTTGTACTGTAATCTACACCATGTTTGTTCTGTAATCTACACCATGTTTGTCCTGTACTCTGCACCATGTTTGTTCTGTAATCTACACCATGTTTGTCCTGTACTCTACATCATATTTGTTCTGTAATCTACACCATGTCTGTACTGTAATCTACACCATGTTTGTTCTGTAATCAACACCATGTTTGTCCTGTACTCTACATCATATTTGTTCTCTAATCTACACCATGTTTGTACTGTAATCTACACCATGTTTGTACTGTAATCTACACCATGTTTGTACTGTAATCTACACCATGTTTGTTCTGTAATCTACACCATGTTTGTACTGTAATCTACACCATGTTTGTACTGTAATCTACACCATATTTGTTCTGTACTCTACATCATATTTGTTCTGTAATCTACACCATGTTTGTACTGTAATCGACACCATGTTTGTACTGTAATCTACACCATGTTTGTACTGTAATCTACACCATGTTTGTTCTGTAATCTACACCATGTTTGTACTGTAATCTACACCATGTTTGTACTGTAATCTACACCATATTTGTTCTGTACTCTACATCATATTTGTTCTGTAATCTACACCATATTTGTTCTGTACTCTACATCATATTTGTTCAGTAATCTACACCATGTTTGTACTGTAATCTACACCATGTTTGTTCTGTAATCTACTACATGTTTGTACTGTGATCTACACCATGTTTGTACTGTAATCTACACCATATTTGTTCTGTACTCTACATCATATTTGTTCTGTAATCTACACCATGTTTGTACTGTAATCTACACCATATTTGTTCTGTACTCTACATCATATTTGTTCTGTAATCTACACCATGTTTGTACTGTAATCTACACCATATTTGTTCTGTAATCTACACCATGTTTGTACTGTAATCTACACCATGTTTGTACTGTAATCTACACCATGTTTGTTCTGTAATCTACACCATGTTTGTACTGTAATCTACACCATGTTTGTACTGTAATCTACACCATGTTTGTTCTGTAATCTACACCATGTTTGTACTGTAATCTACACCATATTTGTTCTGTACTCTACATCATATTTGTTCTGTAATCTACACCATGTTTGTACTGTAATCTACATCATGTTTGTTCTGTAATCTACGCCATGTTTGTTCTGTAATCTACACCATGTTTGTACTGTAATCTACACCATGTTTGTTCTGTAATCTACACCATGTTTGTTCTGTAATCTACACCATGTTTGTACTGTAATCTACACCATGTTTGTACTGTAATCTACACCATGTTTGTTCTGTAATCTACACCATGTTTGTACTGTAATCTACACCATGTTTGTTCTGTAATCTACAACATGTTTGTACTGTAATCTACACCATGTTTGTTCTGTAATCTACACCATGTTTGTTCTGTAATCTACACCATGTTTGTTCTGTAATCTACACCATGTTTGTTCTGTAATCTACACCATGTTTGTACTGTAATCTACACCATGTTTGTACTGTAATCTACACCATGTTTGTTCTGTAATCTACACCATGTTTGTACTGTAATTTACACCATGTTTGTTCTGTAATCTACACCATGTTTGTACTGTAATCTACACCATGTTTGTACTGTACTCCACACCATGTTTGTCCTGTACTCTACACCATGTTTGTCCTGTACTCCACACCATGTTTGTACTGTAATCTACACCATGTTTGTACTGTAATCTACACCATGTTTGTACTGTAATCTACACCATGTTTGTACTGTACTCCACACCATGTTTGTCCTGTACTCTACACCATGTTTGTCCTGTACTCCACACCATGTTTGTACTGTAATCTACACCATGTTTGTACTGTAATCTACACCATGTTTGTACTGTAATCTACACCATGTTTGTCCTGTACTCTACACCATGTTTGTACTGTAATCCACACCATGTTTGTTCTGTAATCTACACCATGTTTGTCCTGTACTCTGCACCATGTTTGTCCTGTACTCCACACCATGTTTGTCCTGTAATCTACACCATGTTTGTACTGTAATCTACACCATGTTTGTCCTGTAATCTACACCATGTTTGTCCTGTACTCTACACCATATTTGTTCTGTACTCTACACCATGTTTGTCCTGTACTCCACACCATGTTTGTACTGTAATCCACACCATGTTTGTACTGTAATCTACACCATGTTTGTCCTGTAATCTACACCATGTTTGTCCTGTACTCTACACCATGTTTGTCCTGTAATCTACACCATGTTTGTCCTGTACTCTACACCATGTTTGTCCTGTAATCTACACCATGTTTGTCCTGTACTCCACACCATGTTTGTCCTGTACTCCACACCATGTTTGTACTGTAATCCACACCATGTTTGTACTGTAATCTACACAATGTTTGTCCTGTAATCTACACCATGTTTGTCCTGTACTCCACACCATGTTTGTCCTGTACTCTACACCATGTTTGTTCTGTAATCTACACCATGTTTGTCCTGTACTCTACACCATGTTTGTTCTGTAATCTACACCATGTTTGTACTGTAATCTGCACCATGTTTGTCCTGTACTCTACACCATGTTTGTCCTGTACTCTACACCATGTTTGTACTGTAATCTACACCATATTTGTCCTGTACTCTACACCATGTTTGTCCTGTACTCTACACCATGTTTGTACTGTAATCTACACCATGTTTGTTCTGTAATCTACACCATGTTTGTCCTGTACTCTACACCATGTTTGTTCTGTAATCTACACCATGTTTGTACTGTAATCTGCACCATGTTTGTCCTGTAAACTACACCATGTTTGTCCTGTACTCTACACCATGTTTGTACTGTAATCTACACCATGTTTGTTCTGTAATCTACACAATGTTTGTCCTGTACTCTACACCATGTTTGTACTGTAATCTACACCATGTTTGTTCTGTAATCTACACCATGTTTGTCCTGTACTCTGCACCATGTTTGTTCTGTAATCTACACCATGTTTGTCCTGTACTCTACATCATATTTGTTCTGTAATCTACACCATGTCTGTACTGTAATCTACACCATGTTTGTTCTGTAATCAACACCATGTTTGTCCTGTACTCTACATCATATTTGTTCTCTAATCTACACCATGTTTGTACTGTAATCTACACCATGTTTGTACTGTAATCTACACCATGTTTGTACTGTAATCTACACCATGTTTGTTCTGTAATCTACACCATGTTTGTACTGTAATCTACACCATGTTTGTACTGTAATCTACACCATATTTGTTCTGTACTCTACATCATATTTGTTCTGTAATCTACACCATGTTTGTACTGTAATCGACACCATGTTTGTACTGTAATCTACACCATGTTTGTACTGTAATCTACACCATGTTTGTTCTGTAATCTACACCATGTTTGTACTGTAATCTACACCATGTTTGTACTGTAATCTACACCATATTTGTTCTGTACTCTACATCATATTTGTTCTGTAATCTACACCATATTTGTTCTGTACTCTACATCATATTTGTTCAGTAATCTACACCATGTTTGTACTGTAATCTACACCATGTTTGTTCTGTAATCTACTACATGTTTGTACTGTGATCTACACCATGTTTGTACTGTAATCTACACCATATTTGTTCTGTACTCTACATCATATTTGTTCTGTAATCTACACCATGTTTGTACTGTAATCTACACCATATTTGTTCTGTACTCTACATCATATTTGTTCTGTAATCTACACCATGTTTGTACTGTAATCTACACCATATTTGTTCTGTAATCTACACCATGTTTGTACTGTAATCTACACCATGTTTGTACTGTAATCTACACCATGTTTGTTCTGTAATCTACACCATGTTTGTACTGTAATCTACACCATGTTTGTACTGTAATCTACACCATGTTTGTTCTGTAATCTACACCATGTT
Source organism: Heptranchias perlo (assembly GCF_035084215.1). NCBI lineage: Eukaryota > Metazoa > Chordata > Chondrichthyes > Hexanchiformes > Hexanchidae > Heptranchias > Heptranchias perlo. Next base: position 116,029,600 of record NC_090329.1, on the reverse strand, counting down.
TGTACTGTAATCTACACCATATTTGTTCTGTACTCTACATCATATTTGTTCTGTAATCTACACCATGTTTGTACTGTAATCTACATCATGTTTGTTCTGTAATCTACGCCATGTTTGTTCTGTAATCTACACCATGTTTGTACTGTAATCTACACCATGTTTGTTCTGTAATCTACACCATGTTTGTTCTGTAATCTACACCATGTTTGTACTGTAATCTACACCATGTTTGTACTGTAATCTACACCATGTTTGTTCTGTAATCTACACCATGTTTGTACTGTAATCTACACCATGTTTGTTCTGTAATCTACAACATGTTTGTACTGTAATCTACACCATGTTTGTTCTGTAATCTACACCATGTTTGTTCTGTAATCTACACCATGTTTGTTCTGTAATCTACACCATGTTTGTTCTGTAATCTACACCATGTTTGTACTGTAATCTACACCATGTTTGTACTGTAATCTACACCATGTTTGTTCTGTAATCTACACCATGTTTGTACTGTAATTTACACCATGTTTGTTCTGTAATCTACACCATGTTTGTACTGTAATCTACACCATGTTTGTACTGTACTCCACACCATGTTTGTCCTGTACTCTACACCATGTTTGTCCTGTACTCCACACCATGTTTGTACTGTAATCTACACCATGTTTGTACTGTAATCTACACCATGTTTGTACTGTAATCTACACCATGTTTGTACTGTACTCCACACCATGTTTGTCCTGTACTCTACACCATGTTTGTCCTGTACTCCACACCATGTTTGTACTGTAATCTACACCATGTTTGTACTGTAATCTACACCATGTTTGTACTGTAATCTACACCATGTTTGTCCTGTACTCTACACCATGTTTGTACTGTAATCCACACCATGTTTGTTCTGTAATCTACACCATGTTTGTCCTGTACTCTGCACCATGTTTGTCCTGTACTCCACACCATGTTTGTCCTGTAATCTACACCATGTTTGTACTGTAATCTACACCATGTTTGTCCTGTAATCTACACCATGTTTGTCCTGTACTCTACACCATATTTGTTCTGTACTCTACACCATGTTTGTCCTGTACTCCACACCATGTTTGTACTGTAATCCACACCATGTTTGTACTGTAATCTACACCATGTTTGTCCTGTAATCTACACCATGTTTGTCCTGTACTCTACACCATGTTTGTCCTGTAATCTACACCATGTTTGTCCTGTACTCTACACCATGTTTGTCCTGTAATCTACACCATGTTTGTCCTGTACTCCACACCATGTTTGTCCTGTACTCTACACCATGTTTGTACTGTAATCTACACCATGTTTGTACTGTAATCTACACCATATTTGTACTGTAATCTACACCATGTTTGTCCTGTACTCTGCACCATATTTGTTCTGTAATCTACACCATGTTTGTACTGTAATCTACACCATGTTTGTACTGTAATCTACACCATATTTGTACTGTAATCTACACCATGTTTGTCCTGTACTCCACACCATGTTTGTACTGTAATCTACACCATGTTTGTACTGTAATCTACACCATGTTTGTACTGTAATCTACACCATGTTTGTCCTGTACTCTACACCATATTTGTTCTGTAATCTACACCATGTTTGTCCTGTACTCCACACCATATTTGTTCTGTAATCTACACCATGTTTGTTCTGCAATCTACACCATGTTTGTACTGTACTCTACATCATATTTGTTCTGTAATCTACACCATGTTTGTCCTGTACTCTGCACCATAATTGTTCTGTACTCTACACCATGTTTGTCCTGTACTCCACACCATGTTTGTCCTGTAATCTACACCATATTTGTTCTGTACTCTACACCATGTTTGTCCTGTACTCTGCACCATATTTGTTCTGTACTCTACACCATGTTTGTCCTGTACTCCACACCATGTTTGTCCTGTAATCTACACCATGTTTGTACTGTAATCTACACCATGTTTGTCCTGTACTCTACACCATATTTGTTCTGTACTCCACACCATGTTTGTACTGTAATCTACACCATGTTTGTACTGTAATCTACACCATGTTTGTACTGTAATCTACACCATGTTTGTACTGTAATCTACACCATGTTTGTCCTGTACTCTACATCATATTTGTACTGTACTATAGACCATGTTTGTCCTGTACTCCACACCATGTTTGTCCTGTACTGTAGACCATGTTTGTCCTGTACTCCACACCATGTTTGTCCTGTACTCTACACCATGTTTGTCTTGTACTGTAGACCATGTTTGTCCTGTACTCCACACCATGTTTTTCTTGATACTATTGCTAATCTTTTTCTCTGTCGAACCGTGATCATTTATCATGACCTCAGAGCCTCATTTTCCAAATCTGACAAAAATGTGCATGTGTCTATTTTGGACACCTGTCCTAATGGCCCAGAAACTGCTCTGAGCAATGAACCAACTGTGCTCACTGAGCCTTGTATTTGAATTCACAAAGTTACTTTTGATCTTTTTGGCAGCAACTTACTTCAATTTGAGCTCAAAAAACTGCAGCGTTTATTCCCGGGTTGTGTGAGCGGGGAAAGGATTGCTATGTCCCCACCACCAATCAGCTTGAAGCAATCTATGCTCTGAGAACCTGGAAGTGAATCTCATTCACAATCCGCCCAGAATAAAAACCAGGAAGTGTGAGATAAGGTTAGTAAATGTACTGTAAAATCAGATAGACAAAGCAAAATATAGAGAGGGTAAGATTAAAGGACTGAGATAAAAGGAATATAAAGAAAAAGTTAAAAAATACAAATTTTTGAACTTCTTATTTAATTTTTTTTAAATGTCCAAAAGCTATTAAAATCGGGAGTAATGAGACTCCACATTTTTAAAAGTTAATTTTCAATTGCAGAGAGGTCGTTTGGCAGTCATTAATAATACCATTGTTAAATGTTAATAACAGTCGTTAAATGTTAGCTTAGACCTGATATAACTCAGCGTACCATTTGTCTGGCGAGGTTAGTTAGTTTCCAGGTGGGCAGGAGAGCAAGTTCATGCTGGTCCGTTGATTGCAGCCTGGAAGGTCCCTTTAACGTGAAGCTGTCAAATCAGCAGGGAATCAGGAAGAGCAAGTTCCAGATTTCCGCCTTTGACTGCTCAGGTTCGGTCGCCCGAACTTGCTTTTTGATTTGCGATAAGCGCTGTTAGGCTCACCGTTATTTTACGAGCAATTTCCCTACTTAATCTTACGCTATCAGCATACCTCATCTAGTTTATCTAGCTTCCCCTTAAATGCATCTATGCTATTTGCCTCAACTACTCCTTGTGGTAGCGAGTTCCACATTCTTACCACTCTTTGGATAAAGAGGTTTCTTCAGAATTCCCTATTGGATTTATTAGTGATTATTTTATATTTATGACCTCTAGTTTTGGACTCCCCCACAAGTGGAAACATTTTCTCCAAGTCTACCCTATCAAACCCTTATCTTAAACCATTATCTTAAAGACCTCCATCAGGTCACCCCTCAGCCTTCTCTTTTCTAGAGAAAAAAGTCCCAGCCTGTTCAACCTTTCCTGGATGCAAGTTGTTGCTAAGTTGGCCCATGGTGCAGGCCAGCCTGTGCTGTGCAGTCTCAGAGGATTGGCTGTGACAGCTATTACAAAGGCAACCCTCCTCCCCCCACCCCACTGATTATGAAGAAACTATTGGCGGGTGGAAAGCTTGCTCAGAGAGTTTGGTCTGGAGCACACTTGGTTGGTGAGTAGAAAATCTGGCAAGGCACAGTTCTTAAAGGGCTACACCCAAGCATTAAAGGGCAAGTCATGGCGGTGGTAGAAAAATGGACTCATTTTCCGGAATGGTACAATGGAGGCATGTGGGCAGCACTGCTACTTCTAAAGATTCGAAGTCCCGTTGCCAGAGGTGCAGCACAGAAAGCTCCTTCTTCTTGGTCCGTGTTCCCCAGTGAGTGGGTAAGTGGGAAATTAACGTCTTCTGTGGTGCCTCACTGTCAGCTCCTCCAATCCAATCTTTTCCATTTCCTCTCCTCCTCTTCATAACAAGAGACTCGTGATATCCATGTTTCCAGTCCAAAGCTGTAGCTTTGGCAGAACTAATAGCAGTAAAGTGTCCTGACAGAACCTCCAAAGCACTAAAGAGGTCGACATGCAGGCAAAGTAACGGCAACTTACTGTTGCAACAAACAAAATGGCCTCATCCTGGCAGCATCTGCCTCAGGGATACCTTACTGGTGCTGAGAATGCCACATATATAGTGGCAGTAATTATTTGGGGTAGGTTTGGGGTGGAAGTTGGGGAAAATGGTTCTGAGGGGGCTAGCCACGCCCACTTGACTCCATTTAAATGTGGCGGAGTGGGCCTTAAAGGTGACTTGTGATTTCTTTTGCAGGAAACTTCTGATGCCGTTTTAGACTGACATTTTTGAGGGGGAAATGTATTGTCTTCCCCATTTTACTTCCCGAATCCACCCCAAAACAGGCATTAATTCAGAGAGCAAATCCAGCCCCAGCGCTCTTTAAGAAAGTAGTTCAGTCACAATGCAAAATGTTCCTTAGACCGTAAAGTTTTCTTTCCCCAGGTTATACATTTTTATGCCTCTCTCGGGTTTTTCCTGTAGTTGACAGTTTTTTTCCCCTGTAAGCTCTTGATTGGTTTTTTTTTTGCAATAATAAGTAAAAAGCACAAGAAAGTTCTGGACAATTAGCAAAGAAACCTGAGGAGTTTATTCAACTCACACTGCCATTTTAGATTTTGTCAGTGTCAGTCAATTTGGAACTGAGCAACAAATAGCGGGAATTCCTAAAACCCTGGTAAACTGTCTCTTTGCCATTTTCTTTCATGCTCAAGTCATGTTTCATTCTGTAAAATACAAGAATCCCTGTTGCTATGGCAGTGTAGCCACTTGCAAACTTTGTTGCCGGAAGCTTTTGTTTGGACAAAAGCCCTCGCTATGTTAGCAACACGGCTCTCTGATAAATATACAAGTGTTGATAGAAGTTGTGCAATAGTCAGAAATCATTGCCCCGGGGTTACAGAAGAAAATGAGAAGTTGTTTTGAGGCCCAAAGGTCACGCCTGCAATCGTCAGGGCGACAGTTTAGCATTGCAGCTCTCGGTTCTTGTTAATATTTTGCTGCATTAAAAATCTTGGCGTGTCCACCTGTTTTTAAAGCATGTGGGTGATATCCTCCAGTGCTCTGCAATATCATTCACTCAATAATTGCCTGCTGCCATCAATTAGAAGCCAACGGTGTTTCTGCTCAAAAGCCATGGTTCTTTGGGCAGTCATGGTTGGCGGGCACTTGGTTCAAGCATAGAATTAAGTAAATATATTCTGTGACGGAGCCTCATCCATGATATGAAAATAAAATTTACATAAGGGAGGGAGTAAATGTAATTCCCTGGATAGTTATATGTATAGGTATATATAATATATTAATATTATCCAGCTAATTTATTGGAGCAAAGTGCAGATCTGCTGCTGCAAACTTGTTTTTATGTGAGTTTCCTGTTGCACAGAAGCCCAGCCTTGACATAAAGGGCTGGATTCTCCTCCCGACGGGCGGGACTCCCGCCTGTTATCCTGCCCCATCTTCCTGAGACGATCACCACAGCAACTGAAGAGTAAGAGGCCTCTCACTCCCACTTTCTACTGGCTCCTCTCATCCCCCTCTCCATTGGCCCATCTCCCCCCACTCTCCATTGGCCCATCTCCTCCCACTCTCCATTGGCCCACCTCCCCCCCTCTCCATTGGCCCATCTCCCCCCACTCTCATTGGCCCATCTCCTCCCACTCTCCATTGGCCCATCTCCCCCCACTCTCCATTGGCCCACCTCCCCCCACTCTCCATTGGCCTATCTCCCCCCACTCTCATTGGCCCATCTCCTCCCACTCTCCATTGGCCCATCTCCTCCCACTCTCCATTGGCCCATCTCCCCCCACTCTCATTGGCCCATCTCCACCCACTCTCCATTGGCCCATCTCCCCCCACTCTCCATTGGCCTATCTCCTCCCACTCTCATTGGCCCATCTCCTCCCACTCGCAATTGGCCCACCTCCCCCCCTCTCCATTGGCCCATCTCCCCCCACTCTCATTGGCCCATCTCCCCCCACTCTCCATTGGCCCATCTCACCCCTACTCTCCACTGCCTCCTCTCTTCTCACTCTCCACTGGTTCCCCACAGCCCCCACTCTCCACTGGTTCCCCACACCCCCCACTCTCCACTGGTTCCCCACACCCCCCACTCTCCACTGGTTCCCCACACCCCCCACTCTCCACTGGTTCCCCACAGCCCCCACTCTCCACTGGTTCCCCACACCCCCCACTCTCCACTGGTTCCCCACACCCCCCACTCTCCACTGGTTCCCCACAGCCCCCACTCTCCACTGGTTCCCCACACCCCCCACTCTCCACTGGTTCCCCACACCCCCCACTCTCCACTGGTTCCCCACACCCCCCACTCTCCACTGGTTCCCCACACCCCCCACTCTCCACTGGTTCCCCACAGCCCCCACTCTCCACTGGTTCCCCACAGCCCCCACTCTCCACTGGTTCCCCACACCCCCCACTCTCCACTGGTTCCCCACAGCCCCCACTCTCCACTGGTTCCCCACACCCCCCAATCTCCACTGGTTCCCCTCAACCCGCTCACTCTCCACTGGCCCATCTCCCCGCTCTCCACTGCCTCCTCTCCCCCCCGCTCTCCACTGCCCCCTCTCCCCCCCGCTCTCCACCGCCTCCTCTCCCCCCCTCTCTCCACTGCCTCCTCTCCCCCCCGCTCTCCACCGCCTCCTCTCCCCCCCGCTCTCCACCGCCTCCTCTCCCCCCCTCTCTCCACTGCCTCCTCTCCCCCCCTCTCTCCACCGCCTCCTCTCACCCCCGCTCTCCACCGCCTCCTCTCACGCCCTCTCTCCACCGCCTCCTCTCCCCCCCTCTCTCCACCGCCTCCTCTCACCCTCGCTCTCCACCGCCTCCTCTCACCCTCGCTCTCCACTGCCTCCTCTCACCCCCTCTCTCCACTGCCTCCTCTCCCCCCGCTCTCCACTGCCTCCTCTCACCCTCGCTCTCCACCGCCTCCTCTCCCCCCCTCTCTCCACTGCCTCCTCTCCCCCCCTCTCTCCACCGCCTCCTCTCCCCCCCTCTCTCCACTGCCTCCTCTCACCCTCGCTCTCCACCGCCTCCTCTCACCCTCGCTCTCCACCGCCTCCTCTCCCCCCCGCTCTCCACTGCCTCCTCTCACCCTCGCTCTCCACTGCCTCCTCTCACCCTCGCTCTCCACCGCCTCCTCTCCCCCCCGCTCTCCACTGCCTCCTCTCACCCTCGCTCTCCACTGCCTCCTCTCACCCTCGCTCTCCACCGCCTCCTCTCCCCCCCGCTCTCCACCGCCTCCAATCCCCCCCCTCTCTCCACCGCCTCCTCTCCCCCCGCTCTCCACTGCCTCCACTCCCCCCTCTCTCCACTGCCTCCTCTCCCCCCCTCTCTCCACTGCCTCCTCTCCCCCCCACTCTCCACCGCCTCCTCTCCCCCCCACTCTCCACCGCCTCCTCTCCCCCCCGCTCTCCACTGCCTCCTCTCCCCCCCGCTCTCCACTGCCTCCTCTCCCCCTCGCTCTCCACCGCCTCCTCTCACCCCCTCTCTCCACCGCCTCCTCTCCCCCCCTCTCTCCACCGCCTCCTCTCCCCCCCTCTCTCCACCGCCTCCTCTCCCCCCCTCTCTCCACCGCCTCCTCTCCCCCCCTCTCTCCACTGCCTCCTCTCCCCCCCTCTCTCCACCGCCTCCTCTCCCCCCCTCTCTCCACCACCTCCTCTCACCCCGCTCTCCACCGCCTCCTCTCCCCCCCGCTCTCCACCGCCTCCTCTCCCCCCCGCTCTCCACCGCCTCCTCTCCCCCCCGCTCTCCACTGCCTCCTCTCCCCCCTCTCTACACCGCCTCCTCTCCCCCCTCTCTCCACCGCCTCCTCTCCCCCCCGCTCTCCACCGCCTCCTCTCCCCCCCGCTCTCCACCGCCTCCTCTCCCCCCCGCTCTCCACTGCCTCCTCTCCCCCCGCTCTCCACCGCCTCCTCTCCCCCCGCTCTCCACCGCCTCCTCTCCCCCCCGCTCTCCACCGCCTCCTCTCCCCCCCGCTCTCCACTGCCTCCTCTCCCCCCCTCTCTCCACCGCCTCCTCTCCCCCCGCTCTCCACCGCCTCCTCTCCCCCCCGCTCTCCACTGCCTCCTCTCCCCCCCGCTCTCCACCGCCTCCTCTCCCCCCTCTCTCCACCGCCTCCTCTCCCCCCTCTCTCTCCACCGCCTCCTCTCTCCCCCTCTCTCCACCGCCTCCTCTCCCCCCCTCTCTCCACCGCCTCCTCTCCCCCCCCCTCTACACTGCCTCCTCTCCCCCCCTCTCTCCACCGCCTCCTCTCCCCCCCTCTCTCCACCGCCTCCTCTCCCCCCCTCTCTCCACCGCCTCCTCTCCCCCCCACTCTACACTGCCTCCTCTCCCCCCTCTCTCCACCGCCTCCACTCCCCCCCTCTCTCCACCGCCTCCTCTCCCCCCCACTCTCCACTGCCTCCTCTCCCCCCCCCTCTCCACCGCCTCCTCTCCCCCCCACTCTCCACTGCCTCCTCTCCCCCCCCTCTCTCCACCGCCTCCTCTCCCCCCCGCTCTCCACTGCCTCCTCTCCCCCCCCTCTCCACCGCCTCCTCTCCCCCCCTCTCTCCACCGCCTCCTCTCACCCCCTCTCTCCACCGCCTCCTCTCCCCCCCTCTCTCCACTGCCTCCTCTCCCCCCCTCTCCACCGCCTCCTCTCCCCCCCTATCTCCACTGCCTCCTCCCCCCCCCTCTCCACCGCCTCCTCTCCCCCCCCCTCTCCACCGCCTCCTCTCCCCCCCTCTCTACACTGCCTCCTCTCCCCCCCCTCTCTCCACCGCCTCCTCTCCCCCCCTCTCTCCACTGCCTCCTCTCCCCCCCTCTCTCCACCGCCTCCTCTCCCCCCCTCTCTCCACCGCCTCCTCTCCCCCCCCGCTCTCCACTGCCTCCTCTCCCCCCCCTCTCCACCGCCTCCTCTCCCCCCCGCTCTCCACTGCCTCCTCTCACCCCCTCTCCACCGCCTCCTCTCCCCCCCTCTCTCCACCGCCTCCTCTCCCCCCTCTCTCCACCGCCTCCTCTCCCCCCCCGCTCTCCACTGCCTCCAATCCCCCCCCTCTCCACCGCCTCCTCTCCCCCCCGCTCTCCACCGCCTCCTCTCACCCCCTCTCCACCGCCTCCTCTCCCCCCCTCTCTCCACTGCCTCCTCTCCCCCCCTCTCCACTGCCTCCTCTCCCCCCCCTCTCCACCGCCTCCTCTCCCCCCCTATCTCCACTGCCTCCTCCCCCCCCCTCTCCACCGCCTCCTCTCCCCCCCTCTCTCCACCGCCTCCTCTCCCCCCCCTCTCCACCGCCTCCTCTCCCCCCCTCTCTCCACTGCCTCCTCTCCCCCCGCTCTCCACTGCCTCCTCTCCCCCCGCTCTCCACCGCCTCCTCTCCCCCCCGCTCTCCACCGCCTCCTCTCCCCCCCCGCTCTCCACCGCCTCCTCTCCCTCCGCTCTCCACCGCCTCCTCTCCCCCCGCTCTCCACCGCCTCCTCTCCCCCCCTCTCTCCACCGCCTCCTCTCCCCCCCCGCTCTCCACCGCCTCCTCTCCCCCCGCTCTCCACTGCCTCCTCTCCCCCCCCTCTCTCCACCGCCTCCTCTCCCCCCGCTCTCCACCGCCTCCTCTCCCCCCGCTCTCCACCGCCTCCTCTCCACCCGCTCTCCACCGCCTCCTCTCCCCCCCTCTCTCCACCGCCTCCTCTCCCCCCCTCTCTACACCGCCTCCTCTCCCCCCCTCTCTCCACTGCCTCCTCTCCCCCCCCTCTCTCCACCGCCTCCTCTCCCCCCGCTCTCCACTGCCTCCTCTCCCCCCCCTCTCTCCACCGCCTCCTCTCCCCCCGCTCTCCACTGCCTCCTCTCCCCCCCACTCTCCACCGCCTCCTCTCCCCCCCTCTCTCCACTGCCTCCTCTCCCCCCCGCTCTCCACCGCCTCCTCTCCACCCGCTCTCCACCGCCTCCTCTCCCCCCCTCTCTCCACCGCCTCCTCTCCCCCCCGCTCTCCACCGCCTCCTCTCCCCCCGCTCTACACTGCCTCCTCTCTCCCCCTCTCTCCACCGCCTCCTCTCCCCCGCTCTCCACCGCCTCCTCTCCCCCCCTCTCTCCACCGCCTCCTCTCCCCCCCTCTCTCCACCGCCTCCTCTCCCCCCCTCTCTCCACCGCCTCCTCTCCCCCCCTCTCTCCACTGCCTCCTCTCCCCCCCCTCTTTCCACCGCCTCCTCTCCCCCCCTCTCTCCACTGCCTCCTCTCCCCCCCTCTCTCCACCGCCTCCTCTCCCCCCCGCTCTCCACCGCCTCCTCTCCCCCCGCTCTCCACCGCCTCCTCTCTCCCCCTCTCTCCACCGCCTCCTCTCCCCCCCTCTCTCCACCGCCTCCACTCCCCCCCTCTCTCCACTGCCTCCTCTCCCCCCCTCTCTCCACCGCCTCCTCTCCCCCCCTCTCTCCACCGCCTCCTCTCCCCCCCCTCTCTCCACCGCCTCCTCTCCCCCCCTCTCTCCACCGCCTCCTCTCCCCCCCCTCTCTACACCGCCTCCTCTCCCCCCGCTCTCCACTGCCTCCTCTCCCCCCGCTCTCCACTGCCTCCTCTCCCCCCGCTCTCCACCGCCTCCTCTCCCCCCCCTCTCTACACCGCCTCCTCTCCCCCCATCTCTCCACTGCCTCCTCTCCCCCCCTCTCTCCACTGCCTCCTCTCCCCCCGCTCTCCACCGCCTCCTCCCCCCCCCTCTCTCCACCGCCTCCTCTCCCCCCGCTCTCCACTGCCTCCTCTCCCCCCCTCTCTCCACCGCCTCCTCTCCCCCCCCTCTCTACACCGCCTCCTCTCCCCCCCTCTCTACACCGCCTCCTCTCCCCCCGCTCTCCACTGCCTCCTCTCCCCCCGCTCTCCACTGCCTCCTCTCCCCCCCTCTCTACACCGCCTCCTCTCCCCCCTCTCTCCACTGCCTCCTCTCCCCCCCTCTCTCCACTGCCTCCTCTCCCCCCGCTCTCCACCGCCTCCTCTCCCCCCCTCTCTCCACCGCCTCCTCTCCCCCCCTCTCTACACCGCCTCCTCTCCCCCCCTCTCTCCACAGCCTCCTCTCCCCCCCCTCTACACCGCCTCCTCTCCCCCCCCTCTACACCGCCTCCTCTCCCCCCCTCTCTACACTGCCTCCTCTCCCCCCCTCTCTCCACCGCCTCCTCTCCCCCCCTCTCTACACCGCCTCCTCTCCCCCCCTCTCTACACCGCCTCCTCTCCCCCCCTCTCTCCACAGCCTCCTCTCCCCCCCCTCTCCACCGCCTCCTCTCCCCCCCTCTCTCCACAGCCTCCTCTCCCCCCTCTCTACACTGCCTCCTCTCGCCCCCTCTCTCCACCGCCTCCACTCCCCCCCTCTCTACACTGCCTCCTCTCCCCCCCCTCTCTACACTGCCTCCTCTCCCCCCCTCTCTCCACAGCCTCCTCTCCCCCCCCTCTACACCGCCTCCTCTCCCCCCCCTCTACACCGCCTCCTCTCCCCCCCTCTCTACACTGCCTCCTCTCCCCCCCTCTCTCCACTGCCTCCTCTCACCCCCCCTCTACACTGCCTCCTCTCCCCCCCTCTCTCCACTGCCTCCTCTCCCCCCCTCTCTACACTGCCTCCTCTCCCCCCCTCTCTACACCGCCTCCTCTCACCCCCCCTCTACACTGCCTCCTCTCCCCCCCCTCTACACCGCCTCCTCTCACCCCCCCTCTACACCGCCTCCTCTCACCCCCCCTCTACACTGCCTCCTCTCACCCCCACTCTCCACTGCCTCCTCTCCCCCCGCTCTACACCGCCTCCTGTCCCCCCTCTCTCCACCGCCTCCTCTCACCCCCACTCCGCACTGCCTCCTCTCCCCCCCTCTCTCCACTGCCTCCTCTCCCCCCCCTCTACACCGCCTCCTCTCACCCCCCCTCTACACCGCCTCCTCTCACCCCCCCTCTACACTGCCTCCTCTCACCCCCACTCTCCACCGCCTCCTCTCACCCCCCCTCTACACTGCCTCCTCTCCCCCCGCTCTACACTGCCTCCTCTCCCCCCGCTCTACACCGCCTCCTCTCCCCCCCTCTCTCCACCGCCTCCTCTCACCCCCCCTCTACACTGCCTCCTCTCACCCCCACTCTCCACCGCCTCCTCTCACCCCCCCTCTACACTGCCTCCTCTCACCCCCACTCTCCACTGCCTCCTCTCACCCCCACTCTCCACTGCCTCCTCTCCCCCCTCTCTCCACCGCCTCCTCTCACCCCCCCTCTACACTGCCTCCTCTCACCCCCACTCTCCACCGCCTCCTCTCACCCCCCCTCTACACTGCCTCCTCTCACCCCCACTCTCCACTGCCTCCTCTCCCCCCGCTCTACACAGCCTCCTCTCCCCCCGCTCTACACTGCCTCCTCTCCCCCCCTCTCTCCACCGCCTCCTCTCCCCCCCCTCTCTACACCGCCTCCTCTCCCCCCGCTCTCCACTGCCTCCTCTCCCCCCGCTCTCCACTGCCTCCTCTCCACCCGCTCTCGACCGCCTCCTCTCCCCCCCTCTCTCCACTGCCTCCTCTCCCCCCCTCTCTCCACCGCCTCCTCTCCCCCCCCTCTCTACACCGCCTCCTCTCCCCCCGCTCTCCACTGCCTCCTCTCCCCCCTCTCTCCACTGCCTCCTCTCCCCCCGCTCTACACTGCCTCCTCTCCCCCCCCTCTCTACACCGCCTCCTCTCCCCCCGCTCTCCACCGCCTCCTCTCCCCCCCCTCTCTACACCGCCTCCTCTCCCCCCGCTCTCCACCGCCTCCTCTCCCCCCTCTCTCCACTGCCTCCTCTCCCCCCCTCTCTCCACTGCCTCCTCTCCCCCCGCTCTCCACCGCCTCCTCTCCCCCCCTCTCTCCACCGCCTCCTCTCCCCCCCTCTCTCCACCGCCTCCTCTCCCCCCCTCTCTACACCGCCTCCTCTCCCCCCCTCTCTACACCGCCTCCTCTCCCCCCCTCTCTCCACCGCCTCCTCTCCCCCCTCTCTACACTGCCTCCTCTCCCCCCCTCTCTCCACCGCCTCCTCTCCCCCCCTCTCTACACTGCCTCCTCTCCCCCCTCTCTACACTGCCTCCTCTCCCCCCCTCTCTCCACCGCCTCCTCTCCCCCCCTCTCTACACTGCCTCCTCTCCCCCCCTCTCTCCACTGCCTCCTCTCCCCCCCTCTCTCCACTGCCTCCTCTCCCCCCCTCTCTCCACTGCCTCCTCTCCCCCCCACTCTCCACTGCCTCCTCTCACCCCCCCTCTACACCGCCTCCTCTCACCCCCCCTCTACACCGCCTCCTCTCCCCCCGCTCTACACTGCCTCCTCTCCCCCCCTCTCTCCACCGCCTCCTCTCCCCCCCTCTCTCCACCGCCTCCTCTCCCCCCCACTCTCCACCGCCTCCTCTCACCCCCCCTCTACACTGCCTCCTCTCACCCCCACTCTCCACTGCCTCCTCTCCCCCCGCTCTACACAGCCTCCTCTCCCCCCGCTCTACACTGCCTCCTCTCCCCCCCTCTCTCCACCGCCTCCTCTCCCCCCCCTCTCTACACCGCCTCCTCTCCCCCCGCTCTCCACTGCCTCCTCTCCCCCCGCTCTCCACTGCCTCCTCTCCACCCGCTCTCGACCGCCTCCTCTCCCCCCCTCTCTCCACTGCCTCCTCTCCCCCCCTCTCTCCACCGCCTCCTCTCCCCCCCCTCTCTACACCGCCTCCTCTCCCCCCGCTCTCCACTGCCTCCTCTCCCCCCTCTCTCCACTGCCTCCTCTCCCCCCGCTCTACACTGCCTCCTCTCCCCCCCCTCTCTACACCGCCTCCTCTCCCCCCGCTCTCCACCGCCTCCTCTCCCCCCCCTCTCTACACCGCCTCCTCTCCCCCCGCTCTCCACCGCCTCCTCTCCCCCCTCTCTCCACTGCCTCCTCTCCCCCCCTCTCTCCACTGCCTCCTCTCCCCCCGCTCTCCACCGCCTCCTCTCCCCCCCTCTCTCCACCGCCTCCTCTCCCCCCCTCTCTCCACCGCCTCCTCTCCCCCCCTCTCTACACCGCCTCCTCTCCCCCCCTCTCTACACCGCCTCCTCTCCCCCCCTCTCTCCACCGCCTCCTCTCCCCCCTCTCTACACTGCCTCCTCTCCCCCCCTCTCTCCACCGCCTCCTCTCCCCCCCTCTCTACACTGCCTCCTCTCCCCCCTCTCTACACTGCCTCCTCTCCCCCCCTCTCTCCACCGCCTCCTCTCCCCCCTCTCTACACTGCCTCCTCTCCCCCCCTCTCTCCACCGCCTCCTCTCCCCCCCTCTCTACACTGCCTCCTCTCCCCCCTCTCTACACTGCCTCCTCTCCCCCCCTCTCTACACTGCCTCCTCTCCCCCCCTCTCTCCACTGCCTCCTCTCCCCCCCTCTCTCCACTGCCTCCTCTCCCCCCCTCTCTCCACTGCCTCCTCTCCCCCCCACTCTCCACTGCCTCCTCTCACCCCCCCTCTACACCGCCTCCTCTCACCCCCCCTCTACACCGCCTCCTCTCCCCCCGCTCTACACTGCCTCCTCTCCCCCCCTCTCTCCACCGCCTCCTCTCCCCCCGCTCTACACCGCCTCCTCTCCCCCCGCTCTACACTGCCTCCTCTCCCCCCCTCTCTCCACCGCCTCCTCTCACCCCCAGCTCTACACTGCCTCCTCTCCCCCCGCTCTACACTGCCTCCTCTCCCCCCGCTCTACACTGCCTCCTCTCCCCCCCTCTCTCCACCGCCTCCTCTCCCCCCCTCTCTCCACCGCCTCCTCTCCCCCCCTCTCTCCACCGCCTCCTCTCACCCCCAGCTCTACACTGCCTCCTCTCACCCCCGCTCTACACCGCCTCCTCTCCCCCCCTCTCTCCACCGCCTCCTCTCCCCCCCTCTCTCCACCGCCTCCTCTTCCCCCCCGCTCTACACTGCCTCCTCTCCCCCCGCTCTACACTGCCTCCTCTCCCCCCCTCTCTCCACCGCCTCCTCTCCCCCCGCACTCCACCGCCTCCTCTCCCCCCGCTCTACACTGCCTCCTCTCCCCCCCTCTCTCCACTGCCTCCTCTCCCCCCGCTCTACACCGCCTCCTCTCCCCCCGTTCTGCACCGCCTCCTCTCCCCCCGCTCTACACTGCCTCCTCTCCCCCCCTCTCTCCACCGCCTCCTCTCCCCCCGCTCTACACTGCCTCCTCTCCCCCCCTCTCTCCACCGCCTCCTCTCCCCCCGCTCTACACTGCCTCCTCTCCCCCCCTCTCTCCACCGCCTCCTCTCCCCCCGCTCTACACTGCCTCCTCTCCCCCCCTCTCTCCACCGCCTCCTCTCACCCCCAGCTCTGCACTGCCTCCTCTCCCCCCCTCTCTCCACCGCCTCCTCTTCCCCCCCGCTCTACACTGCCTCCTCTTCCCCCCCGCTCTACACTGCCTCCTCTCCCCCCCTCACTCCACCGCCTCCTCTCCCCCCCTCTCTACACTGCCTCCTCTCCCCCCCTCTCTCCACCGCCTCCTCTTCCCCCCCGCTCTACACTGCCTCCTCTCCCCCCCTCTCTCCACCGCCTCCTCTCCCCCCCTCTCTACACCGCCTCCTCTCCCCCCGCTCTACACTGCCTCCTCTCCCCCCGCTCTACACTGCCTCCTCTCACCCCGCTCTACACTGCCTCCTCTCCCCCCGCTCTACACTGCCTCCTCTCCCCCCGCTCTACACTGCCTCCTCTCACCCCCGCTCTACACTGCATCCTCTCCCCCCCCCCCCGCGCTCCCGTAGCACAGATTCAGTCAGTGCTGATGTTGACTGCTGCCCCATGAGATTAAATGCCTGAACCCAGCAAGAAGGGATTTGACAGCCCGGTTTATAAGGACAGTAGAAAATGAGAGAGAACAATGTGGAGAGTGTCTTTTAGCAAATGCCAATTGTGGATAATGGATACATTGCCGGTTGGTGTGGTGGGTGCTGACTCTCTGCATTCAAGGTGGAGCTGAACCAGTTCCTGAGTGGGACAGGGATCACATCATATAGAAGGGAAGTGTCTTTATAGACAACACTTGGTCCATGTGATCTCCTGGACTGGTTTCGATCACCTGAGGGGGTCAGAGAGGAATTTCATAGAGTATTTTTTCCCTTATTGGCTCTGGGTTTTTTTTCTGTTTTTTGCCTCTCCCAGGATATTACATGGCTGCAGGGGTGAGTGGGGGAGGTGGGGGTCTGGGGGGAAGGGAAGCTGTGTTTAGTCATGATGGTTGAGCAATCATGGTGTGGGGCAGGCTTGATGGACTAACTGGTCTTTTCCTGCCCATCAATTTTGTATGGTGGTATCACCTCTGAACTGCCTAGCTGTAATTTTAAGATTATGCCCCCTTGTTCTGGACTCCCCCACCAGAGGAAATAGTTTCTCTCTATCTACCCTATCAGCTCCTTTAATCATCTTAAACACTTCAATTAGATTTTTTTTGTTTTTTGTTTTTTTTTAAGAGAAGTTTGCAAATACTTGACTTGTATTTCCTTGAGTTTAAAAGGTTGAGGAGTGATCTTCAGAGATTTGAGCACAAAATCTAGGCTGACACTCCACTGCAGTACTGAACGATTGCTGCACTGCCTGAGATGCTGTCTTTTGGTTGAGACATTAAACCGAAGCCCCATCTGCCCTCACAGGTAGATGAGAAAGATCCCATAGCTCTATTCTGAAGAAGAGCAGGGGAGTTCTTCTGGTGTCCTGGCCAATATTTACCCCTCAACCAATGCCTAAAAATAGATTATCTGGTCATTATCACATTGCTGTTTGTGGGACCTTGCCGTGGCTGCTGTGTTTCTTACATTACAACGAATTCCGTATTGGATTTATTAGTGACTATCTTATATTTATGACCTCTAGTTTTGGACTCCCCACAAGTGGAAACATCTTCTCTATGTCTACCCTATCAAACCCTTTCATAATCTTAAAGACTTCTATCAGGTCACCCCTCAGTCTTCTCTCTTCTAGCGAAAAGAGCCCCAGCCTGTTCAATCTTTCCTCATAGGTATAACCTCTCAGTTCTGGTATCATCCTTGTAAATCTTTTTTGCTCCTCCCCCAATGCCTCTAAATCCTTTTTATGATATGGAGACCAGAACTGTGCATGGTTCTCCAAGTGTGGTCTAACCAAGGTTCTTTACAAGTTTAACATAACTTCTCTGCTTTTCAATTCTATCCCTCCAGAAATGAACCCCAGTGCTTGGTTTGCTTTTCTTATGGCCTTATTAACCTGCGTCGCTACGTTTAGTGATTTGTGTACCTGTACCCCTAATTTGTACATCTGTACTCCTAATTTGTGAATCTGTACCCCTAGTTTTGTCTCATAGAGTATATATATTTGATAGTTTACGTTTCCATAAACCATGCAGACCATTTATGGACATCACCACAGCTGGACAAGTGAAAGCGGCCAGTTGCATTGGAGGATTTGCCCAAAGCTAAAGAACTGTATGGAAATACTGTAAATAACTTGAGTGAAGGTCATGATTTTTCAAACATTACCAACTTTAATAACACACAATGAACAAGTGCTGGTAGAAAGATTACCCAAACACAGTGATTAGTTGTGCAAATAGATTTTTAATTTGCTTTTGATTGTCACTGTGATTTGGAAATCCTTTGGAATAGGCCACACTTTTCTAAATTGTTCCCAGAATGAATGTAAAATTCTCCCGTGTAATTACTCTTTCAGACTTGCTAAACATGGTTCACTGAATCATTTCAAGCATTTCCCAGCAAAACAAAAATCTTTCAGGATGACATCAGTTAGCATGGGTTATCCAAACAGACTTTCTTTGGGTTTTGACATTTTTTTTCGATATTCATCTTACATTCTTTTCTTTGAGCACTCAAAAAGATTTTGTACACCAAACATAGCCCTTACAACAAAGAAAATTGACCAAAAACTCACCCAAAAACAAAAAAAATCAGTTAGTTAATGCATGTGGAGGTTTAGACTGAGTCTATCCAATGAATTTCAAAGTCTCTTCCGCAAACGGCAATTGATACTAGCTCAATTGCTAAATTTAAATCTGAGATAGATAGCTTTTTGGCAACCAAAGGTATTAAGGGATATGGGCCAAAGGCAGGTATATGGAGTTAGATCACAGATCAGCCATGATCTTATCAAATGGCGGAGCAGGCACGAGGGGCTGAATGGCCTCCTCCAGTTCCTATGTTCCTATGTTCCTAATGAGCAGCCTGGGCCAGCAAGCTCCATGTCCAATCCCTCATCTGTCCTGAGTTTATTTTATATATGTGTTCTTGGGGTGTGGGTCACACTGCTAAGGCAGTATTTATTGCCCATCCCTAGGTGCCCTGAGGGCATTAAGATTCAGATGTAGGCCAGACCAGGTCTCTTCCCTGAAGGGTATTAGTGAACCAGGAGGTTTTTACAACAATCCAGCAGCTTTTTTTTAAAGATACCAATCCACAACCATCTTTACTGAATTCAGCATCACAACTTTCCATAGTGAGATTTGAACTCGCGACCTCTGGGTTTCAAGTCCATAGTCACAAGGCTACTGTACCCTGACTGGCCTGAGTCAGTTAATTTCAGGTAGGTTGTCAGTAAGGGTGCTACAAATCGGCCTCAGCAGACTGGATTAGGGAAAAGCATATTGGCCTGATTGCTAAATGAGAAACCCTTTTCGAAGTGCATGCATTTGATGACAGCTGAGGACTGGACCAGGCTCTTCTGTGATGCTCTACATGTGCGAATAGCTTGCCGACACTCACTGACAAGGTAAAGCTCGTAGATCCTGGGGCGAGGTACTGAAGGATGACTGTCACCCGGGGAATCGGTACCTCAGTATGGAATCAACACCTGGAGGATGTAAGACAGTATATTTGCACTACTAATAGCAACCGATGTCATCCTGAATGATATTTATTTTGCTGGGAAATTATTTGAAGCACTTTAAATAATTTGGTGTGCTCTATCAATGCAAATATTATTGTAAGGGGGAGAAGATTGATAATTTTTTTTAAAATATAGAAATTACTGGAAGCCCTGTGCTTCTGATTTAAAATTGAGTATTAAAGTGGGACAGGGCAGTTCCAAAATAGGCACATTGGAGCAAATTATTCCTTTAATAATGAATGCCATTTGTTTCACAGCTAAAATTGATGAACTCTGCCAGATAGTTTCCCCAAATTTGCCCTGTTTTCTCTCCTCTGTAGGTAACTGACTCTTGGAGGTGTACAGTTCCATATGACCAGGCACTGACTGTTTGGGGCTGTACAGTTCCATATGTCCAGGCACCGACTGCTTGGGGATGTACAGTTCCATATGTCCAGGCACCGACTGTTTGGGGGTGTACAGTTCCATATGTCCATGCACCGACTGTTTGGGGGTGTACAGTTCCATATGTCCAGGCACCGACTGTTTGGGGGTGTACAGTTCCATATGTCCATGCACCGACTGTTTGGGGGTGTACAGTTCCATATGTCCAGGCACCGACTGTTTGGGAGTGTACAGTTCCATATGTCCATGCACCGACTGTTTGGGGGTGTACAGTTCCATATGTCCATGCACCGACTGTTTGGGGGTGTACAGTTCCATATGTCCAGGCACCGACTGTTTGGGGGTGTACAGTTCCATATGTCCATGCACCGACTGTTTGGGGGTGTACAGTTCCATATGTCCATGCACTGACTGTTTGGGGGTGTACAGTTCCATATGTCCAGGCACTGACTGTTTGGGGGTGTACAGTTCCATATGTCCAGGCACCGACTGTTTGGGGGTGTACAGTTCCATATGTCCATGCACCGACTGTTTGGGGGTGTACAGTTCCATATGTCCAGGCACTGACTGTTTGGGGGTGTACAGTTCCATATGTCCATGCACCGACTGTTTGGGGGTGTACAGTTCCATATGTCCATGCACCGACTGTTTGGGGGTGTACAGTTCCATATGTCCAGGCACCGACTGTTTGGGGGTGTACAGTTCCATATGTCCAGGCACCGACTGTTTGGGGGTGTACAGTTCCATATGTCCATGCACCGACTGTTTGGGGGTGTACAGTTCCATATGTCCAGGCACTGACTGTTTGGGGGTGTACAGTTCCATATGTCCAGGCACTGACTGTTTGGGGTGTACAGTTCCATATGTCCAGGCACCGACTGTTTGGAGGTGTACAGTTCCATATGTCCAGGCACTGACTGTTTGGGGCTGTACAGTTCCATATGTCCAGGCACCGACTGTTTGGGGGTGTACAGTTCCATATGTCCAGGCACTGACTGTTTGGGGGTGTACAGTTCCATATGTCCAGGCACCGACTGTTTGGGGGTGTACAGTTCCATATGTCCAGGCACCGACTGTTTGGGGGTGCACAGTTCCATATGTCCAGGCACCGACTGTTTGGAGGTGTACAGTTCCATATGTCCAGGCACCGACTGTTTGGGGGTGTACAGTTCCATATGTCCAGGCACCGACT
This sequence comes from Heptranchias perlo, assembly GCF_035084215.1. NCBI lineage: Eukaryota > Metazoa > Chordata > Chondrichthyes > Hexanchiformes > Hexanchidae > Heptranchias > Heptranchias perlo. The sequence continues at coordinate 116,009,079 of NC_090329.1, read as the reverse complement.
GTTTGGGGGTGTACGCTCCACATATACAGGCACCGACTGTTTGGGGGTGTATTGTTCCATATATACAGGCACTGACAGTTTGGGGGTGTACAGCTCCATATATACAGGCACCGGCTGTTTGGGGGTGTATAGCTCCATATGTACAGGCACCAACTATTTGGGAGTGTACAGTTCCATTTGTCCAGGCACCGACTGTTTGGGGGTGTACAGTTCCATATGTACAGGCACCGACTGTTTGGAGGTGTACAGTTCCATATGTCCAGGCACCGACTGTTTGGGGTGTACAGTTCCATATGTACAGGCACCGACTGTTTGGGGTGTACAGTTCCATATGTCCAGGCACCGACTGTTTGGGGGTGTACAGTTCCATATGTCCAGGCACCGACTGTTTGGGGGTGCACAGTTCCATATGTCCAGGCACCGACTGTTTGGAGGTGTACAGTTCCATATGTACAGGCACCGACTGTTTGGGGTGTACAGTTCCATATGTCCAGGCACCGACTGTTTGGGGGTGTACAGTTCCATATGTCCAGGCACCGACTGTTTGGAGGTGTACAGTTCCATATGTCCAGGCACCGACTGTTTGGGGGTGTACAGTTCCATATGTCCAGGCACCGACTGTTTGGGGGTGTACGCTCCACATATACAGGCACCGACTGTTTGGGGGTGTATTGTTCCATATATACAGGCACTGACAGTTTGGGGGTGTACAGCTCCATATATACAGGCACCGGCTGTTTGGGGGTGTATAGCTCCATATGTACAGGCACCAACTATTTGGGAGTGTACAGTTCCATTTGTCCAGGCACCGACTGTTTGGGGGTGTACAGTTCCATATGTCCAGGCACTGACTGTTTGGGGGTGTACAGTTCCATATGTCCAGGCACTGACTGTTTGGGGTGTACAGTTCCATATGTCCAGGCACCGACTGTTTGGGGGTGTACAGTTCCATATGTCCAGGCACCGACTGTTTGGGGGTGCACAGTTCCATATGTCCAGGCACCGACTGTTTGGAGGTGTACAGTTCCATATGTCCAGGCACCGACTGTTTGGGGGTGTACAGTTCCATATGTCCAGGCACCGACTGTTTGGGGGTGTACGCTCCACATATACAGGCACCGACTGTTTGGGGGTGTATTGTTCCATATATACAGGCACTGACAGTTTGGGGGTGTACAGCTCCATATATACAGGCACCGGCTGTTTGGGGGTGTATAGCTCCATATGTACAGGCACCAACTATTTGGGAGTGTACAGTTCCATTTGTCCAGGCACCGACTGTTTGGGGGTGTACAGTTCCATATGTCCAGGCACTGACTGTTTGGGGGTGTACAGTTCCATATGTCCAGGCACTGACTGTTTGGGGTGTACAGTTCCATATGTCCAGGCACCGACTGTTTGGAGGTGTACAGTTCCATATGTCCAGGCACTGACTGTTTGGGGTGTACAGTTCCATATGTCCAGGCACCGACTGTTTGGAGGTGTACAGTTCCATATGTCCAGGCACTGACTGTTTGGGGCTGTACAGTTCCATATGTCCAGGCACCGACTGTTTGGGGGTGTACAGTTCCATATGTCCAGGCACCGACTGTTTGGGGGTGTACAGTTCCATATGTCCAGGCACCGACTGTTTGGGGGTGTACAGTTCCATATGTCCAGGCACTGACTGTTTGGGGGTGTACAGTTCCATATGTCCAGGCACCGACTGTTTGGGGGTGTACAGTTCCATATGTCCAGGCACCGACTGTTTGGGGGTGTACAGTTCCATATGTCCAGGCACCGACTGTTTGGAGGTGTACAGTTCCATATGTCCAGGCACCGACTGTTTGGGGGTGTACGCTCCACATATACAGGCACCGACTGTTTGGGGGTGTATTGTTCCATATATACAGGCACTGACAGTTTGGGGGTGTACAGCTCCATATATACAGGCACCGGCTGTTTGGGGGTGTATAGCTCCATATGTACAGGCACCAACTATTTGGGAGTGTACAGTTCCATTTGTCCAGGCACCGACTGTTTGGGGGTGTACAGCTCCACATATACAGGCGCCGACTGTTTGGGGGTGTACTGTTCCATATATACAGGCACTGGCTGTTTGCAGGTGTACAGCTCCATATATGCAGGCACCGACTGTTTGTGGGTGTACAGTTCCATATGTCCAGGCACCGACTGTTTGGGGCTGTACAGTTTCATGTCTACAAGCACCAACTGTTTGGAGGTGTACAATTCCATATATACAGGCACCGACTGTTTGGGGGTGTACAGTTCCATATGTCCAGGCACCGACTGTTTAGGGGTGTACAGTTCCATAGATACAGGCACCGACTGTTTGGGGGTGTACAGTTCCATATATAAATACAGGCACCTACTGTTTGGGGGTGTACAGTTCCATAGATACAGGCACCGACTGTTTGGGGGTGTACTGTTCCATATATAAATACAGGCACCTACTGTTTGGGGGTGAACAGTTCCATACATAAATACAGGCACCTACTGTTTGGGGGTGTACAGTTCCATATGTCCAGGCACCGACTGTTTGGGGGTGTACAGTTCTATATGTCCAGGCACTGACTGTTTGGGGGTGTACAGTTCCATATATACAGACACCAGCTGTTTGGAGGTGTACAGTTCCATATATACAGACACCGACTGTTTGGGGCTGTACAGTTCCATACATACAGGCACCGACTATTTGGGGTTTACAGTTCCATATATACAGGCACTGACTGTTTGGGGGTGTACAGCTCCATATATACAGGCACTGACTGTTTGGAGGTGTACAGTTCTATATATACAGGCACTGACTGTTTGGAGGTGTACAGTTCCATATGTCCAGGCACCGACTGTTTTGGGGAGGGATGTACAGTTCCATGTGTACAGGCACCGACTGTTTGGAGGTGTACAGTTCCATATGTACAGGCACCGACTGTTTGGAGGTGTACAGTTCCATATGTACAGGCACCGACTGTTTGGGTGTGTACAGTTCCATATGTACAGGCATCGACTGTTTGGAGGGGTACAGTTCCATATGTCCAGGCACCGACTGTTTTGGGGAGGGGTGTACAGTTCCATGTGTACAGGCACCGACTGTTTGGAGGTGTACAGTTCCATATGTACAGGCACCGACTGTTTGGGTGTGTACAGTTCCATATGTACAGGCATCGACTGTTTGGAGGGGTACAGTTCCATATGTACAGGCACCGACTGTTTGGAGGTGTACAGTTCCATATGTACAGGCACCAAATGTTTGGGGGTGTACAGTTCCATATGTACAGGCACCGACTGTTTTGGGGAGGGGTGTACAGTTCCATATGTGGCGACTAACCCTTCAGGGGAAGTTACAGATCTATGCATAAAGACACTGGAGTAATTTTGACTTTAGGCGATAGTATAAAATGAGCGATATCAATTTAACCGCCCGTTATACATCTCTTCCCAATTTCATTTCCATTGAAAATCGGAAGAGATCTGTAACGGGCGGCTGATTCGATATTGTCTGTTGTACACTATCGCCTAACATCAAAATTACCGCCACTGACTCTTTGGCTAAGGGCGGTAGAGTTCTATGCGTGTTAGTAGTCCTTCAGTACTTGGCCAGATTTTAATTCTTTTTATCTATGAGCCTAGATGGTGCACATCAACATTCTCTCCTTCTACAGGGACATCACACCAAGCTTGACCTGACAGCCACACTTCCCTTTTCTGAAAAATCAATGAGTTGTGGGACCCCTGGCTAATTTTTGCTTTTCTTGCCCTTAAGGGACTGAAGACAACTGTAGTATCCCAACTGCAATCAGCTATGTCAGGACAGACCACCCGTTGAACCAAGAATCGTCTGGTCTGGTTGGCCTCGAACTAAACCAGGTGGTGCACTTAGACGCTAGGCCAGCAGGGCAGCCACTCTCGTCCAGATCACCTGGCCTTCCTGTATTTAATCAGAATCCTACATCATAGAATCGTAGAACCGTACAGCACAGAAAGAGGTCATTCGGCCCATCGTGCCTGTGCCAGCTCTTTGAAAAAGCTATCCAATTAATCCCACTTCACTCCTTTTTCCCCATAGCCCTGCAAATCTTTCCTTTTCAAGTATTTATCCAATTCCCCTTTGAAAGTTTTTATTGAATCTGCTTCCACCACCCTTTCAATCAATGCATTCCAGATCATAACAACTCGCTGCATAAAAAAAATTCTCCTCATCACCACCTCCCCCCGCCCCCGACCCCCGGTAAATTACCTTAAAGATGGATCTGGGCAGAAAATTGGCAGACTACACTAATGTAATTGGCAGACCCAGCCAAGAGAGTGAAGAGAAAGATTAGGAGAAATTGTCCGATACAAATGACTGCTGGAACACGGACTGCTTTGCCACAAGGAATGGTTCAGGCAGAGACCATCGCACCTATAAAGGGAAGAGGAAGTAAACATTGTTAGATATAGGGCCCTGGGAAGGATGCAAGGCAGTGCGGTTAGTTTGGGTTTGCTCCAGCAAATATCTATTACAGGTACGATGGACTAAATGGCCTTCTTCTGTTCTGTTCTCAACCATAAACTTCTATGGTTCTATGGTCCTAATCTGCAGTTCATTTGTTCTGGATTTTCAAATGGCTGGCAAACTTTTTTTTTAAAAATGGACTAATCTTCTCTTTTGGAGCATGCTGTACAGGTTCAGTGGTCTCCAGTTCACATTAGGAGGGGGGGAGAGATACTCAGAGAGAGGGTTGAGAAAGGAACGAAAAGAGAATGGAAAGAAAATCAGAAGAGAAGCAAACAAAACCTTGGGTCTAGATTTTCCCCGATTAACACGAGTAGAAAAAACAGCTAGAAAAGCATGGAAATTGTTTGATTGTTTTTATGTCTTATAGGAAAATCGGCAAGGAAACCCGATGAAAATTGAGGAAAGCTTTATTGTAATCTGCCCGTCTCATGTATCTAAATTTAAATTTGAAAGCACCATGACAAAGCCCCTGGCTTTCTAACAATGCAGGTCTATGCAAATTGGTTCATGAAAAGCTAGCAAGGTGTTTATGCCAGAAGGCATTTGATAAGGTTCCGCATAAGAGATAATCAGCAAAAAATGAAAGAGTATGGAATTGGAGATAACCTTATGACATGGGTTGGCAAGTGGTTTGGAGGTAGGAGACATAGAGTAGGTGGGATGTTCCCCAGGGATCTGTTCTGGGGCCTGAACTTTTCATCATATTTATTAATGACTTGGATGAAGGAATAAAGAGTTGTATATCCAAGTTTGCAGATGATACTAAGTCACGAGGCATTGTAAATTGTGTAGATGGGAGCAGGAAATTACAAGGGGACACAGACAGACTAAGTGAGTGGGCAAAACTGTGGCAGATGGAGTTCATTGTGGGGAAATGAGAGGTCATGTACTTTGGATCTGAGAAAGACAAATCGGAATATTTCTTAATGGTGAAAGACGAGGAGCTGCGGAGGAGCAACGTGATTTGGGTGTCCAGGTACACAAATCACTAAAAGCTAGTGCACAGGTACAAAAAGTAATCAAAAAGGCTATTGGAATGTTGGCCTTTATCTCAAGAGGGCTGGAATTCAAAAGTGGAGAAGTGTTGCTTCAGTTTTACAGAGCCTCGGTCAGACCCAGTCTGGAGTATTGTGTTCAGTTTTAGGAACTGAACCTCAGCAAAGATATATTGGCCTTGGAAGGGATAGAATCATAGAATCATAGAAGTTTACAACATGGAAACAGGCCCTTCGGCCCAACATGTCCATGTCGCCCAGTTTATACCACTAAGCTAGTCCCAATTGCCTGCACTTGGCCCATATCCCTCTATACCCATCTTACCCATGTAACTGTCCAAATGCTTTTTAAAAGACAAAATTGTACCCGCCTCTACTACTGCCTCTGGCAGCTCGTTCCAGACACTCACCACCCTTTGAGTGAAAAAATTGCCCCTCTGGACCCTTTTGTATCTCTCCCCTCTCACCTTAAATCTATGCCCCCTCGTTATAGACTCCCCTACCTTTGGGGAAAGATTTTGACTATCTACCTTATCTATGCCCCTCATTATTTTATAGACTTCTATAAGATCAACCCTTAACCTCCTACTCTTCAGGGAAAAAAGTCTCAGTCTATCCAACCTCTCCCTATAAGTCAAACCATCAAGTCCCGGTAGCATCCTAGTAAATCTTTTCTGCACTCTTTCTAGTTTAATAATATCCTTTCTATAATAGGGTGACCAGAACTGTACACAGTATTCCAAGTGTGGCCTTACTAATGTCTTGTACAACTTCAACAAGACATCCCAACTCCTGTATTCAATGTTCTGACCAATGAAACCAAGCATGCTGAATGCCTTCTTCACCACCCTATCCACCTGTGACTCCACTTTCAAGGAGTTATGAACCTGTACTCCTAGATCTCTTTGTTCTATAACTCTCCCCAACGCCCTACCATTAACGGAGTAGGTCCTGGCCCAATTCGATCTCCCAAAATGCATCACCTCACATTTACCTAAATTAAACTCCATCTGCCATTCATCGGCCCACTGGCCCAATTTATCAAGATCCCATTGCAATCCTAGATAACCTTCCTCATTGTCCGCAATGCCACCAATCTTGGTGTCATCTGCAAACTTACTAACCATGCCTCCTAAATTCTCATCCAAATCATTAATATAAATAAGAAATAACAGCGGACCCAGCACCGATCCCTGAGGCACACCGCTGGTCACAGGCCTCCAGTTTGAAAAACAGCCCTCTACAACCACCCTCTGTCTTCTGTCATCAATCCAATTTTGTATCCAATTGGCTACCTCACCTTGGATCCCGTGAGATTTAACCTTATGTAACAACCTACCATGCGGTACCTTGTCAAAGGCTTTGCTGAAGTCCATGTAGACCACGTCTACTACACAGCCCTCATCTATCTTCTTGGTTACCCCTTCAAAAAACTCAATCAAATTCGTGAGACATGATTTTCCTCTCACAAAACCATGCTGACTGTTCCTAATCAGTCCCTGCCTCTCCAAATGCCTGTAGATCCTGTCTCTCAGAATACCCTCGAACAACTTACCCACTACAGATGTCAGACTCACCGGTCTGTAGTTCCCAGGCTTTTCCCTGCTGCCCTTCTTAAACAAAGGCACAACATTTGCTACCCTCCAATCTTCAGGCACCTCACCTGTAGCGGTGGATGATTCAAATATCTGTGCTAGGGGACCCGCAATTTCCTCCCTAACCTCCCATAACGTCCTGGGATACATTTCATCAGGTCCCGGAGATTTATCCACCTTGATGCGCGTTAAGACTTCCAGCACCTCCCTCTCTGTAATATGTACACTCCTCAAGACATCACTATTTATTTCCCCAAGTTCCCTAACATCCATGCCTTTCTCAACCGTAAATACCGATGCGAAATATTCATTTAGGATCTCACCCATCTCTTGTGGTTCTGCACATAGATGACCTTGTTGATCCTTAAGAGGCCCTACTCTCTCCCTAGTTACTCTTTTGCCCTTTATGTATTTGTAGAAGCTCTTTGGATTCACCTTTGCCTGATCTGCCAAAGCAATGTCATGTCCCCTTTTTGCCCTCCTGATTTCTCTCTTAACTCTACTCCGGCAATCACTATACTCTTCAAGGGATCCACTTGATCCCAGCTGCCTATGCATGTCACATGCCTCCTTCTTCTTTTTGACTAGGGCCTCAATCTCCCGAGTCATCCGAGGTTCCCTACTTCTACCAGCCTTGCCCTTCACTTTATAAGGAATGTGCTTACCCTGAACCCTGGTTAGCACACTTTTGAAAGCCTCCCACTTACCAGACGTCCCTTTGCCTGCCAACAGACTCTCCCAATCAACTTCTGACAGTTCCTGTCTAATACCATCAAAATTGGCCTTTCCCCAATTTAGAATTTTAACTTTTGGGCCAGACCTATCCTTCTCCATAGCTATCTTAAAACTAATGGAATTATGATCACTCGTCCCAAAGTGATCCCTCACTAACACTTCTGTCACCTGCCCTTCCTTATTTCCCAAGAGGAGGTCAAGTTTTGCCCCCTCTCTAGTCGGGCCATCCACATACTGAATGAGAAATTCCTCCTGAATACACTCAACAAATTTCTCTCCATCCAAGCCCCTAATGCTATGGCTGTCCCAGTCAATGTTGGGAAAGTTAAAGTCCCCTACTATTACCACCCTATTTTTCTTGCAGCTGTCTGTAATCTCCTTACATATTTGCTCCTCAATTTCCCGTTGACTATTTGGGGGTCTGTCGTACAATCCTATCAAAGTGATCTCTCCTTACTTATTTTTCAGTTCTACCCATATAGACTCAGTGGGCGAACCCTCGGATATATCCCCTCTCACTACTGCCGTGATGTTCTCCCTAATCAAGATACAGAGGAGTTCACCAGAATTATACTGGGACTTAAAGGGTTAAATACAGGTTACATGAACTTGGTTTGTATTTCCTTTAGTTTAGAAGGTTGAGGTGTTTAAAATGATAAGAGGATCCAATAGAATAGATACAGAGAAGTTATTTCCTCTGTGGGGGGAATCCAGAACAATCTTAAAATTGGAGCTCGGCCATTCAGGAATGAAATCAGAAACCACTTTTTCACACAAAGGGGAATGGGAATTATATCCTCCAAAAGGCAGTGGATGCTGGGTCAATAGAAGTTTTCAGCACTGAGATTGATAGATTTTTGTTAGGTGAGGGTATCAAGGGATATAGATCAAAGGAGGATAAATGGAGTTGAGGTACAGATCAGCCAGGATCTGATTGATTGGCAGAACATAATTGAAGGGCTGAATGGCCTACTCCTGTTGCTATGTTTCTATGATTTTGAGAGAACACTATGATATCTATATAAGCTGCTTTTAGAAATATTGGAGTATATCTTCCAACTGGCACTATTCCTGTATGGATACTGAACATTTTTTTAAGCAGGTTAACAGCCAAGTTAAATAAAGCACACCAAGAAATTTTGTATGAGCACATTAAACACCTCTACAGGAATGGGACCAGTCGGAAAATATTCAGTCTAGTCCTGATAATTCAAAGTTGTTTTTGACACTAGAAAAAATGTAATTATCCAATAATGCGAATCAAGCAACATAAGTAAAACAGCAAAGTGGGAATTTAGTGCTAGACAGGTCAGATAATGTGTATTAAACTACGTTGCATTGAAGGCTGTCCCTTTATTAAAATGTTTAGGATCAATTTTTTTGTTTCCTTAGTTACCCAATCACCAATGCAAACATTTATTAGCTTATGAAAAATTACTGCTTGACATCTTACTCAGTTAATTATTATGGCACGATTGTAATTTTTGGAATGTAATGCCTTTTTTATATTGTTGGTGTGGGGGAGAGGGAGGGCAGTTCTTTGGATCAAAGCAATGCATTAATAGCTGCAAATAACAGGAGACTCATTAGCCTGACAGGGAAGGAATGAACTCAATGTTGGCGTGACCTCGCAATGTTCAAACTGACTGCCACATTTGCCTATATAACAGCGATTATACGTCATAGCTAACTCATTGGGGCTGATTTTAAGTCGTTTTGCCAGGCTGGCGCAGGATGGTCGTGAGCAAAAAATTGCTGCACCATACTTACCACCCCGTTCCCACTCCATCCCCACTTGCCGCCATTTTCCTGGGGGCCTCGGCTTGGGCGGCCCAAGCGCCCGCCTGTTTCAGGTGGGAACCTCATTCCGATATGCTTATCGGGGGTCCTCTGATGTACATAGGGCCCCGATGCAATTGTTAGGTACCAATGGGTGGAGTGTAGGCCACGTACGCTGCCTCCATTGGCACCAGGCGTTAGGTGGACTAACCAGCGGCTCTTAAAGGGACAGCTGCAGGCTGCTTCTAGGTCTTTGGTTTTTGTGGGGCCAGGAGGGGCATGAAAAATCTTTCACTCTGCTGCCAGCCTATCCACATGCCCATCCACATTCGCATCCCCTCCCCCCCGATTGCCCCATCCCTCTACACAGGATACAACCCGAGTCAGAGCTGCCAGAATCCCCTCCCCGACTCCCCCCCACCTCCCCCCCCCCCCACCGGCCACTGCTAGCCAGTGAACTGCATGTTAATATTGAAATAGCACTCACAACTCACCGGTCCAATGTAAATATGGCCTGACCCTCAAACAATGGCTCAGGGCTCGTGCCAATGACATCGGGCAGCCAGCGTGATTGAACTGCCCGGTGGCACCCATCCTTTTTTTTATTCGTTCATGGGATGTGGGCGTCGCTGGCGATGCTGGCATTTATTGCCCATCCCTAATTGCCCTTGAGAAGATGGTGGTGAGCTGCCTTCTTGAACTGCTGCAGTCCGTGTGGTGAACGTTCTCCCACAGTGCCGTTAGGAAGGGAGTTCCAGGATTTTGACCCAGCGACGATGGTGTGTGACTTGGAGGGGAACGTGCAGGTGGTGTTGTTCCAATGTACTTGCTGCCCTTGTCCTTCTAGGTGGTAGAGGTCGGGGGTTTTGAAGGTGCTGTCGAAGAAGCCTTGGCGAGTTGCTGCAGTGCATCCTGTGGATGGTACACACTGCAGCCACGGAGCGCCGGTGGTGAAGGGAGTGAATGTTTAGGGTGGTGGATGGGGTGCCAATCAAGCGGGCTGCTTTGTCCTGGATGGTGTTGAGCTTCTTGAGTGTTGTTGGAGCTGCACTCATCCAGGCAAGTGGAGAGTATTCCATCACACTCCTGACTTGTGCCTTGTAGATGGTGGAAAGGCTTTGGGGAGTCAGGAGGTGAGTCACTCACCGCAGAATACTCAGCCTCTGACCTGCTCTTGTAGCCACAGTATTTATGTGGCTGATCCAGTTAAGTTTCTGGTCAATGGTAACCCCCAGGATGTTGATGGTGGGGGATTCGGCTATGGTAATGCCGTTGAATGTCAAGAGGAGGTGGTTAGACTCTCTCTTGTTGGAAATGGTCATTGCCTGACACTTGTCTGGCGCGAATGTTATAGCCACTTATCAGCCCAAGCCTGGATGTTGTCCAGGTCTTGCTGCATGCGGGCACGGACTGCTTCATTATCTGAGGGGTTGAGAATGGAACTGAACACTGTGTAATCATCAGCAAACATCCCCATATCTGATCTTATGATGGAGGGAAGGTCATTGATGAAGCAGCTGAAGATGGTTGGGCCTAGGACACTGCCCTGAGGAACTCCTGCCGCAATGTCCTGGGGCTGAGATGATTGGCCTCCAACAACTACTACCATCTTCCTTTGTGCTGGGTATGACTCCAGCCACTGGAGAGTTTTCCCCCTGATTCCCATTGACTTCAATTTTACTAGGGCTCCTTGGTGCCACACTCGGTCAAATGCTGCCTTGATATCAAGGGCAGTTACACTCACCTCACCTTTGGAATTCAGCTCTTTTGTCCATGCTTGGACCAAGGCTGTAATGAGGTCTGGAGCCGAATGGTCCTGGCAGAACCCAAACTGAGCATCGGTGAGCAGGTTATTGGTGAGTAAGTGCCGCTTGATAGCACTGTCGACGACACCTTCCATCACTTTGCTGATGATTGAGAGTAGACTGATGGGGTGGTAATTGGCCGGATTGGATTTGTCCTGCTTTTTGTGGACAGGACATACCTAGGCAATTTTCCACATTGTCGGGTATGTCCACAATGTTCTCCCAAGGTTAAAATCGACCCCACTGGCTGCGAAACACTGTGAGATGTCCTGAACACATGAAAGGCACTGTAAATCTCATATGATTTTCCTTTGTCCGCCGTTTTAGAGGCATTAACCCATTTATTTTAAATGTCATACAGAGGAATGTTACACATTAAGCATTTGGCCACTAACAATAATTTCTTGCCTTTCATTCTCAAACCATAATCAACATCATCTGCCTAAATTATTTTTTATTCGCCAACTTACATATTGCCGTACTGAGTCAATATTCCTCCATGCTGAAAACTGCATCAAACTGGGCGGGATGGTAAACATTGTTTTCTTACTAATATCTAAGACATGCTTTGAAAGTTGGAAATAGTCACAAGGCGATCACACAATGAACATACTGTTATGCCAAATGTACATTTATTGTAAACTCCAGGTTTCTTCTTTTTGTTACTGATATTCTCCTATCTTCCTCTCCTAAAATGGACTCCTGTTGGGTTTGATTGAATGGGCACTTCTGACTGTCTATAACATATTATTTTAACGTAACAAAATACCCATTTCTGCCATATATTCAGTAATTTAACAGCCACTATTGCTATTGTAATTGGCCTGTGACACCTGCATAATGCACAGTATCCACCGCTCAGTTAGGAGCACCTGGACCAATTAAATACTACCACAGGATCATTAAAGGCCCATTTTAAAGATATTGGGCCAAATTTTGCACTCAAAATAACAGTGAGTCTAATGGCGTTCACTGTCATTTACACGCAAATCGCACAGCAACTTCAGGCAAGGACCAGATGCGTGATTAAACTCAAAAATCCAGAAGTTGTCCGTGATGCATTGCTCCGCTGTTAGCTTCATGAAAACGGCATCTCACTGTCTGCATCACCATTAAAATGCATTGGACGACGTCAAATTTCTGTATTTTCGCAGTAGATATGAACTAAACTCGCCACAGAAAGGCAAGTCAAGTCCATTTCAAGTCTAAGTACCGTTTTAACAATGTGATAAGAGTTAATTACTGCCAATCCAATCAACCTCTCTGGTACTGAAAATTAACTATTACAAGTGTGGAGTCTCATTCCATCAGGTTTTAATTGTTGTTGGAGATCTTTTAAAAATGTAAAATTTTTAATTGTGTTTTACTTTTCCTTTTTGTCTCTTTTCTCTCTCTCTCTCTCTCTCTCTTCATCCAATCTTTCTTTCCCTCTCTATATTTCTCTTTCTGTACCTGATTTATCATTGAATTCACCCACTCTAACTTACACTTCCTTCTCAGTCCTTGCGCTGTTAATTTTACAATTCTTCAATCTGATTAGTTAAGGAGATACATGCTCGCCCTGTTCACTCAGGTCCCTGATGCCTGGTTTCCCTCGCTGCGATGTTATCAGCTCGCACTTTCAGCAACTTGCCATGCCAAAAATGTAAAAACCTAAACGTGCAAGGGCAAGTCTAATTAATGGCAGACACTGTTCGATGCCCTGCCACAGCAAATTATGGCCCATTCAATTGTTGTCCTGAATTAATCAGTCAATAAACATGATGATTCATGAAGTTATTGCTTGTTTAATATCATTTGTGCAACATTTGCCTTATTGCTTCCATGTGCTTTTTATTACAGGCTCCATATGGCGTATTTGTTTCATTAATGAGAAAATGCACCTGGGTGTGAATAATTGTTGAGCAGATTTCACTAATTATTTCCATGTACCACTCCAGCCCCACCCCCACTCCCCAACCATCAAAAAAAAAGATAGCAGTTTTTCAGAAAATTCATCTCAGATCTTCATTGACTTTGGCAATGGCCCAAAATGTTACATTTGATAAAAGGTCTCCTTTCAGTGATATGGATTCCTTTCCTGGTAAATTGCCATAACTCAACAGCATGCTCTGGGGGCTGATTCATCACTTTGAATCTCTGGAATTGTTGATACAAAAGGTATTCAATCAGGAATTCAGGAGAAACTTCTTTACCCAGAGAGTGATTAGAATGTGGAACATGCTACCACATGGAGTAGTTGAGGCGAATAGCTTAGATGCCTTTAAGGGGAAGCCAGGTAAGGGAGAAAGGAATAAAAGGATGTATTGATAGGGTGCGATGAAGTAAGGTGGGAGGAGGCTGGTGTGGAGCATAAACATTGACATCGATAAGTTGGGCCAATTGGCCTGTTTTTGTACTGTAAATTCTATGTAATGTTGCATGCAATGGCAGCATGGTGACATGCTCACCATGTATATCCTTATCATCGGTTTGCATCAATGGTTGCAATTAATGAACTCGTATACAGTGTATATCCTGACCTCTTCCCATTTTTATAATTTTATATCCTATTGTCTCTATGTGTTCAGATGTATGTAAGAGATAAAAATGAATACATTCTATTTTATACCACAGATTTCAGATATTGGAGCGGTTTCTTCAATATAGGACTGTAGACGTGTGTAGGCTGCCAGAATGTAAATTCTAGTTGCTGCATTGAAGAGTGGTGGCTGGGATGGCTTTCAGTCTGCACTCTGCTAAATTAAGTGTTTTCAAGGTGCCATTTATTTTATTGCATTTCCAGTACTTTGGGTTACCCTTAATGCCCCTGATGCATGATTTATTTTCTGTCATGTAAACACTATGAGTCAGTTTTCATTAATTAAATGGAACCTGCCACCGGGGAGATTTGTTATAAATGTTCTTTTTCTGAAAATGCATCTGACTGTAATTTGGATCAGTGCTCCTGTTTAGATCAACTTTCACAGCCTGACGTTTCATACAGTCCAGCATAGGATTGTATTTATACGATCATACAGATTCCAGATTGATGCCTTCGACCAGCATCTGAAGAAGGACTAGCATTTACATAGTGCCTTTCACGACGTCCCAAAGCGCTTTACAGCCAATGAAGAACTTTTTTGCCGTGTAATCACTGTTGCAATGTAGGAAACGCAGCAACCAAAATATGCACAGCAAGATCCCACAAACAGCAATGTGATAATGACCCGATAATCTGTTTTAGTGGTGTTGAATGAGGAATAAATGTTGGCCAGGACACCACGGAGAATTCCCCTGCTTTTCTTTGAAATAATGCCATGGGATCTTTTATGTCCATCTGAGAGGGTAGATGGGGCCTCGGATTAAACATCTCAACCAAAAGATAGCACCTCCAACAGTGCAGCACTCCCTCAGTACTGCACTGGAGTGTCAAACTGGAATTTGTGCTCAAGTCCCTGGAGTAGGACTATGAACCCACAGCCTTCTACCTACAGAGGCAAATGTGCTACACACTGAGCCATAACAACAACACCAACATTGTGCTTTAATATAGCACCTTTAATGTAGTAAAACACCCCAAGGCACTTCACAGGAATGTTATCAAACAAAATTTGACACCGAGCCACATAAGGAGATATTAGGACAGGTGACCAAAAGCTTGGTCAAAGAGGTAGGTTTTGAGGAGCGTCTTAAAGGAGGAAAGAGAGGTAGAGGGGCAGAGAGGTTTAGGGAGGGAATTCCAGAGCTTACGGCCTAGGCAGCTAAAGGCACGACCGCCAATGGTGGAGCAATTAAAATTGGGGATGTGCAAGAGACAAGAATTGGAGGAGCGCAGAGATCTCGGAGGATTGTAGAGTTGGAGGAGGTTACAGAGATAGGGAGGGGCAAGGCCATGGAGGGATTTGAAAACAAGGATGAGAATTTTAAAAGCGAGGCGTTGCCGGACTGGGAGCCACTGTAAGTCAGCGAGCACAGGGGTGATGGGTGAACGAGACTTGGTGTGAGTTAGGATATGGGCGCAGAGTTTTGGATGAGCTCAAGGTTATGGAGGGTGGAAGATGGGAGGCCGGCCAGGAGAGCATTGGAATAGTTAAGTCTAGAGGTAAAAAAGGCATGGATGAGGGTTTCAGCAGCAGATGAGCTGAGGCAGGGCCGGAGATGGCTGATGTTACAGAGGTGGAAGTAGGCGGTCTTGGTGATGGAGCGGATATGTGGTCAGAAGCTCATCTCAGGGTCAAATAGGACGCCAAGTTCACGAACAGTCTGGTTCAGCCTCAGATAGTGGCCAGGGAGAGGGATGGAGTCGGTGGCTAGAGAACGGAGTTTATGACGGGGACCGAAGACAATGGCTTCGGTCTTCCCAATATTTAGTTGGAGGAACATAGGAAAAGGAGTAGGCCATTCAGCCTCTCGAGCCTGTTCCACCATTCAATTAGATCATGGCTGATGTGAGTGCTGTCAAGACCTTTTTTTGTAGTGATGGTATCATCTTCACTTTTCTTCTTTAGTCTCTTGTGGGGATTATTGTTCTGCATTTAGGTCACACAGCTTCTATTGAATGAGGGTCCCTGAGATCAGCCAAGTTCCTTCTTGGAGCATATGGTTTATTTTCACTTCATTGAATGCTGTTAGTGCTTCCAATTTAACTGGAATCACCGATTTGTACAAATGCTTCTAATTAAACCTAGAGTTTGCTGTATTTATTGAATGTGTCGCAAAAAATGGATAGTCATGTTGTCCAACCATCACTATTTTATTGAGTCGCAAATGGTCTTCAATTTCACACATTCCTCTCCTTGGCTGAACTCAACTTGCCTCAGGCCTTAACTTTAATGTCCTACAAAGCTCCACTCAGTAACAGAATATTGTCATCATATTTAGCAGGCCACAAAGAAAACCCAACTCTTGGTCTTGGATTAAATATTTTTCAAAGACTTGCAAACCAGTTGACTTAATAAGGATTGTATTGCATGTTTCTACATGGAATAAAATAGCTCACTGTTGGTTAAAAATGCAAAAGCATCAGATGAGACAGCTTGACTCTGTTGGTAGCATGCTTGGTTCTGGGTCAGAAGGTTGTGAGTTCAAGCTCCATGAGCACAGAGTCCAGGCTGACATTTTGGTGCAGTACTGAAGGAGTGTTGTGATGTTGGAAGTATGGTCTTTCAGCTAATTGAAAGCAGACGTCACACTTGGTAGTGACATTTTAAGAAAGGATGAAACTGTGCTGACCAAAGCAAAGTGCAGCTAATATTGCTTTCTAGCATGAGTTGACTTGATTAGATAGACTGCAAATATTTCTCATTAACTCGTACCTCTACTTCATAATTTCATTTGTATTTATTTGGAGAAAACATGGAACAATGATATTAGATCATCATGGAGTCTACCCAATTAATTTAATTTCCTGAGGGAAGTGAGTGACCGCGGGTAAAAGTTCCAATATATAAAACTCTGGGATGGTTCTCCCTGGCCCCTAAGGTAATTAACAAAACTCCAGGATTGAAAGCTTATTTTAAAACCATAGACTGATTGCACTTCACAGATGGCATTTCACGGCTTGTTGGTTCAGTACTCAATTCTTCTAATTCTGAAATCCCACTTTTAATGTCAATAGCCTTACTTCGACATTGCTAATACCTTTTAGTATTTTAAAGAACTGGGTCATGTCCTCTTTTCAAAATGAATAATAAAACCATGGAATTCATTGCACGGAGAGAGGCCACTTGGCCTTTCATACCTGTTCCAGTGTTAGTTTTCCAATTGGAGCTGTCTACTTCATTTGTCTTTCCCTGTTCTTTCCTTGTATCGAGTTACATCAAAACTACAGCACAGAAATAGGCCATTTGGCCCAACTGGTCAATGCTGGCGTTTATCCTTTTATATTTTTCCTTGTCAACTACTTGGAGAAGCAAGGATTAATCAGGGATAGTCAACATGGCTTTGTCAAGGGAAGATCATGTCTGACTAATTTGATTGAATTTTTTGAGGGGGTGACTAGGCGTGTGGACGAGGGTAACGCAGTGGATGTGGTATACATGGATTTCAGTAAGGCCTTCGATAAAGTCCCGCACAGGAGACTTGTCAAGAAGGTACGAGCCCATGGAATCCAGGGTGCCTTGGCACTTTGGATACAAAGCTGGCTTAGTGGCAGAAGGCAGAGGGTGATGGTCGAAGGTTGTTTTTGTGACTGGAAGCCTGTGGCCAGTGGGGTACCACAGGGATCGGTGCTGGGTCCCTTGCTGTTTGTGGTCTACATTAATGACTTGGATATGAATGTAAAAGGTATGATCAGTAAGTTCGCTGATGATACAAAGATTGGTAGGGTGGTAAATAGCGAGGAGGATAGCCTCAGTCTGCAGGACGATATAGATGGGTTGGTCAGATGGGCGGAACAGTGGCAAATGGAATTTAACCCGGAAAAGTGCGAGGTGATGCACTTTGGAGGGACTAACAAGGCAAGGGAATACACAATGAATGGGAGGACCCTAGGCAAGACAGAGGGACAGAGGGATCTTGGTGTGCAAGTTCACAGATCCCTGAAGGCGGCGGAACAGGTAGATAAGGTGGTAAAGAAGGCATATGGGATACTTGCCTTTATTAGCCGAGGCATAGAATATAAGAGCAAGGAGGTTATGATGGAGCTGTATAAAACACTGGTTAGGCCACAGCTAGTGTACTGTGTGCAGTTCTGGTCGCCACACTACAGGAAGGATGTGATCGCTTTGGAGAGGGTGCAGAGGAGATTCACCAGGATGTTACCAGGGCTGGAGCGCTTCAGCTATGAAGAGAGACTGGGAAGATTGGGTTTGTTTTCCTTGGAGCAGAGGAGGCTGAGGGGGGACATGATTGAGGTGTACAAAATTATGAGGGGCACAGATAGGATGAATACTAAGGAGCTTTTTCCCTTCGTTGAGGGTTCTATAACAAGGGGACATAGATTCAAGGTAAAAGGCGGGAGGTTTAGAGGGGATTTGAGAAAGAACTTTTTCACCCAGAGGGTGGTTGGAGTCTGGAACTCACTGTCTGAAAGGGTTGTGGAGGCAGGAACCCTCACAACATTCAAGAAGCATTTGGATGAGCACTTGAAATGCCATAGCATACAAGGCTACGGACCAAATGCTGGAATATGGGATTAGAGTAGACAGGACTGATGGCCGGCGCGGACACGATGGGCCGAAGGGCCTCTATCCGTGCTGTATAACTCTATGACTCTATGACTATGACTTATCCAATTCCCTTTTCAATTATATTATACTCTTTGCCTCAATAGCCGCTTGTGGTAAAGCATTTCATGTTCGAATAACATTTATGTGAAATACAACATATTCTAAGTGAAATAACATTTTCTAACTTTTCCTTTCATTTTTCCAGTGATGATACTGAGTCTATGCCCCTTGTTACTGATTATACTTTTCTTCAGAATTAAACAGAAATTAATTCAATTAGTTCAATTTTCGGAGCTTTGCTTCATAACGTAGAGCTTCAATTCCTGGGGTAGCCTTCCTCACATGGTTTATAAGCAAGTGATGACTCCTAATCTTCACTACATTACAAATTTTTTTTATTCGTTCATGGGATGTGGGCGTCACTGGCGAGGCCAGCATTTATTGCCCATCCCTAATTGCCCTTGAGAAGGTGCTGGTGAGCCGCCTTCTTGAACCGCTGCAGTCCGTGTGGTGAAGGATCTCCCACAGTGCTGTTAGGTAGGGAGTTCCAGGATTTTTACCCAGTTACGATGAAGGAACGGCGATACATTTCCAAGTTGGGAAGGTGTGTGACTTGGAGGGGAACGTGCAGGTGGTGTTGTTCCCAGGTGCGTGCTGCCCTTGTTCTTCTAGGTGGTAGAGGTCACGGGTTTGGGAGGTGCTGTCGAAGAAGCCTTGACGAGTGCTGCAGTGCATCCTGTGGATGGTACACACTGCAGCCACAGTGGGCTGTGGTGAAGGCAGTGAATGTTTAGGGTGGTGGATGGGGTGCCAATCAAGCGGGCTGCTTTGTTCTGGATGGTGTCGAGCTTCTTGAGTGTTGTTAGAGCTGCACTCATCCAGGCAAGTGGAGAGTATTCCATCACATTCCTGACTTGTGGATGGTGAAAAGGCTTTGGGGAGTCAGGAGGTGAGTCACTCGCCACAGAATACCCAGCCTCTGACCTGCTCTTGTAGCCACAGTATTTATGTGGCTGGTCCAGTTATGTTTCTGGTCAATGGTGACCCCCAGGATATTGATGGTGGGGGATTTGGCAATGGTAATGCCATTGAATGTCAAGGGGAAGTGGTTAGACTCTCACTTGTTGGAGATGGTCATTGCCTGGCACTTGTCTGGCGCGAATGTTATAGTCACTTATCAGCCCAAGCCTGGATGTTGTCCAGGTCTTGCTGCATGTGGGCACGGACTGCTTCATTTTCTGAGGAGTTGCGAATGGAACTGAACACTGTGCAATCATCAGCGAACATCCCCATTTCTGACCTTATGATGGAGGGAAGGTCATTGATGAAGCAGCTGAAGATGGTTGGGCCTTGGACACTTGCCTGAGGAACTCCTGCAGCAATGAGATGATTGGCCTCCAAGAACCACTACCATCTTACTTTGTGCTAGATATGATTCCAGCCACTGGAGGGTTTTCCCCCTGATTCCTATTGACTTTAATTTTACTGGGGCTCCTTGATGCCACACTCAGTCAAATGCTGCCTTGATGTCAAGGGCAGTCACTCTCACCTCAACTCTGGAATTCAGCTCTTTTGTCCATGTTTGGACCAAGGCTGTAATGAGGTCTGGAGCAGAACCCAAACTGAGCATCGGTGAGCAGGTTATTGGTGAGTAAGTGCCGCTTGATAGCACTGTCGACGACACCTTCCATCACTTTGCTGATGATTGAGAGTAGACTGATGGGGCGGTAATTGGCCGGATTGGATTTGGTCCTGCTTTTTATGGACAGGACATACCTGGGCAATTTTCCACATTGCCGGTAGATGCCAGTGTTGGAGCTGTACTGGACCATTCTGGCTAGCGGTGCAGCTAGTTCTGGAGCACTACAGCCGGGATGTTGTCGGGGCCCATAGCCTTTGCTGTATCCAGTGCACTCAGTCATTTCTTGATATCACATGGAGTGAATCGAATTGGCTGAAGACTGGCTTCTGAGATTGTGGGGATTGTGGGAGGCCGAGATGGATCATCCACTCGGCACTTCTGGCTGAAGATGGTTGCAAACACTTCAGCCTTGTCCTTTGCACTCACGTGCTGGACTCCGCCATCATTGAGGATGGGGATGTTTACAGAGCCTCCTCCTCCCATTAGTTGTTTAATTGTCCACCACCATTCACGACTGGATGTGGCAGGACTGCGGAGCTTTGATCTGATCCGTTGGCTGTGGAAATGCTTAGCTCTGTCTATAGCATGTTGCTTCCGCTGTTTAGCATGCATGCATAATTCCTTACTATAGAGTCAGCCTTGGCTTGGTGATAGCACTCTTACCTCTGAGTCAGAAGGTTGTAGGATCAAGACTCTTTCCAGGACTGGAGTACACAAGCTAGGCTGACATGTCAATGCATTACTGAGGGAGCACTGCTTTATCAGAGATGTTGTTTTTTGGATGAGACGTTAAACTGAGGCCCTGTCTGCCCTTTCAGGTGGCGGTAAAAGATCCCTATTTGAAGAAGAGCAGGGCAGTTCTCCTGGTGGCCTAACCACCATTCATTCCTGAAGGACGTGTGTGGGCCCCACCGGGGGTCCTGATCAGGGAAGCAGCCTGAACCCCTGAAGACAAGGCAGGCAAATTTTTATCTTAATTAATGAAGGGTCCACAAAATTGTCTTTCGGGTGGGGGAGGCAGGGGCAGATGGCACCAGGCGCTAGAGTTTTCCAGCCTATGTGAGCTGGCAGGTGCCCGAGATCCACCCATAGTGGCATGGACGGACATCAGCCCCTCGCAGTTCAGGTGCCCTCCCCCAGAGCCCTCATATTCCAGTTGGGTCAGTATCATCTCAGCATAACTGCTTGCATCGCATCCCCGAGCAATTCTGATGCCATAAAAGTTTTGCATCAGTGAGCAACATTGTCCATTGCACAAAAAAAAAATCAAGACTGATTCAAATTTCTCCGTATCAATCAAAAAACAGTTCTGTACTTGCTTCTCCCATTCTAACCAGATCTTTGAAACAATATTTCTACCGCCTTCCCCCACCCCCCCAAAGTCCTTTCAGTGCCCTTGTTGATTCCTCCTATTCACTCTCAACCACTCCTACTTATTCATTCTTGCTCATGTGTCTGTTCCCACTGGGTATTTGCTTATTTCCTGATGGGCCGTTCCTACTTCATTATTTATTTCCTGCTGGCCTATTCCCCTTTCTTTTAATTATTTCCTTCCGGCCCATTCCCACTGTATTATTTATTTTAAGCCAGTTTTGTCCTTATTTATTTCCAGCTGACCCCCATCAACAACAACAACTTCAATTTGCATTTATATTTCGTCTTTAACGTAGTAAAACGTCCCAAGACACTTCATGGGAGTTTTATCAAACAAAATTTGACACTGAGCCACATATTAGGACAGGTGACCAATAGCTTGGTCAAAGAAGTAGGTTTCAAGGGGCATCTTAAAGGAGGAGAGAGAAGTAGAGAGGCGGAGAGGTTTAGGGAGGGAATTCCAGAGCTTAGGGCCTAGGCAGCTGAGGGCACGGCCGCCAATGGTGGAGTGATTAAAATCGGGGATGCGCAAGAGGTCAGAATTGGAGGAGTGCAGAGACCTCGGAGGGTTGTAGGACTGGAGGAGGTTACAGAGATAGGGAGGGGCGAGGCCAAGGTAAAATACCAATCCATACAACTGCATGACCAATACTAGGGATGATCAACTAGCTTCACGTTAACCAATGATTGCTGAGATGCCTTTGACCTTAAAGAACAATTTATTTATTTTCCCTATGTCCTCAGGACGTCCCAAAATGTTTCACATTCAATTAAGTGCTTTTGAAGTGTTGCCACTGTTGTAATGTTGGGAAACGTGACAGCCAATTTGTGCACAGCAAGGACCCGCAAACAACGGTGAGATAAATGACCAGATAATCTGTTTTTGGTGGTTTTGATTGAGAGATAAATGTTGGCCAGAACATCAAAAGAGCCCACCTGTTCTTTGAATAATGCTATGGGATCTTTAATGTCCACCTGAGACAGCAGATGGGGTTTTGGTTTACCATCTGAAGGACACCACCTCCGGCAGTGCAGTGCTCTGTATGTACTGTACTGAAATATCAGTCTAGATTATGTCTTCAAGCTGCTGGAATAGGGATTGATCCAATGACTTTCTGACTCAGAAGCAAGACAACAAACAGTGAGCTAAGGCAGACACACATAGGCAAACATGGGGCCTATTTTGTGTGCAGCAAGATCTCAGGAATGAAATGACCAGTTATCTGTTGTTGTCTGATGACGGGCTCGCTGCTCTTCGAATAGCACCATTGATTCTTTAACATCCACTTGGTTCATGGGAACAGGCAGACTGAGCCTCGGTTTAATGCCTCATCTGAAGGACAGCATCTCCGACCTGGATTAAGGCCCTAAATTTCTGATGGGCCCAGAAGCGCACACCTAGGAGTGCAGTACAAGGGGGTGGGAAATTGTCCGAGACCTGGATACACCTGTTCCTGCTCTACGCTGCCAGTACCAACGGATTCCTCTACTAACCATAGCAAGCCCCATGACATTGGAGGAGGTGGGATCAAGGGAGGGAAGTCCCGCAACAGGAGTCTGCATGGCCCTGGTCTCCTTACCACTGAGCGCCCTATACGCCCTATACCCCAGGATTAACCCCAGTGCAGCGGCACTTTGACAGACCAACCAACCAGTTACTGAGTTGTGGGATAAAATATCCAGATCTGGACCTCCCCTCAACCCAAAACATTGCCGGCATGTCAGGTAAAGAAGGCCGATGGGACGTACAAACAATTCTTGCAGAGCCGGTGGTGCCGACATCTCTTCTAGTGTTTGGCCACCGCTGTATTCCCAGTCCTGCTGTGGCAAGTGCCCACCGTTGGTATGACAATGATAAATATCAGCCAGGACACCGGGGTGAATTCCCCTGCTCTTCTTTGAAATAGTGCCACGGGATCTTTCTCATGCACCTGAGAGGGCACATGGGGCTTCAGATAACCATCTCTTCCGAAAGACAGCACCTCCGACAGTGCAGCACTCCCTCAGGATTGCACTGAAGTGTCAGCATAACATTATGTGCTCAAGTCTCTGGAATGGGATGCGAACCCACAACCTTCTGACTCAGGGGCAAGACCTCTGCCAACTGAGCCACGGCTGACTGGCCAACCAGTTGCCGACATAGTTGTGGGGTAAAATATTCAATCCTCATGACTTCTCCGTTCATGACAAGCTTGTCTACTTAGGCAGGCTTGTACTACTCTTCCTGCTTCCCGAATTCCACCTGGTGCTTTCAGACTTGACTTTGATGCACACTTGTAATCAAGAAGGTTGGATTCGCACATTTGCTGCGATATCATTCAGCGGTAATGTCTCCCTGACAGCTTGTGATGCTGGGTGATATTATAAATGCATTGATATTCTCAGCAGTTGTTACCGAGGGCATTGTATTTGCTACTATCAACTGATGGGACAAAAACACCTTGAGAAATTAGTGTATAAACATTGCAAATTGGTTTCACACAAGGCTATACGTCTGGTGAGATCTGCTTCAGGGTGACAATAAAACACTGGTGTCACTCCTGTTCAATGGAACAAGGGCTGCTTTACACTCTGAGCAGAAGGCCAAAGAAAGGTATTTTCTGGGGTATCGTACAATGAAAACGACTGGATTGTGACAGACGAGGAGCTAAATACTTTTATCCAGCAGCTGTGTAGGTGCAGTGTAATAATCATAAGACAGGTGGGAAGCTTTGCGGGTGAAAACACTAAGAAGGTGTTGTTTCAATTAGAAAGCAAAGTAAATTGGCAAAGAAACAAATGATGGCATTGAACATTCAGAAGGGAGGGGAAAAAATGGGCGGTAAACTGAGGGGAAAAAAGTAGACACAACATGTCACACGGCACTGCAGGAAGGAAACCAGCAAAGTCTAATTGACTGCACCCACCAAGACACCATTAACCATATTTGCAAGCATTGCGATACCTACCTGGCAACGACTGTAGGGAATAAAAACAGAAAAATGCTGGAAATACTCAGCAGATCATCTGTGGAGAGAGAAACAGAGTTAATGTTTCAGCTCGAAGACCTTTCAGGAGAACTGGAAGAAGTTGAAGATTAACTCGTTTTTAAGCAAGTACAGAGCCAGGGAAAGTGGGGGAGGGGGGAGAAGGGGAGGGGAGTGGAGGAAAGAACAAAAGAAAAGGGCTATGATAGGGTGGAGGGCAGGAGTGATCAAATGACAAAAGGGGATGATGGTGCAGGGCAAGGAGGGTGGTAATGGGACAAGTAAAGAAACAAAACATGGGTCTAGAGGAGCTGTAAATGGCAACAGCAGAACCTGCTGTCCGAAAAAATGGGAGCAGTGGTTATGATCTGAAGTTATTGAAATCAATGTTGAGTCCGGAAGGTTGTAAAGAGTTTGGGCCTGTAGAGTTGTGCCGTCTGCTGCGTGGATATCTGCTGCTATCATAGTACCTTATAGCAAAGAAGGAGGCCACTCGGCCCATCATGCCTGTGCCGGCTCTTTGAACGAGCTATCCAGTTAGATCCACTCCCCTGCTCTTTCCCCATAGCCCTGTAAATTTTTTTCCCTTCAAGTATTTATTCAAGTGTCATGTACCACAGGGCTATGTTTTTATCTGTCACTTCTTAATCATCAGCCAACGGAGCCTAATTGACCTCACTCACCAAGAGGCCATCAGCCATACATTGGAAAGGCTGCTAATGGGTTGAGATGCCTTCTGAGCATCTCTTAAAGACTGTCAGAATTTTGACCCCCCTATTGTAACACTTGCCTTTAATTGTCCTAATTCCTTTACATTTCACTTACACGCAATTTTCTGCCCCCATCACTAATGTGCTGCTTCTACTTGACCTAGCCTGCATCTGGATGTGTGATTAGCAATGCAAATGAGCTGACCCAGGAAATTTGAGTGCTATTAACACATCAGCACATAGATGGATTTAGCACCATTCATTAATGTTTTAGACATGACTTGCACCTGATGAGGAAAATCGGCCCCATTATCTCTGCTCCTCATCCCAAAAACATTTCTCCTGTAGGAAGGATGCCTTGCCGTCGGAAGAGGTTGAGGTTACAGTGAAAATATTCTTTATTGTATGAAACACGTGCTCATAGAGGAATTGTCTCACTGAAAAGCTATTTCTTTTTTATAAATCCTTGCCACTGAGCAGACGAGTGGTCTGCAGCTGTCTCCACGTTGAAGACCAGAGTCCGGAAAATTCCTCCGAGCTGCTCCCGCTCCGCCGCCATAACTTTGCGGCTGTAATCCCGCGTGTCTGCGTAAATAGGGATTCCGCCGCACTCCGGTGAAGATACGGCGGCGGAGCGGGAGCGGCTCCGAGGACATTCCCACCCCCTATGAACTGCGATGTAAAATGTACTTACACTCCTTGCACCTCATTCAACCCTCATTGGAAAACCAGAACACACCTCGCTGGTCACCCTACACTTTGCAGTAGTTCGATACTGAATGTGGAGTCAGACCTGGAAACCACTTTGAGGGTAGGGGGACAGGGAATGGGGGGATGGGGCATGGAGGATGGAGGATGGAGGGATGGGGCGTGAGTGATGGAGGGGTGGGGAATGGAGGATAGGGGGATGGGGGATGGAGGGGTGGGGAATGGAGGATGGGGGGAAGGGCATGGGGGATGGAGGGGTGGGGAATGGGGGATGGGGGCGAAGGATGGAGGTGTGGAGGGATGGAGATGGGGATTGGGGAGATGGGGGATAGGGGCACGTGGAGATGGCGGATGGGACGAACGGGGCCTCAATCAGTAGCTGTCGTGATTTTTTATCCCCACTGATTCTTTTCAAGCAACAGCTGGAGATGGGAGGCCAGTCTAACCACCAGTAGTGCACAGCTGTATCAGGCAGGTGACAGATGCATTGCTTGGCCAGGAGAGGGATTTCATTAAATTATCCAGTGAAAGCTAGCCAGCAACATCAAAGACCACTGCACCTGGACTGTCTGGTTGGAAGGCATCCATATGAGCCCTATTGCCAACGTCACCCCAATTCATGAACTGGAAAGAGATCCACTCCACGAGTATGCAGCTGGTCTGTGACATAGATACAGAATCATCCATCTTAATGCCCATTCCCCTCATAGCTGTCACGATTCTTTTATTTTATGATAATTGGTGATAACACCATTATTTCAAGGGCCAGGAAGTCTGGATGGATGGTTGCTGGAGATCGAGGTAAGGCACAGGATTGGTGGCTCTGCATATTTTTGCAATGGCTTCCCTTGTGGTATGGCCTCCACCTGTAGATCTTCTTGTACCTGTAAGGACCCAATTGCTTTGGCCTCCATGCATGGGTACTGGTGTAAGGTGGCTCCACCTTGAGCACCTTGCTGTAAGTGCTCAGGGCCGCACCGACCCTCCCCTTCCCCCTCTAGACAGAGAGGGATGACCAGTGGAATGCTCATAGGTGCTATATAGGCTGTATTGCGAGGTCAGTCCAGTGCACTGCAGTTGTGCTCAACCCCTAAAGAGCAGCACCTGAAATCTCCGCGGAGCTCTCGTGCCGCAACTTCAACGGAAGACTGGCGGACACCCTGGGAAAATGGTGTTCCGCTGGGGTTTCTCTTGGTCATTTACTGAAATTGGAGCAGGAGAGTGAGGATCCCCTACAGGAATTTAACCCCCAGCAGTCTTGCTGCCACTCCACCGAGACTGCTTTATCAGTCCTATAGTACTAGCAGATCTCCCGGGGTGCTGTTCCTTGGTAGTCTGGGGTCTGGAGCATGACTGATATTTTGCTGCTAACTTGAAGCCTGAACCTTTAAGGCCACAGCTCCAAATAGGCAAGTCCAGGTACTTGTAGCTGGTTGTAAACTGCCCGGGTTATTGAAACATACAAGATTCTGAGGGGACTTGATAGGGTAGATGCTGACAGGATGTTACCCCTCATGGGGGAATCTAAAACTAGGGGGCATAGTCTCAGAATAAGGGGTCACCCATTTAAGATGGAAATGAGGAGGAATTTCTTCTCCCAGAGGGCCGTGAATCTTTGGAATTCTTTACTCCAAAAAGCTGTGGAGGCTGAGTCATTGAATACATTCAAGGCTGAGTCAGACAAATTTTGATCAGCAAGGGAGTCAAAGGATATGGGGAAAGGGCGGGAAAGTGGAGTTGACGTAAAAATCAGATCAGCTATGATCTCAGTAAATGGCGGAGCAGGCTCGAAGGGCCAAATGGCCTACTCCTGCTCCTATCTCTTATGATCTTATGGTTTACTCGGGGGCAATTGTAACTGCTTATAAATTTTGGCTCAATGATTAGCTTTCCGTCTCTTGTTTTTTAAGATGGCTTCGCTTTGTAACAAAGTTTGACATCTGTAGTGTCACATTTTTTGTGTGATAGCTGGTGTGTGTGATATCTGGTGTGTGTGATATCTGGAATGTGATATCTGGGTGTGTGTGATATCTGGTGTGTGTGATATCTGGAATGTGATATCTGGGTGTGTGTGATATCTGGTGTGTGTGATATCTGGAATGTGATATCTGGTGTATGTGATATCTGTGTGTGTGTGATATCTGTGTGTGTGATATCTGGGTGTGTGTGATATCTGGTGTGTGTGATATCTGGAATGTGATATCTGTGTGTGTGTGATATCTGGTGTGTGTGATATCTGTGTGTGTGATATCTGGAATCTGATATCTGAATGTGTGTGATATCTGGTATGTGATATCTAGTGTGTGATATCTAGCGTGTGAAGCACATGCGCCAGATGCAAGCCATATATATAGACATTCTAAGAATACATCATTGCTGAAGGGGGCAGAGGAAAAACATCATTAAGACTGCCCTGTGGTGCACAGTATCTACAGATGTCCTTGAATCGGATGACACAGCTCTACTTACATGGTGCCTGTGTAGCCAGTAGCAGAAGTCCATTGCTGGGTATGTTTGCCTCGAAGTAAATATGGGTGAGAGGGTCTTGGTAGGTCGATGCAGCCTGTTCTTAGGGAAACCTGACCTGCCGGGCATCCGTCCATTGCTGCTTCTTCTTGTCTTACACATGTAAAGGGGGGTGGGGGGGGGTGGGGGTGGGGGGGGGTGGGGGTGGGGGTGGGTCCCATTGGAAAACCCATTGTCCCAAAATCTCGAACATACCATAAATGGCAGTGCCAGAACATTGGGTACAAAGGCTCCTGACCAATTCAGTGCAAACAGGGAAAAAAACCAAAAAACACAGGAGAAAGGGTTCATAAATAGGCTCAAAATGCTGGAACATTTTCTCCTATGAGCTTTTTAAATGCACTTCAGCAAACAACGAACCCAGCAGCCCTGGATTCCTATTTAATATAAGCAGGTAAATAACCGGCTTAAACACCAGGAAATTGCATGAATGTTTAAACATCAGTGGTGGGGCTAATTTTAATATATTTAATTACAAACTCACAGGTGTCTCTGGTGCCACTACAAAATCTGACCATAAAATGTGGTAGTATTTCTCTTTTTCCTCCCCCTTCCCCTTGTTCCTTTTTAAACGCGGTTCATCGGTCATATCCTCCAGTTCTGACAAACAGTCCGTGCCAGAAACATCCACTGGCCTGTTTCTCTCTCCACAGGTGTGAGGGTACGGTAGCATAGTGGTTATGTTACTGGACTAGTAATCCAGAGGCCTGGACTAAAATCCAGAGTCATGAGTTCAAATCCCGCCATAGCAGCTGGCGAATTTAAATTCAATTAATTAAATAAAATCTGGAATTAAAATACTAGTATCAGTAATGGTGGCCATGAAACTACCGGATTGTCGTAAAAACCCATCTGGTTCACTAATGTCCTTTAGGGAAGGAAACCTGCCGTCCTTACCCGGTCTGGCCTATATGTGACTCCAGACCCACAGCAATGTGGTTGATTCTTAATTGCCCTCTGAGATGGCCTAGCAAGCCACTCAGTTGTAAAATCTCGCTACAAAAAGTCATAATAAGAATAAAACCAGACGGACCACCGGACACAACAACAGCAAAACACCAAGCCCAGTCGACCCTGCAAGGTCCTCCTTACTAACATCTGGGGACTTGTGCCAAAATTGGGAGAGCTGTCCCACAGACTAGTCAAGCAACAGCCTGACATAGCCATACTCACAGAATCATACCTTTCAGCCAACGTCCCAGACTCTTCCATCACCATCCCTGGGTATGTCCTGTCCCACCGGCAAAACAGACCCACCAGAGGTGGCGGTACAGTGATATACAGTCAGGAGGGAGTAGCCCTGGGAGTCCTCAACATTGACTCTGGACCCCATGAAATCTCATGGCATCAGGTCAAACATGGGCAAGGAAACCTCCTGCTGATTACCACCTACTGTCCTCCCTCAGCGAATGAATCAGTCCTCCTCCATGTTGAACACCACTTGGAGGAAGCACTGAGGGTAGCAAGGGCACAAAATGTACTCTGGGTGGGGGACTTCAATGTCCATCACCAAGAGTGGCTCGGTAGCACCACTGCTGGCCGAGTCCTGAAGGACAGAGCTGCTAGACTGGGCCTGCGGCAGGTGGTTGAGCGAACCAACACGAGGGAAAAACTTACATCTACCTGTTGCAAATGCATCTGTCCATGACAGTATTGGTAGGAGTGACCACAGCACAGTCCTCGTGGAGATGAAGTCCCATCTTCGCACTGAGGACACCATCCAACGTGTTGTGTGGCACTACCACCGCGCTAAATGGGAGAGATTCAGAACAGATCTCGCAGCTCAAAACTGGGCATCCATGAGGCGCTGTGGGCCATCAGCAGCAGAATTGTATTACACCACAATCTGTAACCTCATGGCCCGCCATATTCCTCACTCTACCATTACCAACAAGCCAGGGGATCAACCCTGGTTCAATGAGGAGTGCAGAAGAGCATGCCAGGAGCAGCACCAGGCGTACCTAAAAATGAGGTGCCAACCTGGTGAAGCTACAGCTCAGGACTACATGCATGCTAAACAGCGGAAGCAACATGCTACAGACAGAGCTAAGCGATTCCACAACCAACGGATCAGATCAAAGCTCTGCAGTCCTGCCACATCCAGTCGTGAATGGTGGTGGACAATTAAACAACTAATGGGAGGAGGAGGCTCTGCAAACATCCCCATCCTCAATGATAGCAGAGTCCAGCACGTGAGTGCAAAAGACAAGGCTGAAGCGTTTGCAACCATCTTCAGCCAGAAGTGCCAAGTGGATGATCCATCTCGGCCTCCTCCCGATATCCCCACCATCACAGAAGCCAGTCTTCGGCCAATTTGATTCACTCCACGTGATATCAAGAAACGGCTGAGTGCACTGGATACAGCAAAGGCTATGGGGCCCGACAACATCCCAGCTGTAGTGCTGAAGACTTGTGCTCCAGAACTAGCTGCGCCTCTAGCCAAGCTGTTCCAGTACAGCTACAACACTGGCATCTACCCGACAATGTGGAAAATTGCCCAGGTATGTCCTGTCCACAAAAAGCAGGACAAATCCAATCCGGCCAATAACCGCCCCATCAGTCTACTCTCAATCATCAGCAAAGTGATGGAAGGTGTCATCGACAGTGCTATCAAGCGGCACTTACTCACCAATAACCTGCTCACCGATGCTCAGTTTGGGTTCCGCCAGGACCACTTGGCTCCAGACCTCATTACAGCGTTGGTCCAAACATGGACAAAAGAGCTGAATTCCAGAGGTGAGGTGAGAGTGACTGCCCTTGACATCAAGGCAGCATTTGACCGAGTGTGGCACCAAGGAGCCCTAGTAAAATTGAAGTCAATGGGAAACAGGGGGAAAAATCTCCAGTGGCTGGAGTCATACCTAGCACAAAGGAAGATGGTAGTGGTTGTTGGAGGCCAATCGTCTCAGCCCCAGGGCATTGCTGCAGGAGTTCCTCAGGGTAGTGTCCTAGGCCCAACCATCTTCATCAATGACCTTCCCTCCATCATAAGGTCAGATACTTGCCTTTATTAGCCGAGATAAAAAACATTTGCCTGAGGAAGGAGAAAATCTCCGAAAGCTTGTGAATTTAAAATAAAATTGCTGGACTATAACTTGGTGTTGTAAAATTGTTTACAATTTATTAGCCGAGGCATAGAATATAAGAGCAAGGAGGTTATGATGGAGCTGTATAAAACACTGGTTAGGCCACAGCTGGAGTACTGTGTGCAGTTCTGGTCGCCACACTACAGGAAGGATGTGATCGCTTTGGAGAGGGTGCAGAGGAGATTCACCAGGATGTTACCAGGGCTGGAGCGCTTCAGCTATGAAGAGAGACTGGGAAGATTGGGTTTGTTTTCCTTGGAGCAGAGGAGGCTGAGGGGGGACATGATTGAGGTGTACAAAATTATGAGGGGCACAGATAGGATGGATACTAAGGAGCTTTTTCCCTTCGTTAAGGGTTCTATAACAAGGGGACATAGATTCAAGGTAAAAGGCGGGAGGTTTAGAGGGGATTTGAGAAAGAACTTTTTCACCCAGAGGGTGGTTGGAGTCTGGAACTCACTGTCTGAAAGGGTTGTGGAGGCAGGAACCCTCACAACATTCAAGAAGCATTTGGATGAGCACTTGAAATGCCATAGCATACAAGGCTACGGACCAAATGCTGGAATATGGGATTAGAGTAGACAGGGCTGATGGCCGGCGCGGACACGATGGGCCGAAGGGCCTCTATCCGTGCTGTATAACTCTATGACTCTATGAATCTAAATGGGGATGTTCGCTGATGACTGCACAGTGTTCAGTTCCATTCGCAATCCCTCAAATAATGAAGCAGTCCGAGCCCGCATGCAGCAAGACCTGGACAACATCCAGGCTTGGGCTCATAAGTGGCAAGTAACATTCGTGCCAGAAAGGTGCCAGGCAATGACCATCTCCAACAAGAGACAGTCTAACCACCTCCCCCTGACATTCAACGGCATTACCATCGCCGAATCCCCCACCATCAACATCCTGGGGGTCACC
Organism: Heptranchias perlo; assembly: GCF_035084215.1. Classification (NCBI taxonomy): domain Eukaryota; kingdom Metazoa; phylum Chordata; class Chondrichthyes; order Hexanchiformes; family Hexanchidae; genus Heptranchias; species Heptranchias perlo. The sequence goes on along the minus strand of NC_090329.1, from coordinate 115,976,591 downwards.
ATTGACCAGAAACTTAACTGGACCAGCCATATAAATACTGTGGCTACGAGAGCAGGTCAGAGGCTTGGTATTCTGCGGCGAGTGACTCACCTCCTGACTCCCCAAAGCCTTTCCACCATCTACAAGGCACAAGTCAGGAGTGTGATGGAATACTCTCCACTTGCTTGGATGAGTGCAGCTCCAACAACACTCCAGAAGCTCGACACCATCCAAGATAAAGCAGCCCGCTTGATTGGCACCCCATCCACCACCCTAAACATTCACTCCCTTCACCACCGGCGCACTGTGGCTGCAGTGTGCACCATCCACAGGATGCACTGCAGCAACTTGCCAAGGCTTCTTCGACAGCACCTCCCAAACCCGCGACCTCTACCACCTAGAAGGACAAGAGCAGCAGGCACATGGGAACAACACCACTTGCACGTTCCCCTCCAAGTCACACACCATCCCGACTTGGAAATATATCGCCGTTCCTTCATTGTCGCTGGGTCAAAATCCTGGAACTCCCTTCCTAACAGCACTGTGGGAGAACCGTCACCACACGGACTGCAGCGGTTCAAGAAGGCGGCTCACCACCACCTTCTCGAGGGCAATTAGGGATGGGCAATAAAAATGCTGGCCTCGCCAGCGACGCCCACATCCCGTGAACGAATAAAAATTTTTTTTAAAAGTTGCTGCCTGACCTGCTGAGCGTTTCTTGCACTTTCTGGGCTTGTTTCAGAAAATGGGATTGGGCAGGAAATGACAGATTTCCACCAATTTTCCTGATTTGGTTTCACCCACTTAAGGCTGGCCTTGTATGCATTGCACACAGTGCCGAAGAAAGGAATAAGGCAGAAAGACAAAGTACCTCATCTCGGGGGGAGAATTCTTCATGTTGCAAAATCATAAAAGAACGGATTTATGATTGCTCCATTTCTGGATTCTCTCTTGTTGCTTTCGATTGGATTAAATTCCCAACAAATGTTTAGAGTTTTCACAATGCGTCCAGTCTAACAGGTGGATTGGCCTTTACACTTTTATGTGTACAGATTTCACAAGGTAAATTTATCCACCGCCAAGTGCATCCAGGTTACGGGAAAGTAACCTCTTCTGTAGTAATGTCTTGGTGCCATTCTAGAGACTTAGGCTGGCAGCATAGCTGGTGGCCCCAATGTCAGTCTCTTTTTGCCAGTGGGCTCAGTGCATACTGCGATCGCCATGCAGTGGAGCAACCATATTTAGAGTTACAGGGGACATCAGGGGAATTTCCAGGATTTGGGAAGGGGGAATTGCTGCACAGATTGTGTCTGCGAGGCCATATAAAGAACAATAGTTCTATGGAGGTTGCTTGTAGTGGGTTTTTCCTCATTAGTTGAACAGTGCAGCCTATTGTGTAATGGCAATTAAATATCCAAATAGATTGACATTTGACAGAAAAGGCTTTTTATTTGCTACAAAATGATGCTTTGATTAATATCCTGTATCCCCTTGAACCCAATAATTTAAACTAGTGGACCCCACAATGGCTGATCCTTACCTTCATTTCAGGTAGACTAACAATGTACATGACTGAGTATTACCATTGAAATATGAAGTCTGAATGCTCCAGTGTTACGAGCGTTTGTCTGGATGGGGTGAGGTTCTTTCTGCAAAGTTGGCTACCATTGCATTGTACAGGGGGACAGCGATCAATTATAAAAGCGTCCCACTTTTTGACGTTCCAACTCTAACTCTAAATTACATCAGAAACGCGAAACTTAAAAATGTTCGCTGGCCTCCTTGTTAATCAGGGGTGCCATTGGCTGACACCACTCTTAATTGGAGAGATGCTTGCATCATTCACTCTGAACCACACAGCATTTTGTTTCCATGGCAACACTGTTTTAATTTTAGCATTTGAGACATGTTTCAATTTTTTCTCCATTCTGTTGCACAGTTAAGCACTTTTTTGCGTGGGAAGGAAGGTATTGATTGTTTCAAAAACATTTTTAAGAAACTGTAAGGGTTGTATATAGATAAATGATTTATAACAAATTTTACAGAGTTGATGCTGCAGGTGTATTTCTTCTTTGACATTTAACTTGTGCTTCGGTTCGTGTATGCTTTTCAAAAATCAGAAATAAAAAGTTCAAGAAGAAATGCCTAACCTGACAGTGACTTCCACTTCTGCCTCAGAGTTACTTGGCTCATGACTCACTGTTCCAACGTACAAGAAGTCGGCCTGAGAAAGCTCACTCATTGTGGAAGTTAAGTGCCTCCAAATGTCATCATAAAATTGTACAATTACTGAAACCAAAGTTCTGGGATATTCTGACCAAAATAAAAGCAATTATTGAATCCATGGCAATAAAATACTCTGACATTCTCTGCTTGATTTTGAACTTTAATTACGTAATGAAGATTTGCTAATGAGGGAACGGAAATGTGTGGTTATGTTTTTTCCTGCCCCATTTACTAATTTAAGAGGCATCAGAAATCCAAGGTAAGCCACAAGATGTTCCATATAAATGTCAGCCCAGTCACGATCAAGCACAAGATAGTCTAACATCTTTCTCACCATGTCCCTCATTTATCACTGTCTCCACAAACACTCCACAAGCTAAGGGAATGATTACTCCTTGAATTGGGCTTTGAGAATCTCAGCATCTATGCCGCTGGGATTAGTAGCTTTTGCAGAATCAAACATTTCTGGGGACAGAAATAATTGAGAAAGTGCATTGGCAGCGTTGAGATATATCGGAAAAGAACGGGCTGCTTGGGCCTATTGGCTTGTTCCCATTCCTACAAATTCTACGTTCTCGTCTATTTCAACCGTCACTGTGGATTGGCCACATCAATCTCAGTAAAAGCAATAAACATTGCACCTATCCACAAGAATGGATCAATCACAATATGATAACTACAAACCAGTAGTCTGTGTGAAGACTTGTGGAAACCATAATGAATGAATAGGTGGTGAAATAGCTCAACCACAAGTGCCTGTTATCTGATTACCAATTTGGAATCAGAGCAAATGGGTGAAACTGTGGTTCTTTCACAGTCTAGGTTTTAGGAATAAAGCTATTCTCTAGATGCCCAGCAAACGCCTGGAATTTACATGGGGTTTTCCTGATCTCCTGCCGTAACTTCGGCGAAAGATTGGCGGAAATCCCGGAGAGATAGGGTAAATGACTAAGGTCACCGTTTCCCTTGGGTTTCTACCGAAGTTACGGCCGGAGGTAGGGAGAGCCCAGCAGAAATTCCGAGCCGTGTTATTTTAGCAGCTGTAGTCAGTTAGAATCATTTCACAATATTGGACTCCCGGTGGGGAGCTTGGCTTGCTGTCGAAGTGGAAAGATCCTGCCTCAGAAGTCTATCTTCATGCACCACTTATCCTGCCTGTGGACTTTGCTCCCAAACAGTGTCACAGTCAGCAGTTCAAACATGGAGTGAGCCATCAACTGATAAATTAGATTTGCTGGTGCGAGCATTGAGCTATGAGAAGTATCTGACTTGCTCATTGATAACCCAGTACAATTTCTCCAAGACTTTCTGTGCTCAGAGGAAACTGCAGTGTCAAACTGAAAAGAGGTGGCTGACCTTCTCACAACTGTCTCTGACAATTTTGTCAACTAAACTCCTCAAAGTAAAGTATGCTAGAGGAAGAATGACTGACAGCCATTGCCTACTTTAGAGCAGTGACTACACATCAAAGTACTCCATTGGCAGTAAAGCACCTTGGGACGTCCCGAGGTCATGAAAGGCGCTATATAAATGTGAGTTTTATTATAAAATTCATTTTCAAGATGTGGCTGTCGCTAGCAAGGCTGACATTTATTGCCCATCCCAAATTGCCCAGAGAAGGTGGTGATGGGCCTCTGTCTTGAGCTGCTGGTAGTGACTTTCATACAACTGAGTATTTTGCTCGACCATATCAGAGGGCAGTTAAGAATCAACCACACTCCAACAGCTTCATGGTCACTGATACAGAATTGAAATTCTCAAACTGCCAATGGTGAGATTTGAACTTGTGTTCTAGCTGGATTATTAGTCCAGGCCTTTGGGTTACTAGTCCAGTAACATAACCACTACACTGCTGTAGCCCCTTATGATGATTATCATAGAGCTGATGTTGCACAAGCATAAGGGGCACGATTTTAACTTTGAAGTCCGGGTGCACGTTCCCCTCCAAGTCACACACCATCCCAACTTGGAAATATATTGCCGTTCCTTCATCGTCGCTGGGTCAAAATCCTGGAACTCCCTTCCTAACAGCACTGTGGGAGAACCTTCACCTCACGGACTGCAGCGGTTCAAGAAGACGGCTCACCACCACCTTCTCAAGGGCAATTAGAGATGGGCAATAAATGTTGGCCTTGCCAGCGACGCCCACATCCCATGAACTAATTAAAAAAAAGTGAAGGTAAGTTGAGGATGAGCCTTAAGTGGGTATGAGGAGTGATGTGATGGAGTAGTCTTGGCAGTGCAGAATGATGTGGTGGTGGGGGTGTTGATGTGGAACACAGAATGCAGGAGAATCAGTAAGTGTACTCACTTTTGCTGACCTTGTTATGTCATTGAAACGTTTCCTGCACTGGATCCAAATGCGGGAGATGTTGCTTCTGCTGGTGACCTCCTCTGCCACCTCGAGCCAGGCCTTCTTGGTGGCAGAGACAGGGCGCTTCCTCCTGTCGGCCAGGTAAAATAGTTCCCTCCTCCTCCTCACCTGGCCAGCAGCACCTCAAGTGAGGTGTCACTAAATCTTGGAGCTGGCTTGCCCCTCTGCTGGTCCATTCTGCATGCTTGCTCTTTTCTCCAGCAAAATCCATTGGAGCGATGGCCCTTTAAATCCAGACACTCCAGCTGACAGCCTGTCATGTGGGTGCGTGGTCCGCCCGCTGCGCAGCTTTCGGATGGCAAACCCGGAAACAACGTTAAGGGGCACCAATTAAGTCGCAATCGCGTGGGGCCATGGGCGCATTGACCCCCTCTCCCCCACCACCCGCTGTCATCCACTGTCTTATAAAATCGTGCCCAAAGTCAGATATTTATAAAGGGGGCAGTGAACGTTGCCGATTTTTAAAAAGAAACTCCTATGAAATGGTCCAGGTATCGTGGGATGAGGAGGTACCTAGTGCCACATGGTTTACTGTATGTATAATACAAGGAGCAGGGTCATCGAGCAGTAGCTGTTATTCAATACAGAAATTTAGCAGCACTATCTTGTTTTGACTTCCATTCAGCAGAGCTATCTTTAGTTATAACCATCAACGAAGGCATTTTCTGGATGTGATTTGCAGTGAGCCTCCGTGCACAATGGGACTGGATATTAAATAATTTTGTTGCATCATCTGATTGTCTAAATTACATTTATTTATTTAAACAGAGCTGCCAAAAGAAAAAAATGTTTTAGATTTCAGAATGAAATATCGTCAATGGATTTGGAAATGATAAAATCAGGCATCGGAGATGTGAAAGAGAAAGCGAGCCCAGAGTGTGCTTCTACAGATAGAGAACCACTGCAAGACAGATCAAGGATCAGATTTGAAGCAGGTCAATTGTTCCATGGCATTCTGCTATTTCTGAACTGAATTTCCGCCCCTCCCCCCCGATTCCTGCCCAATTCCTCTATAGTTTGCTGGACCTCCATTGGGATTTATTTTTAGTTCCAGGCTACTAATGTTAATGTTATATTGTAGCTGAATCGATGGTTGCCATTGACAATCTCCTGAGTGTTATTGCTTAGTATCTTAGTATCACAATCAAATTCTGTCCTTGTTTTTTGGGCAGTCAGAGATTAAGGTGAATCATTGCTTCTTGCCGTAGCACAACTAGTGCCAGTAATCTTAGACAGGGTAAGAAATAATAAAGGAACTACAGTCGAGGGGCAGAGGGGGATGTCGAGGGGCGGGGTGATGGGGGCGGTGGGCAAGGCCTGGTGAGTAGAAAACCCTCTTTGTCATTTTAAACCTCCAGTTGTTCCATGATTTGTGTTTCCAAACATAAGTAAAATATAAAAGCTAAGGGCCACACTTCCAGCTCATAACTGGAACTTTACGAGCAGGAAGAGATCTTTATACTCAACGGGAGTCTTTTTAACTTTTATAGCCGGACGAAAAATTGAGTGTTTGTGGATCGGCAGCCGGTTTTACATCTCAGCTAAAAATCGGACAAGATGTAAAACTGGCGGCCGATTCACTGTCACCCATGATAAGTTAAAATTAACCCCCAACAAGTCAATTCCTCTCAACTCCACCAACCCACCTTCTAACCACATCCCTTAACCCCTTCTCTCTCCAGCAACACATCGAGCTGCCTCTTGAACCCATTTGTGTTGCCCTTAATTGAATTCCCCCCAATAACTTATTCCACAACTTTATTATTCTTTCAATTAAAAGTTATGCCTGACCCTCTAATTTTAACCTGTGGGCCCTGGCAGTTGACTCCTTCACCATAGTGAGCATTCTTTTGGGATCAATTTTATTGCTTAACTCCTTCAAAAAAGTGTTGGAGGAATAACTGGTTGGGAATGGGATTAAAGGTTACATTGGCTAGATATAGGGTTTTTTTTTATTCGTTCACGGGATGTGGGCGTCGCTGGCGAGGCCAGCATTTATTGCCCATCCCTAATTGCCCTCGAGAAGGTGGTGGTGAGCCGCCTTCTTGAACCGCTGCAGTCCGTGTGGTGACGGTTCTCCCACAGTGCTGTTAGGAAGGGAGTTCCAGGATTTTGACCCAGCGACAATGAAGGAACGGCGATATATTTCCAAGTCGGGATGGTGTGTGACTTGGAGGGGAACGTGCAGGTGGTGTTGTTCCCATGTGCCTGCTGCTCTTGTCCTTCTAGGTGGTAGAGGTCGCGGGTTTGGGAGGTGCTGTCGAAGAAGCCTTGGCGAGTTGTTGCAGTGCATCCTGTGGATGGTACACACTGCAGCCACAGTGCGCCGGTGGTGAAGGGAGTGAATGTTTAGGGTGGTGGATGGGGTGCCAATCAAGCGGGCTGCTTTATCTTGGATGGTGTCGAGCTTCTTGAGTGTTGTTGGAGCTGCACTCATCCAGGCAAGTGGAGAGTATTCCATCACACTCCTGACTTGTGCCTTGTAGATGGTGGAAAGGCTTTGGGGAGTCAGGAGGTGAGTCACTCGCCGCAGAATACCCAGCCTCTGACCTGCTCTCGTAGCCACAGTATTTATATGGCTGGTCCAGTTAAGTTTCTGGTCAATGGTGACCCCCAGGATGTTGATGGTGGGGGATTCGGCAATGGTAATGCCGTTGAATGTCAAGGGGAGGTGGTTAGACTCTCTCTTGTTGGAGATGGTCATTGCCTGGCACTTATCTGGCGCGAATGTTACTTGCCACTTATCAGCCCAAGCCTGGATGTTGTGAAGACAAATACTCTACAGAGGGATGTGTAGGAGAAATTCTATAAGAATTGCCTTATAGACTCAAAATAGAGTCAGTAGTCAGCCTGAATGCTGGGAAAGGAAAGGGCTATTGCCAAATAAACCATGAAGGCTTATACAACAAAGTATAACATACAAGGGACATAATACAAGCCATCAAGCCCACAAGGTCAGAAACGGCTTATTAAGAGGGGACAGTATGTTACAACAGTTAAGATTTTACAGCTAAAGCAACCAGAAACAGGCAGATATACGTGTCACACCAAGATGTAGAAGTTTCCCTGAGATCAAAGGAAATTTACATCAGATTCATGAGTCCAGATACAGCTACCAGCGCAGAAGGTGAATTTACCCAGGAGCAGAGGATCCAGGAGTAGTGGACAACACCTCTACAGAAGGAGTTTCATCACTCTGACGTCTCAGAAGGCTAACACCATGCCTCCCAGAGGAAGGCGAGCCAACCAGTTCATCCACGCCAGCTCGAAAGGCTGGGGTCGTATAAGTTCTGTAAACATTGCTAACATTGCAGATGGATTTCAATGTAGGTGAGTGTGAGGTCATCCATTTTCGACCAAAGAAGCAGAGATCTGAGTATTTTTTAAATGATGAAAAACTAGGCCCAGTGGCAGTCCAAAGAGATTTAGGGGTCCATGTACACAGATCACTAAAATGTAGTGGAGAAAATAATCAAAAAGGCAATATAAAGGAGAGGAAATTTTGCTACTTCTATACAAAGCCCTGGTTAGACCACATCTGGAGTACTGTGTACAGTTCTGGGCACTACACCTTAGAAAGGATATATTGGCCCTGGAAGGAATGCAGCGCAGATTCACCAGAATGTTACCAGAGCTCCAAGGGTTAGATTATGAGGAGAGATTACATAAACTGGGCTTGTATTTCCTGGAACATAGAAGGTTAAGGGGTGATTTGATTGAGGTTTTTAGGATTTTCAAAGAAATTGATAGGGTCGATAGAGAGAGACTTTTTCCACTGGTGGGGGATTCTAGGACAAGGGGACGTAACCTTACGGCAAGAGCCAGGCCACTCAGGAGAGATGTTAGGAAATAATTCTTCAAGCAAAGGGTGGTAGAGGTGTGAAACTCTCTCCCACAAAAAGCAGTAGGTGCCAGCTCAATGAATCATTTTAAATCCGAGATCGATCGATTTTTGCTAGCCAAGGGTATTAAGGGATATGAAGCCAAGGCGGGTAAATGGCGTTAGGATACAGATCATCCATGATCTAATTTACTGGTGGAGCAGGCTCGAGGGGCTGAAAGGCCTACTCCTATCCCTATGTTCCTAACCACAAACATACAGACTTTAATATATTCAATAGAATGGCTATCTAATGCTGTTAACTTGTCAATTCTCTAAGGAGTCTAATCCTAAACTAATCTCATCAATTTATATCAATCTCAGATGCTGATCTCAACTGTAACTTTATCATCAGCAAGCAGTTAATGCTGAATTACTGTGACATCATTGAACTGCCTTTGTAATCTCAGTTATTTATTTTGTTAATTAACCCTATCTCCTAATTATCGGCATACTCAATGTTTAAGTTTAAATCCTGTTAACTATGATTCTGAGGTTAATAAACAATTGTTCACAACTTTGTTGTTTGATTTCTTCTTTGACTATTGGCAAGTAAGGTTAATTCATTCACTCAGTAGCTTGTGCGGATCCTGATGGGAGTTTGGTAGTGTAAACGCTAATACAATCCACACACACCATTAACTCCGAGGCATAGACTGGGTGGTAAACCCCAGATGGTCCCTTGACAAGGAATTAAGGTGAAGGGGTTAAGGTTTGATCTGGTCTCCCACAAAAAGCATTTGATGCTAGCTAATTAATAATTTAAAATCCGAGATCGATAGATTTTTGCTAGCCAAGGGTATTAAGGGATGTGGAGCCAAGGTGGGTGGATGGAGTTAGGATACAGGTCAGACATGATCTCACTGATTAGTGGATCAGGCTCGAGGGGCTGAATGGCCTACTCCTGTTTCTATGTTCCTATGTTCCTTGATGAATATTCTTGTCAAGGTATTGATCTCAGTGTTTTTACAAATAACCAAGCTATTTGTCTTCATGGCCACATAGGTGTGTACACAGGGCCTTGGGCCAACATATAAAGTTAAAATGCATGTTCCCTTTTATTTGCAAATATCTCAAGTTGCTGGCACTAACGAGTATTGGCGTTCTGATGAAAGATTTATCCACCAATGAGGCAACAGTGCTAAGAGCAGCCCTCTCCAAACCTCAAGGCCTACATAATTCAAACAGGACAAACCAGCAAATAAAAAAAGCATAAGCTCAAATATGACAGAGTCATCTGCAGCTTGAGGGCCGCATGTGACCCTCAAAACCCAGGTCGCACACCCCTGCTGTACAGAACACGATGGTTTGTGCTGGGGTTTGGGGACGGATTGCGGTGCTGTTTGTGGAGGCTTCAAAGCCCAGGGTTCAGCAGCAGAGATGTGATAATAGATAAATATTTCAGAGTTTGACTTAATTGCCTTTGGGGATCAGGGATATTTGTGGAGAGTATTTCCTCAAGCGATTAAAATGGGTGATATAGAGTCTACGATAGGACAGAGTGTCCATGGTCCATTGAAGGAGTAGGCTTGATCTCAGTGGCCTTTCATGTTCCAAGCTTTCTTATATTCTTGTCATTTTAAGGAATTGTACCTGTGGGAGAAACATGTTTCTGTCAATCATAAATCTGAAAAGCACAAGTGAAGAGCAGAGGATAATAAGGATTCTAAATGTCAAGATTTTAACTCAGCATTTCCTTTAAACCTAACTCATTTGCCATTGTACTTCATGTAACAATAAATGTAATTTATTGACATCCAATATATTTAAACAAACAAATTATATTAAAAGGTACAAGTATAGTCTGTTTTGTATAAAGTCAGACAGCAGTTAAACATGCAATTTATTTGTGAAAATACACGGTGAGGTTGAATTTCCTGTGGGGCAGTAATCGGGAAGTTACACACGAAATTACACCCGTTTGTGCCCCCATTCTGCTGATGTTTATTCACACTCAAATTTCCAGCCAATCCCATTAGCCTACGGCGGAACATAAAACTCAGCGTAAACATGTGGAAATCGGTGTAAACAATTGGGCCCGGGGAAAGCACTGAACCCACACTATATACCTCTTCTTTAGGTATGAAAATTAAAGTTTCTAGCCATCTATGTCTGATTCATGCACATTAGGCACAGCATGTTTAAGAACATGCAATGGGGAAGATTTTCAATTTTTAATGTGATTCATATTGATGTCATAAAACTGCACTCAAAGAAACAGAAAATACAGACCAGGTCTCAGTATAAATATTTTTTTAAAATCGCTCAAAAAATCACAATAAAACACCAGAAAAAATTATTTAGTTTCCTGCTGCGCCTAAAATTCTGGGCTTAATTTTACATCCATTTTGAACCAGTGTAATTGCAGGACATTCGGATATATGGCTCTTTAGCATGGGGAGGGCAGAGCCATTATAGTGAGCTGAGATGTGTTCGGGCGTAGGGATGGATAGATGGGCGTAAAAGATTGAGGAAATTGGGGAGTAAGGTAATTACATGCGTAACATCCTTGCGTCCGAGGTTCCTCGATCATATGTGCTGAACATTTGCCCAATTACAAGTGTCTCCGCTCATAAATGCAGAGGAATATTCCATCCCAATATTCTGTACTCTTAATTTAGGAATTGCACTGCACATTCTGAGGCCTCTTATTTTTCATTGTTCTGATTTAATTTTTCAACAGTTTAATTTCTTGCTGGGTTTAAGTCAGACTGACCTTTGTGTCACTGTTTCTTTGACATTCTTTCCTGTTGTCCCATTGCCCTCACTCAAAGGGGGTCATTTTGTCTTTGGGTGTTGTGGAAAACAAGTGATGGCGACTCGGCTGCCTGTTTTACATCTCTCCCCATTTTTGTTTCCATTGGGGTCAGAAAAAAGGGTCGGACCGAGTTGCTGGACCCAATAGCTGGACCTAGACGAGTCAGAGTCCCACCCCTTTTGCCCAGCACCTTCCTGATCAGGACTTGTTAGTAACACACCACGCAGTGCATTTACATACTGAGACATCAGGGGAGCCAAAGAAATATCCTTGCAATTTTTTTGACTCCTTCCATCTGACTCTGTAGTCTGAACCCTTGTTCTCATCATCCTTTGCTTTGGGTAGTTCAAACAATTACTGTTCTGTTAATTTACGACCGCACTGGTACTTCCGTTTTTGCTTGATTTTCCCTTTTGTAGCTGGGTCTCTACCTCTCCGCTCCCTCTTACCTTCTCTCTCTATTCCCTCCGACCTTCTCTCTCCGCTCCCTCCGACCTTCTCTCTCCGCTCCCTCCGACCTTCTCTCTCCGCTCACTCCTCCCTTCCCTCTGTTCCCTTCCCTCTGTTCCCTCCTCCCTTCCCTCTGCTCCCTCCTCCCTTCCCTCTCTGCTCCCTCCTCCCTTCCCTCTCTGCTCCCTCCTCCCTTCTCTCTCTGCTCCCTCCTCCCTTCTCTCTCCACTCCCTTCCCTCTGTTCCCTCCTCCCTTCCCTCTGTTCCCTCCTCCCTTCCCTTGGCTCCCTCCTCCCTTCCCTCTGCTCCCTCCTCCCTTCCCTCTGCTCCCTCCTCCCTTCCCTCTGCTCCCTCCTCCCTTCCCTCTGCTCCCTCCTCCCTTCTCTCTCCGCTCCCTTCCCTCTGCTCCCTCCTCCCTTCCCTCTGCTGCTTCTTGTTTTCCTCATTCTGCTCATTTTTAAAATTTCTGTGTTTGGTGAATTTTGTGGTCATCACGGTGAGGGATGTCAGTGCTTTTCTTTACTCTTTTGTACCGACTACAGTAATAAACACTCACAGATCAGCATTAACATGGGCCAGATGTATATTAATTCTGTCTCTACAAAGCTCAACAAATATGTGCCTTATCTCCAACATCAGAAGAGCATGGCTCACTGCGTAAGTGTGATATTGTAACAATATGTTTATAGCACCTTACCACATCGACACTTTTTAAGTGCTGTGACTATTGCCGAGGAAGGGAATTTCCCAAAGATATTTATGGGCTTTCTGAGTAAGACTGCCAGCTCATAGTTGGGTGGATTGTGGAGAGCTTTTTAAGAAATCTAACCTAACATGTCCTGTACTTGACCCAGGAATGCTTGACCCAAAATTGGATAAGTTTCCATTCCCGGCCCATTTTGATGAGCACAAAAATGTAACTCCCCCCCTCCCCCCTTCAAAAAAAACCCACGGGAAAATGACAGTTGTGTGTTTTACAAGGAACCAAATTAAAGTTAACTATAAAAGGAATGCGATGTGTTCCTGAAAACAACATTTTAAAGATGTATGATCATCACATGTTGGAACGTAAAGTAAATCTTAATTTATCATATAAATAAAAGTGAATGAACACTGACTGTAGATAAGAAAAATACTTTCAGAAAACTGCCGAGGGCATTGGGTAGTCTAGGGATGAACACAATACTCCTAACACCGAAACTAGTTCTCTGTTGGAATTCTTTGCACATGTTTGAGACCGAAGATTTTTTGCCAGGCTGTTTCTTTGGCTTCCTATCACGTATCTGAAAAGCTACTGTCATTGCAGATTGCCTAAAAGTGCCTGGTTACTTTTAGAAACATTTCTGCTTTTCATGCTGTCAAGCATCTGGGGCTTTGTTTGCTCCCCTCCCTGCATTGGCGAATTCCCTCACAGTGTGAATTAGGAATTTACTGGAGCCGACAGCTTCAAAATGTCCTCCTGCGACGCAATCAGGAAAGGAACCGACTGTAAGGACCTCTGATGACCTCTGATCTGCAGCTACGATTGCGCTCACTTGCCCACATGACGCATGCTGGCACTGCCAGCCAAAGGAGGTATTTGTCTTCAGCCACACGATGTACCAGAGAATAATAAAAGAGCCGATTGTTGGCCAGCTGAATTCTTACACGTCCATCGTGACCTTTCCCTTGTATTTAACTGCTTCAGGCGGCCCCTTTCACGGCCTTTGTTGTCCATTCATAAAAAATAAAATATCAAAGAAATATTTAGGGAGCAGTGATCTGAATTTTGAGAGAAGGAGAAACATGTCAACTTCTATTCTGTCTATTTCTAAAATGATTAGCGGAACACAATACTGCCCATTCAAATCCGAATGTATATGTTGTTGTTTATTTTTCCTATTAAGACATTGCTTGGGGCGACACTACCCTTCAGTGGCTCTTTGACAAATGAAAGCTTAGTCATAAAAAAGACTTGGCATTTAGCAGAAAATTATGACAACTTGCAGAGATTTCGATTTGGAATGAGACCCGGCAATAGTAGCTGTGGTGAATAATCTCTAACAGAAGGCATCATGCAATCATGTTTTGTTTTATTAAAATAGTTGCAGTACTTTGCATTAAATTGTCATTGTGTTCACAATTCTAATTTGTAATGTCTTTCATTGTCGTTATATGGCAAAGAATCTAATTTCTGTGTAAAATGCACGGCATTTACAGAGAAACCAGCCCTGAATATTCACTTGTGCTTTGTTCTTCTCTCCTCTGGTATCTCCAATGCAATACCACTAATGTATATGATCTAGTAGAGGCAGGAAGATTTCAGAGATGACGCTGCACAGGGATGGGATTAGATTCAGATTGAAGTTCCATCTGCATTGTTCCAATGGTGGGATGCCAGTACCTCTGTGTAGGACATTACCAATGCCTTTGGGAAGATCTTTTAAATATATTTGTTCATGGGATGTGGGTGACGATGGCATGGCCACATTCATTGACCAATCCTAGTGGCCTTGAGAAGGTGGTTATCGATCATCTGGAAGTACTGTTGTCCTTGTGGTGAAGGTAATCCCAACACAGTGTTTGGATAGGAAATCCAGGATTTTGACCCAGTGACAATGAAGATTTATAGAATTAGGACAGTTGACCACTGTACCCCCCCCCCCACCCCTTCAAAGGGTAGGGCAGTGTGGTGGTTATGTTGCTGGACTAGTAATCAAGAGAATATGAGTTCAAATCCAACCATAGCAGTTTGAGAATGAAATTCTGTTTTTAAAAAATCTGAAAATAAAAAGCTGGTACCAGTAAAAGTGACCTTAAAGCTGTCAGATTGTCTTAAAAACACATCTGGTTCACTAATGCCCTTTAGGGAAGGAAACCTGCCGTCCTTACTCAGTCTGGTCTATATGTAACTTCAGTCCCACACCAATGCAATTGACTCTTAACTACCCTCTGAAGTGGCCTAGCAAGCCACTCAGTTGTATCCAGGGCGAGCAGGGATGGGTAATAAATGCTGGCCTTGCCAGCGACGCCCACATCCTGAGAATGAATTAATAAACGCAGCTAGCTCCTCCTTATGAGGAAACTTTTAAAGCCTGAGAGAGAAGCAGAAAGATGAAGAAACTTAGGACTTAGACGGCTGAAAAACCGCAAGAACGGTCGGTGTCACTCAGGGAGGGGTTGTCGGGAGTGTCTCACGTTCGGAAAGGGGGAGAGCTCGGGGCAGTGCTGGCCTAAATTATCTGTGTGGGGCCCTGGAGGAGCACTCCTGCTCTTCCTGGTCCAACAAGGAAAGTGACAAAAAAAGTTCAAAAACTTGCCTGTTTGGGCCTCTTCTGGCCCCTGATCCTTGGCTATCTACACCCGATGGGGAATCCACATCCACATCTTCACTTAGGCCACCAGTTCAAATTACAGTCAGGGTCCAATGATGTCATTGGACCCAATCTGCATATTTAAAGAAAGACCCCCACCAGCTTCAGGCAGGTGTCCATATCGCCTGCTCAGAAGAGCTGGTTAAAATTCCAGACAGCGGGATCGGAGCGAGAAATTGGCGGGTGGTTTTAACTGCCCGATGGACTCTGCTTCAACAACAATTTGTGGCAGAGAATTCTACATTCTAACCACCCTCTCAAGAAATTGGGGGTGAAATTGGTGGTGGGAGGTAGTGCAGAACGGATGATGGTGAATCGGCCGCCCCTTTTAAACCCCGGCCGATTTTGTTTTGCGTTGACTTCAATCTGGTTGCTGATTCACTATTGCCCGTTCTGCGTTACTGCCAAAAAACAATTTCACCCCCACTTTTTCCAACCTCCCCTTTCATTTTTTTTTGTTATTACCTTAAATTCGTGTCCTCTTTTACAATCTTATCAACCATTGGAAACAATCTATCACTTGTTACCTCATCATAACTCTTCATAATCTTGAAGACTTCTATCAGGTCACCCCTCAACCTTCTCAGCTCTAGTGAAAACAACTCCTAACTTCTCAAGTCTCTCCATTACTATAACCCATCATCCCTGGTAACATCCCAATGAATCTATGCTGCACCTTTTCCCTGTTTTTATATCCTTCCTATAATGAGATGTCTAACATGGCCTTTCTCAAGCACAAAAACTGTTTAACTGTTTTGTCTGAGAAATTCCACCATTTTAAAAAATAGACATATTTTGAACCTGACCTGGCCCATATCAGGCTATATTAGGTCAAATGGGCAGATTACTGCATTGGGTTTCATCCCTATCTGAATTATATTAATCCATTATACTGCCTTGAAACATCCTCCTTCTTATCCATTTGCCTGTGACCTCCCGATTCCTTTGAAGTTATTTTAATTTTCCAGCTGTAGTCTAAAGACACACAGCCCGTGTTCCTAAGCACAAAGCAATCACTAGTTGTTTAATTCCCAATTTACGAAGTTGACCTGAAATTGAGCTGCGGGTCACTGGAAAAAGAACACCCCAGCTATCAAATCGACAGGGTTTCCTTTTGAGGTCAAGGTTGATTATGAACCGTTTCAGCAGTCCATATACACATGTTGCTTCCTCACAGCTGCTGGATTTTGTAAGTTTGATTTCATTTGGAGAATTTATTATTCAAACAAGCTCCATTACTCAGCATGGCACTAAATGAGACGCACATAACAAATCGCGTCTGTCACACTGTATGACAGAACAGTCCACTTGATCACTGACAAAACAAAAACCACCATCTGACAAATTGATGCATTATCAAAGACTCCCAAGATTACCTTGTGGCTGAATCTGAATTGGCCTTGGTGCTAATATGGCTGTTCAACACACTTTAACAATGACTCAATACTCAATGGCTCAGCTTTGGTCCTGTTCATGAAGTAACGAAAGAACTTGCATTTACATAGCACCTTATCACATCCTCGGCAGACCCTGAAGCTACAAGCAAAGTCATTTTGACTTTCATAATGACTTTCAAAGTGCAGTCATTAATGTTATGCACTGAACCAGGCAGTCCTGAGTTTAAGCCTCACTCCAGGACTTGAGTAAATAGTCAAGGCTGATGCTTCAGTTCAGCACTGAGGAAGTGCTGCGTTGTCAGGTGCCAACTTTCATATGAGATGCTAAACTAAAGCCATGTCTGCCTGTTCAGGTGGACGTAAAACATCTCATAGCATTATTTGAAGAGGAGCAGGGAGATGTCTTATCCAACATTTATCTCTCAGCCTACCCCATTGAAACCATTAACTGGTCAGATATCTCATTTGATGTTTGTGGCTGCCACATTTGGCTGTGAAGCAGTTTGGAACATCCTGAGGATATGAAAGGTGTCACATAAATTTCAGTTCTTTCTTTCTTTTTTTTAACCTTGTCAATAGTATTCCCTTCAGCTTTCATTGTGTTTCATTTTTTTCGACGTGGTTTCTTCCACCAGAGCTTGTAAAGATTCAAGAGGGGAATGGCAAGTATTAATTGAATAGAACAGATGGACAAGTAAAGATTTTTTAGCGAAAGACTTGCGAGTCCTTGATGCCTTATTATTTAATCAATGCAGCTCGTTTTTTTTTTAGCAAGGAGGCAGTGGAGTGTTTTATCCAATCTGAGGTATACTATGGAGCCCACATATTCTAGTTTATTATAAATACCTCACAATGCTCCTTAATTGCCAAACATGAGGTCCAAACTGATACCAATGCTGGGACTTGATTGGCTGGCATTGCTTTGTCAATTCTAATCTAGTTCTTAACTAAATGAAGTACAGAAAATAAAGCATTCACACAGTTATAAATCCATAAAAGCAAGTAGCATTATCCCACCAGCTCAAGTAGCTGTGTTGAAAATGACGTTCTTTCTCTCATCAGTTAAGTACTGAAGGCTACAGTACGTTTTGACTGCAGATACCCAGGATGAGGGACTTGTAGAGAGAGTAGAGAAGCTGGGATTGTTCTCCTTACAGCAGAGAAGGTGATGGGGAGATATAATAAATGTGTTCAAAATTATGAGGGATTTTGATAGGGTAAATAAGGAGAAACTGTTTCCACTGGCAGGAGGGTCAGCAACCAGAGGACACAGATTTAAGATAATTGACAGAAGAACCAGAGGGGAGATGAGGAGAAATGTTTTTATGCAACGAATTGTTATGATCTGAAATGCACTGCCTTAAAAGGTGGTGGAAGTAGTTTCAATAGTAACTTTCTAAAAGGAATTGAATATAAACTTGAAAAGCAAAAATTTGCAAGGCTATGGGGAAAGAGCAGGGGAGTAGGACTAATTGGATAGCTCTTTCAAAGAGCCAGCACAGGCACGATTGGCTGAATGGCCTCCTTCTGTGCTGTATGATTCTATGATTCTATGTTGATTCTTTTACATTTTCAGATTTGTGTTAACCACAGTGTTCTCTGATCAGGGCTCGCAATATGCAAACAATGCTTTGAAGACTATCTCTGCATAGAATCAGAGCTCAGTACTCGGTCCCTTGTTTTTTGTGATATATAATTATGATTTGGACTTAAATGTAGGGGGCATGATTAAGAAGTTTGCAGATGATACGAAAATTGGCCGTGTGGTTGATAGTGAGGAGGAAAGCTGTAGACTGCAGGAAGATATCAATGGACTGGTCGGGTGGGCAGAATTCAATCTGGACAAGTGTGAGGTAATGCATTTGGGGAGGGAAAACAAGGCAAGGGAATACACAATAAATGGGAGGATACTGAGAGGTGTAGAGGAAGTGAGGGACCTTGGAGTGCATGTCCACAGATCCTTGAAGGTAGCAGGACAGGTAGATAAGGTGGTTAAGAAGGCATACAGGATACTTTCCTTTATTAGCTGAGACATAGAATATAAGAGCAGGGAGGTTATGCTAGAACTGTATAAAACATTGGTTAGGCCACAGCTTGAGTACTGCATACAGTTCTGGTCACCACATTACAGGAAAGGTGTGATTGCACTAGAGAGGGCACAGAGGAGATTTACGAGGATGTTGCCAGGACTGGAGAATTTTAGCTATGAGGAAAGATTGGATAGGCTGGGGTTGTTCTCTTTGGAACAGAGGAGGCTGAGGGATGATTTAATTGAGGAGTACTAAATTATGAGGGGCCTAGATAGAATGGATAGGAAGGACCTATTTCCCTTAGCAGAGAGGTCAATAACCAGAGGGCATAGATTTAAAGTGATTGGTAGAAGATTAGAGGGGAGCTGAGGAGAATTTTTTTCACCCAGAGGGTGGTGGGGTTCTGGAGCTCACTGCTTGAGAAAGTGGTAGAGGCAGAAACCCTCAACTCATTTAAAAAGTACTTGGATGTGCACCTGAAGTACCGTAACCTACAGGGCTACGGACCAAGTGCTGGAAAGTGGGATCAGGCTGGGTGGCTCATTTTTGGCCGGCATGGACATAATGGGCCGAGTGGCCTCCTTCTGTGCCGTAAATTTTCTATGTTTCTATGATTCTAGAATCGTGCTTAAAATACTCAATTTTCAACTCTGCCAACCTTTGCTCATTTGCAGTGAGATTCATTCATTTTTTGTCGCAAATGTGTGACCTAATTTTATGCCCCTGTCTAAAAATTGTTGCTTTTAGAGTTTTGGAATGCACAACCAGAAGGAAAAGGACCAACGTAGAATGTACAGAGAATAGTCTACTGCATGAAAGTTGAAGAAAATAGGCAAAGCACGCAAAGCATTCTACACAATCAGATATTCATTACCAGTCAAAAGCTTACATTGTATTAATAATGAATAGTCTTGGGAAGTTGCCAGGTTGTTGGACTTTAAGGGCATTTTGGCCATTCATGTGGCATTAACTCTGATTTATTTTTAACACAGCAAACCCCAATTTAGACCTTACTGGATTTTGCATGCAATCAGCTGTTAATATTATACAAATTTAGTTCATTTAACTATGCAAATGAAACACTTGGGCCTAGGCAAGTCAAGCACCTGGTCTGTGCAAATGACATGACTGCAAAATGAAGGCAATAAACAACACAGGAGCTGCACTTCAACAGAATGGAGTTATAAACCATAGTATGATACAGCACAGAAGGAGGCCATTTGGCCCATCATGCCTGTGCCGGCTCTTTAAAAGAGCTATCTAGGTAGTCCCACTCCCCTGTTCTTCCCCTATAGTCCTGCAATTTTTTTCCATTTCAATTCCCTTTTGAAAGTTATTACTGAATTTGCTTCCACCACCCTTTCGGCCAGTGAATTCCAGATCATAACAATTTGCTACATTGAAATTTTTATCCTCTGGTTCTTTTACCAATTATCTTAAATCTGTGCCCTCTGGTTACTGACCCTCCTGCCAGTGGAAATAATTTCTGACATGCTAAGACTTAGAGTCATAGAGTCATAGAGTTATACAGCACGGATAGAGGCCCTTCGGCCCATCGTGTCCGCGCCGGCCATCAGCCCTGTCTACTCTAATCCCATATTCCAATAGAGTCATAGAGTTAGGGTTAAAACCATACTGTGTCACATTAATAATGAATGGGTTAACACATCAGCATACAATTTTTCTGACGCTATCTTAACAAAGTTATTAACTCAACTAAAATAATCCATTGTCCCTTTGTTAAGATGGCGGAATTTCATGCAAACTCATCAACATGCCCATTGCTAATGTAAAACAATGCGATTTCAAGCCTGTTATTCTGAGGTCTGCAGAAAGGCTTTCAGCTGCTGAAAGAGAGTCAGTGACCTTGAGCATTCTGTGAGGTGTAAATTGGAATACAACAAAAAGATCAGGCCAGCCCCATTCGCCTATAAAAGGCCACTGAGCAATGGAGTAAGATAAATAACTGACAAGGCCTGAGCAGGTCACCGCACAGATAATCCAACGGGAGTGTGACGATGATGCTACCTCCTCCTCCTTAATCCTCACTAGAAATAAGGACTAAAGGCTGATTAAAACATTCAGGCCAGTGTGCAGCTGAAAGTCTTGTCTCTTTGTGTGAAGGAACTGAACCACTGTATCTGAGGAGAGCCCAAAAATGGCGTCATCAGGAAGAACACACTGATCAGGCAGAATCACATCCTCTGATGAGCACCTCAGCGCTTTATATGGACAAGGGGAAGTGAAGGAACTGCCAATCACTGTAAGCAAATATTTATATTTATACTGCAGAAATAGCAGCAGAAAGATTAAAAAAGGTGAATATTTTTGATCTTAAACATTAATT
The DNA here is from genome assembly GCF_035084215.1 of Heptranchias perlo. NCBI lineage: Eukaryota > Metazoa > Chordata > Chondrichthyes > Hexanchiformes > Hexanchidae > Heptranchias > Heptranchias perlo. The sequence goes on along the minus strand of NC_090329.1, from coordinate 115,955,797 downwards.
AGGGGTTGACAATCTAGTGCTCTAATTAGTTTATCCATCTCAAATTCATGTGTGTGTTCCTTTTTAAGGAATTTGTTAAGCTAAGTCACTGAAAATAGCAGTCAGGGGAATTTTAATCATAAAATATAGTGTTTTTTGGAATTGGTTATGTTCCATGTTTTGCATCTCATCAGTTAAAAGGCACCAGGTCTTCAGAAAAAAGTATTTTGCAAAACTATGCTTGGGAATTTTCTCGGAGTTCTCTGCTGGGGTTCCCACCATAATCCCAGCAGAGTAATGGCGGCAGAGTGGGAACAGCTTCCTGGAAATTTCCGTTTTTGTTTTGTAATGACGGCACCGTGAGTTACCCAATAATATGTTACAACTTGATTTGGGTCATTGCTTTATGAGTTTGCAAACAGCGGAGAGACGGTTTGTCATAGGAAGGTTTGTCGTTTTCAGGATTCCGAGGGGAGTTGACAAACTCAATCCAGTCAAATGGTTCAAATATTAGGGACACAAGTTAAAAAATGAGGAACAAAATCAAAATACTGCGGATGCTGGAAATCTGAAATAAAAACAGGAAATGCTGGAAAGCACTCAGCAGGTCAGGCAACATCTGTGGAGAGAGAAACAGAGTTTCAGGTCAATGACCTTTCATCAGAACTGCTAAAAATTAGGAAATTGGGAGTAAGAAAGGAAGTCAGCTCACCCAAAGGTTAGAGGCATGTGGGAATAAGTTCACTGAGAAGGACATTAAAATTGACAGAACAAATAGGTTAAAGAGTCAGTTTGGTGTATTCCTGGAGAGAGATGGTACTGAGGGATATGGTGACAAGGTGGGTAGGTGGGGTCCATCCATCCAAAGAGATGGGATTGTTGGTCCTAATAGTCTCCTGTTCCCGAAAAAAAAATCTAATTTTCTTAAAGAGTTTTTGATGGAGAACAGTTCCCTTCACATCCATAGGCCTTACGCTTTTGGCAGGTAGAGGGTTATTCTGTCCCTGTTACCTCTCGTATAGTCTTGTACAGCAAAAGTCAAAGAAGCCAGCAAGTAAGTAAACTGCCAGCAGCTAACATCTGTGGAAGCATGATTTACAGTGAACCTGAATTATTGGTTCTAATACTTTCAATACTTCTCCAACTTGCCTCAGCCTGGATGATTGGATTCAACTGAGTAGAGAGACCTTTGCACCGCGGAACATTTTTCACCATTCCTGATGGCTTTGGATGGCAAAACAAGAGTGGAGCCAATTATTAGAAAAATACAAAGTTAAGATGACTTTTGGATTAAAAAGAAAGACGAGTGAATTGAACATGAAGTCAGAGAATGGTATGTAACTCCGACAATGTAATGAGTGACCATCGAGGTATTGCAGGCTGTCAAACAATTTTAGTCACAACAAACTGATTTTATTTCTCTGTTACGAACATAAATGGATGAAAAAGACCACTATGAAATGGGAAGTGGGTTCCCAACATAATGCAGGGAAGTGGGGAAAAAGGCAAATATCAGAACGGAAGTAATAGGTTTTGTTGTGTTTACTACACAGAGTCCTAAGGGTTCATTTGCTCTTTTTCTGTTATTATAACTTATTGTAGTTCCTGGTTATCATTTCTTGCCCAGCGTTGGAACTTGATTTTCCTCTTTGTCCATAAGTAGCATAAAGCAAAGCAGCAGGAAGGACCGAGGGGCGAGCAAGTTATTATGCAACTTGTAAATGCGAAGCACGAGGTTGACACCGGTCAATAAGATTTCACGGTCTTATTATTGCTGAAAGCAGCAACGTGCTCTGCGATTTATCATGTATTGATTGCGAATAAATTACTTTCAAAAACAAGTAGAATGATTGTTTCAGGATTTCAGTGAAATTTTGGACCAGCGATGAATGTTTGACCGAATTAGAGCTGCAGGGGAGCTCCAGTTCGTAATTTGGGCTAACACCCCTGTGGGATGCCAAGGGGCAGCTGCATCGTCAGAGGTGCCGTCCGTCGTTTGAGATGTTAAACGGCGTGGTACAGTTTGGGCTTCTTTACTCGTGTTCACTTTCCATAAGAAGCCTCGTGTCTCCTCTGATTCAAAAGGGACTCCGCAATGCGTGCTGTGAATGGATTGGTGATTCACAGGAGTGACAATCGCCCTTTTAACCACAATATTTCACATTGGATATTGCACGGGATGCCCACCATAATATTGAATAAATTAACATTTGAAAACATTTAAGTGACTTCAAAAAGATCTCAGTGATAAATGGGATTGGAACATTTGAGACTCAGTATCGCCTCCAGAACACTAAGATGAGGTCCTTTATTAAAACAAAGTGCTCAAAGATTAAAAATTGTTAACTAATACCCAGATTTTTCATTCATATTGTGCTAGTCCCCACTTAGATCTAGATTTTGGATCTAGTATGGTCTGATGAGACAGGGTTAAATAGTAATCTTATAGTAAAGGATCCTCTGGGGGAAAGCAATAATAATATTATAAAATTTCATATTGAGTTTGAGAGTGATGTAATTAAGTCCAAAACTAGGGTCTTAAATTTAAACAAAGCCAATTATGTAGGTACGAGGGGCGAGTTGGCTAAGACAGATCGGGAAATTAATTTAAAAGATACGACGGTAGATAAGCAATGGCAAACATTTAAAGAAACAATTCATAACTCTCAATGAAATTACATAGCCTTGAGGAATAAAAACTCCACGGGAAGAGTGATCCAACCATGGCTAACTAGAGAAGTTAAGGATAGTATTGGATTAAAAGAAGAGGCTTACAATGTTGCCAAAAAGAGTAGTAAGCCTGAGGATTGGGAGGGTTTTAGAAATCAGCAAAGGATGACCAAGAAATTGATGAAGAGGGAGAAAATTGAATATGAGAGTAAACTAGCAGGAAATAAAGAAAGAGATTGTAAGAGCTTCTATAAGTATGTAAAAAGGAAGAGATTAGCGAAAGTAAACATGGGTCCCTTAGAAGCAGAGACAGGAGAAATGATAATAGGGATTAAGGAAATGGCAGAGAGGTTAAACAAATATTTTGTATCTGTCTTCGCTGTAGTAGACCCAAAAAACATATAGGAAATAATGGGGAACCAAGGATCTAATGAGAATGAGGAACTTAAAGTAATTAAAATTAGTAAAGAAAAATTACTGAAGAAATTAATGGGACTAAAAGCTGATAAATCCCCTCGACCTGTTGGCCTACATCTCAGGGTTTTAAAAGAGGTGGCTGCAGAGATAGTGGATGCATTGGTTTTGATCTTCCAGAATTCGCTAGATTCCAGAACGGTCCCCATAGGAATGTAGTAATTGTGACCCTGCTATTCAAGAAAGGAGGGAGAGAGAAAACAGGGAACTACAGGCTAGTTAGCCTGACATCAATTGTAAGGAAAATGCTAGAATCTATTATTAAGGACATAGTAACTGGGCAATTAGAAAATCATAATTTGATTAGGCAGAGTCAACATGGTATTATGAAAGGGAAATCGTGTTGACAAATCTATTAGCGTTTTTTTGAGGGTGTAACTAGCAGGATGGATAAAGGGGAACCAGTGGATGTAGTATATTTGGATTTTCAAAAGGCATTCGATAAGGTTTCACACAAGAGGTTGTTACACAAGATTAGGGCTCATGGGATTGGGGGTAATATATTAGCATGGATAGAGGATTGGTTAATGGACAGAAAACAGAGAGTAGGTAAAAACGGGTAATTTTTAGGTTGGCAGGTTGTAACTAGTGGGGTGCTGCAAGGATCAGTGCTTGGGCCTCAGCTGTTTACAATATATATCAATGACTTAGATGAGGGGATCGAGTGTAGTGTATCCAAGTTTGCTGATGATACAAAGCTAGGTGGTAAAGTAAGCTGCGAGGAGGACACAAAGAGACTGTAAAGGGATATAGACAGGTTAAGTGAGTGGGTGGGAAGATGGCTGATGGAATATAATGTAGGGAAATGTAAAATTATCCACTTTGGTAGGAAGAATAGAAAAGCAGAATATGTTTTAAAAGGTGAGAGACTAAGAAATGTTGGTAATCAGAGAGATTTGGATATCCTTATACTCAAATCAGAGGAAGTTAACATGCAGGTACAGCAAGCAATTAGGAAAGCAAAGGGTATGTTAGCCTTTATTCCAAGGGGGTTGGATTATAAGAGTAAGGAGATCTTGCTGCAATTATATAGGGCTTTAGTGAGACCACACCTAGAGAACTTTGTACAGTTTTAGTCTCCTTAGCTAAGGAAGGATATAATTGCCTTAGAGGTGGTGCAACAAAGGTTCACTGGATTGATTCCTGGGATGAGAGGGTTGTCCTATGAGGAGAGATTGAGTAGAATGGGCTTATATTCTCTTGAGTTTAGAAGAATGAGAGGTGATCTCATTGCTAAATATAAAATTCTTAGGGAGCTTGAGAGGGTAGAAGTTGAGAGGCTGTTTCCCCTGGCTGGAGAGTCTAGAACTGAGGGTCATAATCTCATGATAAGGTGTCGGTCATTTAAGACCGAGATGAGGAAAAATTTCTTCACTTAGAAGATTGTGAATCTTTGGTATTCTCTACCCCAGAGGGCTGTGGATGCTCAGTCATTGAGTATATTCAAGACTGAGATCGATAAATTTTTGGACTCTAAGGGAATCAAGGGATATCGGGATCGGGCGGGAAAATGGAGTTGAGATAGAAGATCAGCCATGATCTTCTTGAATGGCGGAGCAGGCTCGAGGGGCCGAATGGTCTACTCCTGCTCCTCTGTTCTTAGAATCATACAGCACAGAAGGAGGCCATTTGGCCCATCGTGTCTGTGCCAATGCTTTGAAAGCGCTATCCAATTAGTCCCACATCCCTGCTCTTTCCCCGTAATCCTGCAAATTTTTCCTTTTCAAATATTTATCCAATTCCCTTTTGAAAGTTGCTATTGAATTTGCTTCCACCATCCTTTCAGGCAGTGCATTCCAGATCATAACTTGCTGCGCAAAAAAAATTCTCTTCATCTTCCCTCTGGTTCTTTTGCCAATTACCTTAAATCTGTGTTACCGACCCTTCTGTCAGTGGAAACAGATTCTCCTTATTTACTGTATCAAAAACCTTTAATAATTTTGAACATCTTTATTAAATCTCCCCTTAATCTTCTCTGTGCTAAGGAGATCAATCTCAGCTTCTCCAGTCACTCCACATTCTTATTTTTATTTTATTGGGGGCGAGGGGCAAATATTTGTGCTTATCTAAATGAAAAAAGTTAATGCCAGGGAGAGAACAGTTTTCCATTTATTGGTGCTCACTGTCAGCATCAAACACTCTCAGATCAGCTACTGTAGGTTAGATACAAAGTAAAACTCCCTCTACTCCTCCCAGGCAACGTACCTTCAATCCCTGGTTGGAGAAGAGTATCCCTACTGCATCAATGTGACATTTTCCATCTCCCATCTTTGTGGTTTCACTGGGTGGAGTTACTAAGGTACTGAAGGCATGCTTTGTATTGTGGACTTTTATCCATTAGGAACTTGATAAGGCTTACCCAAACTCATTTCATGTAGGACTTACAGCAGACAAAGGAGACTTCCATCCCATCACTAATGAGCTGGATTCAGTCAGGTACCAGAGGTGAAACGACTGTGCGTTGACCCTCACAACTACTCTCATCCTTTCATGTTCCACCAGGTGATTTTGTGTGGCTGTCAGGGGTCCAGCTGAAATGCAACCCAGTGATTATAAATAGAACAGTTCACGTGAGCCAGGGGAAGAATCATCAGCTTGGTAATAATGGTCCAGAATTTGCTGGAGCAGCGCACCTTGGGACGTGCCCGGTTGGGTTAGACATTTCCCTGCAACACTCAGCTCAAAGTTTTTTTGCCCCTGTAAGTTGCTGGAGGTGTGAGCTGGTAATGGCATGGCGAGGGCAACGGGGCATCTGGGGGAAGGTCAAGACCAACAGGCTATCTCCTTAACCAATGAGATTTAAGGATTGAGAAATAAACAGAGAATGGACTGAGAAGGAGGGTGAGTTCAATGTCAAATCAGGTACAGAAAGAGAAATAGAGAGAGAGAAAAAAGTGACAAAGGAAAAGTAAGAAAAAAAATGTTAAAATTTAAAATTTGACATTTTTAAAATCTTCAACAATTCACTACCTGAAGGAATGAGACTCCACACTTTGAATTGTTCACTTTCGGGGCCAGAGAGTTGGATTGGCAATTAGCAGGTCGTTAAAAGGGTATACTTTAACTAGACTTAACTTTCTGTGGCGTGTTTAATGGGCAATTAATGTGCAAATGCAGCAACTTTATGAAACTCACGGGGAAGTCAAGGGCGAGATGCCATTTTCGCGAAGCTAATGGTGGAGAGGCTCAAATCGTCCAGCAACATGTGATGATTCACAATCCACGGGATATCTCTCCCTCACCACAAGTTGCTGGCCGATTTGCAAGTTATGCAAAGGTTTTGTTCAGATGCCGTTATTTTTTCAGCAAATTCCGGCCCTTAGTTATTAAACTTTTGAACGTTTGAATTTGCATAAGGAATCCATTATTTGCCAAAAATAAAGAGTATTAACAAGTTAGGATAAGGATTAAAGACCAAAAAATGAAGTGAACCCACAATATTAAAGTGTTCTTCAATTCACAACATGTAGCAACAGTCTGCTGCGCTTTCTGTGAAAAGATAAGACAGACTAACTGCAGTAGGATGGATGACTAATTTAATTTTCAATATATTTCCAGTGTAATTGGTACTTTTTAATTTTCAGCCTATTTAGATTTCCTTTGCGGTGAGAGATTTCAAAGAAAGAAGTATGTAGGAGCTCATCAGCAGAGGTCCATCACTCTTTCTTCACTACTGCTTCTTTCACTGTTTTGACAAGGTACCACTGGCTTTTTTTGTAATGAGAGAATGGGGAGAAAAACAATCAGGATGGCCTCAGAGGATCAATTCAGCTCAGTCCAATCTGAACCTGTCACAGTCTGCCGACACTGCAGATTAGCAAACATTCTTCACCCTTCTCGCCCACTCCCAGCAGATTGAGGTAGATCTTGACTTTGTGCGACGGTGTAAAACGGGTGATGGCGAGTCGGCAGCACGTTCTACATCTCTCTTGAGATTTATTTCCCTTGAAGTCAATTGTAAGTAAAAATCGGGAGACATGTAAAACTGATGATTCGTTATCGCCGTTTTTTAAAATTCATTCATGGGATGTGGGTGTCGCTGGCGAGGCCATCATTTATTGCCCATCCCTAATTGCCCTTGAGAAGGTGGTGGTGAGCCGCCGCCTTGAACCGCTGCAGTCCGTGTGGTGACGGTTCTCCCACAGTGCCCACTCCACAGATCAATCTGTTTCCCTTTGTCATTGCAGATTCCCAAGAAGACGTGGCAGCACCGTCCGAGGGGGAGGAGGAGGAGGAGGAGGAGGGGGAGGAGGGGGACACTGAAGCCACACTGTCACTCGATCTGACACTTGCTTACACCAGCTCAGAGACTGACACTGTGCGTTCTTTAGAGGTTAGGTTAGAGGAGGGATCCGCACATGATGAGATACTGAGCACAAGTGCACAGTAGCCGAGGCGGGGGGGGGAACGGATACCACAGGTGCCAGCTCGCCGGAGGCTCCATCTCCTCGCAGCTTGACATGCTATGCGTGGCCTCTCTGCATGCTCCCAGTCATGCTCAATGCCCAGCGGAGCCCTAGCAGACCGCCCATAGTTGGCAGAAATGTTGTTCAACCACGGTTGTAACTTTCTGAACCGTAAGGCAGTACCTATCAAACCGCTCTAGTCTAGGAACTCTCAGTAAGGATAGGGAGCTTCAAAAAACACTTCCTACTCCACCAGCAGCCAGAGGCAATAATCCAGCAACTAACCTGCAACAATGGTCGTTGTTAAGACTGTGTGTTGAGTTGAGCATTAAGGTCCAAAATGGTGTCTATCACTTTAAATCAGCGTTGCACACTGATTGCACCCATTTTCTCCCTACTTTACATGCTTCTAGCGTTCGGTATTTGCGCGTACGCTAACTCCTACACCAAGATGGCGTCCAGCGCACGTCGCACTGGAAACGTGCGTGCGCATCCAAGACGTCATTTTGGATGTCAGAGAGACTGTGTAGCGTCGAAACAACGGGCGCTACACGGCCCAATTTAACGCCCTTTGTATCCAGCAGGGCTGAGGGGAATATAATAAACGCTTTCTGTAGCATAGTTTGAATAAGATTAACAAGCAATCTGACTACATTCCAGTAAAGAAACGTTACTGCAGGCCTATGAGCACGCACCCAGATGCACTCCGTCACTCATACTCAGTATATGCACACACCCACACACTCACACTCACACATAAATGAACACATGCACACAGTCACACCCAAACGAATGCACGCACACAAATGTATGCACGCACTGACACCCACAAGAACACACGTGCACACCCACACCAACACAAATGCATGTACACACACTCACACCCATATGAACACACGCAAACACTTACACAAATGCATACACACACACATGCGCACACTCACAGGCACATAAACACACGCGCACATGTATGCACACATTCACACACATGTACACACTCACACAAATGCACACACATGCACAGGCTCACACCCACATGAATGTGTGCACAAATGCACTGTGCTCAGACCCAAATGAACGCATGCACACACAGAAGTCAATGGGGGAGTGTGCATCCTTTTGATAAGATGTCTGCTCACATCTGTTCCTCACATGTTACAGGCATCTTGAAGGTGTAGGTGTGTTGTGAAAACAGCCAGGTAACAAACAAGAATTTCCTCAGTCCTGTGGTCCATGTCCAGTTAGAAAACCCAGGAAGATCCTGATTTCACCAGCAAGATTCTGGGAGCTGCTCTGCAGAGATTGAACCTTGAACTTCAGAGGTTGATTGGCCAATAGTTGAGTTCTTAAAAGGTGCCTGTTGTTACATCTCAGAGTCCTTTTGTGTAGTTTATCCTTTTTTGAAGCCTGTCGGAACAAATGTTGTACTCACTGCAGCCAGATCATTTGTTTCATTACTTAAACAATACTAGGAACAGGAGTAGGCCATTCAGCCCTTCGTGTCTGTTCCGCCACTCAATTAGATCATGGCTGATCTGTATCTTATCTCCATCTTCCTGCCTTGGTTCTATAACCCTTAAAACCCGTGCCTAACAAAAATCGATCAATCTCAGTTTTGAAATTTTCAATTGACCCCCCCCCCAAGTCTTAACAGCTTTTTGAGAGAGAGAGTTCCAAATTTCAAATCCAGACGCTAAGAATGAAGAAATGTTTAGAGTTGAGGATGTGTCAGATAATAGATACTGGCGCTGATTTTGAAGGATTCTGTGTGATTGTATGTTTCATGCTGGCTCACCAGTGAATTATTAGCAGCTGCTGCTGTCAGCTGTCACTCTGTTCCTCCACTGTCGAGATACTTGAAATGGCAACTTTCCTTACTGACTCCGGTCCAAACTCCTGCTGCTGATTTAAAATGGGAGACAGTTCCCCTGTGTGGGTGAGAACAGAATTGAGCTTCAATCTGATGCTCTACGGGGTTGCACAGACTGCCGACACTCGCTGCCTTGACTCATGTAGGAAGAATGGTCATTCAGGCCTCCTGAACCCCTAAAACTACACTCCAGAAAACATCCGTGAGGTAGAAATTAGCCTGGGGGCTGTTTTCAGGCCCAGAATCAGCACTGCGGGAAGAGAGAGGCCAGAGGCCGTCCCGAAATTGGGCCTCTGGTCTCAACTACATCTTCGGGATGAGCCCCCACGAGAGAATTGAATTCCGAAAGGGGGAGGGGGGCAACAGGAGAAGGGGCCAATCGCCACGACTGCGGAGTCGGGGGGAAACACTGCTGCTCCTTCGAGGTCCACAGAAAGCTTTCATTTTTTCTTTAAATGTTTTACCAACTTATCTTTAGTTGGCAGCCGCGGGGGCCGCTGAAGAATCCTGAGCAGAGCAGGCCCGACACCTGGCCCCGCACATCGGGAACAAATTTAGTAGCGGGGTCTTTCAGCAGGCGTTAGGCCGCTCATGAACATTTTTAAGGGGCCGAATGCCTGTTTTAGGCATCCGCCTGGGATACCTAAAAAATGGTCCCCACGAATTTAGCAGTGGGACTAACGCAGACTGGGCACAGGCCCTCCCACTGCTAAATCGGTATGCTTTGCACCTGTTTTACACCCTAAAAAATATCCGCAATACATTCCAATTTCTACCTCAGTGTCTTCAGGAGAACAGGGGAGCAAAGCTGGGGAGAAAAAACATTGAAGAAATCGCTTAACTTCTTAAAATATCCGGCAGGTTTGAATTCTCCCCCTCTCCATATAATCGCCCCTCCCATCTTGAAAGACCTATCTCATTCCAGGCTCTGTCTCCAGCTGTTCTCCAGCATCTTTGCCCAAGTGGCCCCTCCGTAAGCAGGAGGTGTCAGCGAGCTATTCCACCATGGAGGACCTCACAGCCTTGTCCTCACGCGACATCCATGACAGGATGGGAATCACAAGCCGAAGCCTGCCTGAGATTCTTTCTTTCTCCGTAGCTCAGGTGCGCTTAGGTCAGTAGTGGAGCCACAGCTGCTGAGACCAGCTAACTCCGCACAGATCAGGGGTTGAACAGGGGCCTTCCCATTCTGGATTCTATTACCACACCAGGTGATACATCCACAAACTTAGGGGTTTCGAATCCAGTGAGTACATAGTTGATATTCTAATTATTATGGTGAAAGTTTTACTCCCCCCTCCATGTCTCTCACTACATGTCCCACGCCCTCAATTGCACTGGAGTTTTTTTTTAATAGAAAATCTATTTTTTACGAAAATAGATGCTTTTAGTCCCTAGTCTATAGAGAAGCCATCACGCAATGGGTTTAAAATTACGATTCAGGACTATAGTGTCTGTATTCAGCCATGTTGACGACATTCAGCTATTTCCACACATTTTGGCGTTTTACAAGCAATCCATGCAGATTGCCCTGGAACAGTGATCCGTAGATGATTTAGATGTAAAGCCTGTTCTTTAACTTAAACCTGTGATAGACAGGCTCTAGCACAAGTACAAATATAACAAGCCTTGGGCAAAACTAGAGAATAGAATATGTTTCTAAAGTAAAATACTGCGGATGCTGGAAATCTGAAATAAAAACAGAAAATGCTGGAAATACTCAGCAAGTCAGGTAGCATCTGTGGGGAAAGATACAGAGTTAACGTTTCAGGTCGAAGACCTTTTGTCAGAATAGACACGTTTCCTGACAGAAAAGTGAATATACAGCACAGACTCCGTACAAACAGCACCTAGTACTGAATGTTAACACTTTTTAACACATTGATTTCTGTGTGAGCTTTTCCTTGGTGTGTTCCCAGTGAATTTGCCTCTTTTCTTCATGATGCTTAAAAGTGCATTGGAGATTGACCTGTTGAGACCTGTCTGACAACGTCAACTCTCTCTATGCTGTTCCTTTTTTTTTAAAATAAGCCTTTTTCACAGATTTTAAGCCAAGCTGTGAAAAGGTCTTTAAGTGGGTTCAGGAGGACGACAGACAGGTTTGTAGTTCGGGCAGATAGATGTCAGGTCAAACAATTTTTTAATATTTTATCATCACAAACCTCAAACCACGAGCCTTCACTAATTGATCCAGTCCTCTGACTAGTAGAAAGCCAAGTCACAATACCTACACACATTAATAAAGCTGAAAGCTGAACTCATACCCACTTCTTCTCCAGCCGCCAGAGAAAATGCAATATTTCACTTCTCATAAACATAACTCTCCCTTTCTTCCTGCCTTGTCTTCTTTCGCTAAGTGATCAATGAATATTCTTTGCCTTTATTTCAAAGAACCGCATAAATCACCCACAGAAAGCCATCAAGGCAAAGAGATGCTATCTCTGCTTCCATAGAAACATTTTGCTTTCTTGTACTTCAGTCCGATTAGGACTGCCATCTCAGGAAGCCAGACTCTGCAGTTTGCCTCCTTCTGTATCTGGTTCCTTTCTGCTTCTTTCTTTCTCATTAGTTTCCTGAATGATCACCCACACACGATTTCAAAAACATTTTTTTTGTAGCATCTCAAGTGGCCTTTGTTGTCCCTTGCGTGCCCTTAACCCTGAATAAAGTCTGAGAAGTGACATTCTTCATTGCATTAGCCCTCGGATTGCTTCTTATGGGTGAATGGGTGGATCACAGAGGTTACCATTTGACTCACCATCAGAATGTGCCCAACTCTTTGATGTTAACGTTTCTGGGTCACTGTGAACAGGAGATGTTGCTTTACGTGAATGTAACCATTTGGTTAGTGATGTGATCCCAAGTGAGGACAAACCATCTCTGTAACCTCCTCCAGCCCTACAACCCTCCGAGATCTCTGCGTTCCTCCAATTCTTGCCTCTTGAGATCCCCAATTTTAATCCCTCCACCATTGGCGGCAGTGCCTTCAGCTGCCTAGGCCCTATGCTCTGGAACTCCCTCCCTAAAACTCTCCGCCTCTCTACCTCTCTCTCTCCTCCATTAAGTCGCTCCTTAAAACCCATCTCTTTGACCAAGCTTTTGGTCACCTGTCCTAATATCTCCTTATGTGGCTTGGTGTCAAATTTTGTTTGATAACGCTCCTCTGAAGCACCTTGGGCATTTTACTACATTAAAGGCACTATATAAATGCAAGTTGTTGTTGTTCTTGTACCAATAGTAACACTTTTAGTCGATATCATCTATGAGATAGATACATAGGGGCTGATTATAGATTCCGAGAGGCCTGTAGAACCACCACCCCTTGGGTGCCTGAGCTTTCTGTTGCCTGAAGCCTATTCCATGCTCGATGCACACTGTGTACGTCAGTGTGACCTGGGACCACCTTGAGTGCTTGGAGTCTGCAAGCTCGCTGGGGGTAATATCCACCTCCAATACTTGGGTAAACTGGCAGAGCAAGGCAGGGCAGGGGCAGGGCATATCGCTGCCCCTCGCAGCACCTGCTTCATCTTCATTTCCATTGCATTCAGTGCAATGACAATCGGGCGGCTTCCACCACAGGCGGGCGATCCGCTCCGCCAGATTACCGCCCAAACAGCAAAGGTGAAAATTATCTTACTGTGTGCAAGGCTCATTAAAGGCTCAAATTACATACGTATTACATGGAATTACATACAATTTACAGCACAGGAACAGGCCGTTCGGCCCAACTGGTCGATGCCAGTGTTTATGCTCCACACAAGTCTCCTCCCACCCTACTTCTTTTAACCCTTTCAACATATCCTTCCATTCCTTTCTCCCCCATGTGTTTATCTAGCTTCCCCTTAAATGCATCCATGCTTTTCGCCTCAACTACTCCTGAGGGAGTGCTGCATTGTCAGAGGTGAGATAAGATGTTAAACTGACCTCTCAGGTGGATGTAAAAGATCCCATCCTCTTCAAGAAGAGCAGGGGAGTTCTCCCAGTGTCTTTGCCCATATTTATCCCTCAACCAACATCACTAAAACAGATGATCTGGTGATTATCTCATTGCTGTTTGTGGGAGCTTGTTGTGTGCAAATTGGCTGCTGTGTTTCCCTACAGAACAACAGTGACTACACTTCAAAAGTACTTTATTGGCTATGAGGTAGTTAAAGACACTATATAAATACAAGTTCTTTCTTTTACGCTGTAGTCCCTGCTCCCCTGTGCAGTGCTGCATTATCAAGCTCAGAAAGGTACGAGCTTTCTCAATTACTTTTCCAAAATGTCGGGGCTGGGCTGCAAGAAATGATTTCATTGAGTTTTATTTTCTCAATTTAGATTGTCATACAGTTCTGCGAACCACTCCTGCTGATGTTGATACTCTCGCCAAAGCTCAAGTCATCAAAGACTTTACCAGGGCATCTCCTTGGTCTTCATAAAACCAAAGTCAGACAAACAATCAATGACAACAATGAAGAAGAATGAGCCAAGATATCACTCATTTTTATTGCTTCAAATCCTTAAGTGACATGACCAGCTCTGAAACCGCAACAGCTTTAGTTGTCAAATATCAACCTGAGTGCTTAAAACTCTTCTGGGTGAAGCAGTGCTTCTTAGTAAAGACATAGAGCTGAATTTTTCAGGCCTTCCGCCCAGTGGAAACAGGGGCATTAGGACCCTGAGAACGGGGTGGAAGGACTTTCTGCCCTATTCCCTCCGTCGCCGTGGCCACCTCCATTTTTCCGGGGTTCTCCGAATAGGCGGCCCGGGTGTCTGTCTGAAGAGATCACGCAGCTAATTTAGATACTTAAGTCAAGGCTCTCTGGCCTCATTAGGACCCCGATGCTTTAATTGGGACTGTACTGGGTGGAGCGAGTGCTGTGCGCACTCTGCCCAGTGTCAGCTGGTGACTGGGCCGAAGGGGAGCCGACAGCTGAGTTTCACTTCCTTTCGGTGGGGACAGGAGGAGCAGGGGTGCTCCCGGGCTCTACAAAAACCAGCCTGGGCCTCTGCCTCTCCGGCCTTCCACCCCCACCCCCACCCTCGAGATCAGAGCCCCATCCACGGACCTACCTTCTTCCAGCCTGGAGGCCAATCAGAGCACCAAAGCTCACTCTGGGAGAAAATATATCCCATAAGAACAAGGAAAGGCAGGAACAAGAAAAGAAGAAGGTCAGCCATCTTGTTTGTGTTTTCATGGAAACATAGAAACATAGAGAATAGGAGCGCGAGGAGGCCATTCGGCCCTTCGAGCCTGCTCCGCCATTCAATATGATCATGGCTGATCCTCTATCTCAATACCATATTCCTGCTCTCTCCCCATACCTCTTGATGCCTTTTGTGTCTAGAAATCTATCTCGCTCCTTCTTAAATATATTCAGTGACTTGGCCTCCACAGCCTTCTGTGGTAGAGAATTCCACAGGTTCACCACCCTCTGAGTGAAGAAATTTCTCCTCATCTCAGTCCTAAATGTCCTACCCCATATCCTGAGACTGTGACCCCTTGTTCTGGATCCCCCAGCCAGGGGAAACATCCTCCCTGCATCTAGTCTGTCTAGCCCTGTCAGAATTTTATGTTTCAATGAGATCCCCTCTCATTCTTCTAAACTTGAGTGAATACAGGCCAAGTCGACCCAATCTCTCCTCATACGACAGTCCTGCCATCCCAGGAATCAGTCTGGTGTCCTTTGCTGCACTCCCTCTATGGCAAGTATATCCTTTCTTAGGTAAGGAGACCAAAGCTGCACACAATACTCCAGGTGTGGTCTCACCAAGGCCCTGTATAACTGCAGTAAGACATCTTTGCTCCTGTACTCAAATCCTCCTGCAATGAAGGCCAACATACCATTTACAATGAAGGCCAATATACCATTTACAGCTGACTAAGTACTTTGAACTGTAGTCACTGTTGTAATGTAGGGAAGGTTTTGGGAGGGACCTTTCATCAGAACTGGATGATGTGTCATGAAGCGGATCGATTGCATGAAATGGTCAAAACAGAAAGTCTTAATATTAAGAAGATATTGGTGCATGAGTGGGCCATAATGGAATATAATGTGGGAAAATGTGAAGTCATCCATTTTGGGAGGAAAAATAAAAAAACAAAATATTATTTGAATGGAGAAATACTACAAAATGCTGCGGTACAGAGGGATCTGGGTGTCCTCATACACGAAACACAAAAAGTCAACATACAGGTGCAGCAGGTAATCCGGAAGGCAAACGGAATATCGGCCTTTATTTCCAGGGGGATGGAGTATAAAAGCAGGGAAGTCATGCTACAACTGTACAGGGTGCTGGTGAGGCCACACCTGGGGTACTGCGTACAGTTCTGGTGCACTTATTTAAGGAAGGACATACTTGCATTGGAGGCAGTTCAGAGAAGGTTCACTAGGTTGATTCCAGGTATGGAAGGGTTGTCTTATGAGGAAAGATTGAACAGGTTGGGTCTATACTCACTGGAGTTTAGAAGAATGAGAGGAAATCTTATTGAAACATACCAGATTCTGAGGGGACTTGATAGGGTAGATGCTGAGAGGATGTTACCAGTCATAGGGGAAATCTAAAACTAGGGGGCATAGTCTCAGAATAAGGGGTCGCCCATTTAAGATGGAAATGAGGAGGAATTTCTTCTCCCAGAGGGTCGTGAATCTTTGGAATTCTTTACCCCAAAAAGCTGTGGAGGCTGAGTCATTGAATACATTCAAGGCTGAGTTAGACAAATTTTTGATCAGCAAGGGAGTCAAAGGACATGGGGAAAGGGCGGGAAAGTGGAGTTGGGTAAAAATCAGATCAGCCATGATCTCATTAAATGGCGGAGCAGCTCGAGGGGCCAAATGGCCTACTCCTGCTCCTATCTCTTATGGTTAATATAAATTCAATGCCCATGTTCACTTGATTCCAAAATATTCGTCAAATCAATGGGGGGACGGGGGGCGGGGCCACGCGGGTGGGGATCGCATATATGCCCTAGAGAATAAATCTTTTGCTTTCAATGCTTGAATCCCCGACGCACAGGCACTCGAGGGTGCGGCTCACTTCAAGAGCCTCCTGCTCCGCGTCCGTGAGGATGACCTGATGTTGCGGCCCCCCCTCCGGTCTTCGCCCTCTCCCGGGCATTCTGGGCTCTCTTCTCCTATAAGGGGGGAAAGTAGAGAGACGTGAGTGAGGGATGGTGACATGGCCAACTGCTGAATGCATTGGTTTGGGTGAGACTGACCGTGAAAGAGATGCATCAGAGGGTTAGTATGAGACAGAGCCATGACATTGTATGAGGATTGGGTTGAGTGGTAGTGGTGGGATCAGTACTGGGGAGGTGAGTAAGTGAAGATAAGTTGAGGATGAGCTTTGAGTGGGTGTGAGGAGTGATGTGACAGAGTAGTGTTGGCAGTGCAGAATGAGTTGTGGGGTGGGGGCAGTGATGTGGAAGACGGAGTGTAGGAGAATGAGTAAGTGAACTCACTTTGGCTGACCTTGTTAGGTCATTGAAGCGCCTCCTGCACTGAATCCAGGTGTGGGAGACGTTGTGCTGCTGCTGACCTCTTCTGCCACCTCGAGCCAGGCCTTCTTGGTGGCAGAGGCAGGCCACTTCCTCCCGTCCGCTGGGTAGAAGATCTCCCTCCTCCTCCTCACCCCATCCAGTAGGACCTGGAGTGAGGCATCATTAAATCTGGGAGCAACCTTTTCCCTGGTCTGCTCCATGCTGTACTTTTGGTTGTTTGCTGCAGGAGCAGCATTGGAGGACTGCCCCTTTAAATAGGGCTCCTCCAGCTGACAGCCTGTGATGCAGGTGCGCAGTCCGCCCGCTGAGCAGGTTGACGACGGGAAACCCGGAAGCCACAGATCGGGTGGGGAACGGATGGATTTCACTGGGCGGGTTACCCATGCGCCCAGCCGCCCACCCGCTGCCATCCCGCCTCCCTGGTAATATCGGGGCCATATTTTTTTTTATTCGTTCATGGGATGTGGGTGTCGCTGGCGAGGCCACCATTTATTGCCCATCCCTAATTGCTCTTGAGAAGGTGGTGGTGAGCTGCCTTAGAACCATTGAAATAGAACCATAGAAAAGATACAGCACAGAAGGGGGCCATTCGGCCCATCGTGTCCGCGCCGGCTTGAAGAACAACCAGGTGCCCATTTTAATCCCACCTTCCAGCACCCGATCCGTAGCCCTGCAGCTTACAGCACTTTAGGTGCAGGTCCATGTACTTTTTAAAAGAGTTGAGGGTCCCTGCCTCTACCACCAATTTGGGCAGCAAATTCCACACACCCACCACCCTCTGGGTAAAAAGGTTTTTCCTCATGTCCCCTCTAATCCTTCTGCCAATCAGCTTAAATCGATGTCCTCTAGTTCTTGAACTCTCCGCTAGGGAAACAGATACTTCCTGTCTACTCGATCTGGGCCCCTCATAATTTTGTACACCTCAATCAAGTCACCCCTCAGCCTCCTCTGCTCCAAGGAAAACAACCCCAGCCTATCCAATCTCTCCTCATAGCTGCAATTTTCAAGCCCTGGCAACATTCTTGTAAATCTTCTCTGCACTCTCTCCAGAACAATTACGTCCTTCCTGTAATGTGGTGACCAGAACTCCACACAATACTCCAGCTATGACCTTACCAGCGTTTTATACAGTTCCATCATTACATCCCCGCTTTTGTATTCTATACCTCAGCTAATAACGGACTGCATTCCGAATGCCTTCTTCACAACTTTATCTACCTGTACTGCCACCTTCAGGGACCTGTGCACATGCACTCCAAGGCCTCTCACTTCCTCTACCCCTCTCAATATATTCCCGTTTACTGCGTATTCCCTTTTACTGTTTGCCCTCCCTAAGTGCATTACCTTCTCCGGGTTGAACTCCATTTGCCACTTTTCCGCCCACTCCACCAACCCATTGATATCTTCTTGGAGTCTACAGCTATCCTCTTCACTATCAACTACACGGCCAATTTTTGTGTCGTCTGCAAATGTGCCAATTATGCCCCCTACATTCAAGTCCAAATCATTGATATATACCACAAACAGCAAGGGACCCAACACTGAGCCCTGTGGCACACCACCGGAAATGGATTTCCATTCGCAAAGACATCCATCGACTTTTACCCTTTGTTTCCTGTTACTGAGCCAATTTTTGATCCAATTCGTCACATTTCCCTGTATCCCATGGGCTTTTACCTTTCTGACCAGTCTGCCATTTGGGACCTTGTCAAATGTCTTACTAAAATCCATGTGGACAACATCCACTGCACTACCCTCATCAATCCTCCTTGTCACTTCCTCAAAGAATTCAATCAGATTTGGAAGGCATGACCTTCCCTGAACAAATCCATGCTGACTATCCCTGATTAAACCATGCCTTTCCAAGTGACAGTTTATCCAATCTCTCAGTATTGATTCTAATAGTTTGCCCACCACCGAGGTAAGACTGACCGGCCTATAAGTGTACGGCCTTTCCCTCATGCCCTTTTTAAACAATGGTACTACGTTTCTAGTCCTCCTGTACCTCGTGAGGTTTGGAAAATGATCCTCAGAGCATCCGCTATTTCCTCCCTGGCTTCCTTCAATAGCCTAGGAAACAATCCATCCGGCCCTGGTGACTTATCAACTTTCAAGGCTTCCAGTCCCTCTAGTACTTCCTCTCTCGTAATGTTTACCTTATCCAATATTTCACACCTCTCCTCTTTAACTATTACGTCGGGATCATCTCTTTCCTTTGTGAATACAGAGACAAAATATCCATTTAAAACCCTACCCACATCCTCTGCTTCTACACTCAAGTTACCCTTATCATCCCTGATAGGTCCCACCTTTTCCTTAGCTATCCTCTTGTTCATAATATACTGATAAAACATCTTTGGGTTTTCTTTAATCTTACTAGCTAATATTTTTTCATGCCATCTCTTTGCTTTCCTTATTTCCTTTTTTACGTCATCCCTGTACTTTCTATACTCCTCCAGGCTTTCTACAGTATTTAGTTTTCTGTGACAGTCATAAGCTTTCTTTTTCTGCTTTATCTTGCCCCGTATACTTCTAGACAACCGGGGGCTCTAAATTTGGCAGTGCCACCCTTTTTCTTTGAGGGGACGTGTCTGCATTGTACCCATAGAATTTCATGTTTTCGTGCCTCCCACTGGCTTGCCTTCTTGAACTGTTGCAGTCCGTGTGGTGACGGTTCTCCCACAGTGCTGTTAGGAAGGGAGTTCCAGGATTTTGACCCAGCGACGATGAAGGAACAGCGATATATTTCTAAGTCGGGATGGTGTGTGACTTGGAGGGGAACGTGCAGGTGGTGTTGTTCCCATGCGCCTGCTGCTCTTGTCCTTCTAGGTGGTAGAGGTTGCGGGTTTGGGAGGTGCTGTCGATGAAGCCTTGGCGAGTTGCTGCAGTGCATCCTGTGGATGGTACACACTGCAGCCACGGTGTGCCGTTGGTGAAGGGAGTGAATGTTTAGGGTGGTGGATGGGGTGCCAACCAAGCGGGCTGCTTTGTAAGGATGGTGTCGAGCTTCTTGAGTGTTGTTGGAGCTGCACTCATCCAGGCAAGTGGAGAGTATTCCATCACACTCCTGTCTTGTACCTTGTAGATGGTGGAAAGGCTTTGGGGAGTCAGGAGGTGAGTTACTCGCCTCAGAATACCCAGCCTCTGACCTGCTATTGTAGCCACAGTATTGAAACGAATGAAAATTTTATTTTAGGTGGTGAACAGAAAGGCATTTTGTGTGGTTTTAAACACTTTTGGAAGACATAACGTGCACAGAATTTCTATTGTATCATCCATCATGTTGACACGAACAGTTTTATTGGCAGAGAATAGATTTTGCTATGGAGAATCAACTTTGTCGTATACTCCCATCAAAACAACTCCTTGAATTGGTGCTTTCTGAATGTGCCACCAAGTTGTCTCATTAAATGCAGGCAGCGAGGTTTACCATGAGGAGGACTGTAAGCGGCTTCAGGAGGATTTCGGCAGGTTAGTAGATTGGGCAGAGAGATGTCAGACGAAATTCAATCTAGAGAAATATGAGGTGCTACATTTTGGGAGGAAGAATAAGGAATTGGGAGCAAATACTGAATGGAAAAATGCTGAAAGGTGTGGATGAACAGAGAGGTCCAGGGATTCAAACACATAATTCTCTGAAAGTGGACAGCGGGTAGAAAAAGCCATTTGAAAAAAAGGGAAATATCATTTTTGCCTTTGTAAATAGGGGCACCAAGTGCAAAAGCAAAGAGGCAATGATAAATTTGTATAAGGCAATGGTAAGACCACAGTTAGAATACTGAGTACAATTTCTGGGTGTAGAAAGGACATTGAAGTCATAGTGTGAAGTGTAGAGTTGCCAGGATGATGCCAGGGATGGGAAACTACAGTTATGAAGAGAGACTTGAGATTATTTCCACCGGAACAGAGAAAGCAAAGTGGAGATTTAATAGAGGTTTTTAAAATTAAGAAGAACTTTGATATAGGGAGCAGGGAAAGTCCATTTTCTGTGTTTGGGGAGTTAGTGTCGATGGGTCACCAATTTAAAATTGTCACAATGGAAGTGTGGAGAGAGGTTAGGAGAAATTTCTTTATGCAGGAGGTTACTAGAGCGTGGGATGATTTGCCACAGAGAATGATTGAGACATAGACCATTTATTCTCTTACAGGTGTGTGGATAAATATTTGAAGCAGATATAGGGCAGTGGGATAACTTTTGGATTGCTCTAGCAAAGAGCCAGCACAGACACAATGGGCTAAAGTGGTTCCCCTGGTGTCCTGGCCAACATTCCTCACTCAACCAACACCACCAAAAGCAGAGTAACTGTTAATTCATCTCATTGCTGTTGGTGCACTCTTACTGAGTGCCAAATAGCTGCCATATTTACTGACATAACAGTCATTGTACTTCAATGTAATTCATTAACTGTGAAAGACTTTGAGGTGTTTCTGAGAGACATAATAAGGTGCGATATAAATGCAAGGTTTCTTTACCCCCTTTTTGCTGAAATAAATAATTAAAATAAAAATTAAATTAGCAAGTATATCAGAAAGAGAGAGCAGAGAAGAGAGAATGGGGAAAAGGATACACACGGGATGCAGGGCAGGAGAAGTCGTTTTTACAACATTTTGGTTTCTTCAGAATGATTAAAGATAATATGATTATATCATGTTTTAAACTATTCCTGAGATCTGGGTAGAATTTTTAAGTGATAGTAAAGGATTTTTCAAAATCATCAAGAGCTAAAGCCTATTTTTTTTTTTAAATGGCCAACCCACAGTGGGGCTCTCCTGAACTGCTGATCATAAAGGGTTAAGGCCTGTGACGAGCAGTCAGTTGTATTTACTGCCTCACCTACCAGAAGTAAGCCATTTGCCCACCACCAATAACTTTCTTCTGCTCTACACTGGCAATGAACAGTGGAAAATGGGACTGAGACAAAACACCTGGTGGAAACCCACATTTCCCTTAATATGGCTCTCAACGCTTTTTTGTCAAACAGTTTATAAAAGGACAACACTCACTTCCAACCGACCATAAATAGTCATCGGCAGGGTTACAAAAGCCATGCTAACAGCTGAGGACTGTCCAAACACAAAAACACGTAGCCAGGCAAAACATTACCTAGAATGTAGGACACCAATTTGACTGAGGGAAAAAAAACATACCAGTAGCAAAGTTTCAGCCATGGTCGCACACTCATCTCTGAGTCAGTGGGTTCATAGTCCTACTCCTCCAAGAGACTTGAGTGCACAGTCTAGGCTAGCAATTGAGTGCAGTACTGAGGGGCTGCTGTACTGTCGGAAGAGCTGTCTTTCAGATGAGATGTTAAACCAAGGACCCGTCTGCCCTCGCAGGTGGATGTAAAAGATCCCCTGGTACTATTTTGAAGAAGAGCAGCAGAGTTCTCCCTGGCCAATATTTTTCACTCAACCAACATCAATAAAAAAAATAGATTATTTGGTCATTATCACATTTCTGTTTGTGGGACCTTGCTGTATGCACATTGGCTGTCGAGTTTCCTACATTACAATGGTGGCTACACTTCAACAGTATTTTATTGGCTGTAAAGCACTTTGGGACTTCCTGAGGTTGTGAAAAGGGCTATGTAAATTCAAGCTCTTTCTTTCTTTCAAAGGGTGGTCCTAATATTTCACCTTCTGGATAAGGGATCTTTGACCTCACCCTTCTCCACTGATTCTGTGATCTCGGCATTATTTTACAAAGCTGTGCAGGTTTATTCCCTCCTCTCCTGAAGGAACTGCTGCCCACGCAGTCCGCCCTCCGATATCACACCCAAGCCTTCATGCGCGACCCGAGAGTGGGATTGCGTCCTCAGCCGACAGCGACGCACGTACACATCCTGACAGGAGCCAACTGGGCAGCGATGAGGAGCGTGAACCCTGCCTGATTTTTGCCCCTTCCTCAGAGGAGCTGAAGCCAACTGCCAGGCCACTCCGGGTTCAGTCAGCTCACTCAGCACTCAGAATGGGAATCAAACCTGAAGCCTTCCCGGGATCAGCGTAAAGCCGATTGAACAATGGCACTAAGGTGAGACAACTGATGGATGATGGGCTAAATTGGCAGTTTTAAACTCACCCGACCCCCCAACCTGCCCCGGTTGTTAAACAGGGTGTAGGCGCATTCACGGCAGGTTGGGGTCGGGTTTCTGACTTTTAACAAATAAAAGCCCCCTCCCACCACTGTCCCGGCCATACTGGGGGGTTAAAATTCCCCCCACTGTCTCCTCAAGTAAACAAAGTTGGGCCAATCTCCTCTAAATGCACTAAATTTATAAAGTCATGATACACCGAGTGCACAGAGGGATTCTCCCAGTGTGGTAGATTCAGATTGCCAGAAATTCAGCCAAAACAATACTGGCCAAAATCCTACATTTCTTTTACCTTGACAGAAAATTTACCGACACCTGAAAGAGAGACACTCCGTGTCTTTAGGAATGAGATAGAATCTCTCCCTAATGTTAACAGAGGGAACAAATAGTGACAGTTATTGATTGGTTATTCCCCTGAGAATATGCTTTTCTCTTCAGTTTCTCCCTGTCCCGAAATCCATACCTTTATTCAGGCAATGGGAAATTACATCAAGAGTTCCACGTTTTTTGCAGTATTGGACATGGATCTGATTCCTCTGTAGTTTGTCATTGAGCAGAGGGCCCCCTTTTCCAGTAGCACAATAGTAACGGTAGCGTATAGTAATGGTAGCATTATTCCAACAGGAGCAATAATGAAAGCAGCAACTTGCACTTATATAGCGCCTTTAACATCCCCACCACAAACTCCGTTCTCTACCCACCCACTCCATCCCTCTCTCTGGCCACTGTCCGAGGCTGAACCAGACTGTTCGCAACCTCTGCGTCCTATTTGACCCTGAGATGAGCTTCCAACCCCATATCCTCTCCATCACCAAGACCGCCTACTTCCACCTCCGTAACATCGCCCGTCTCCGCCCCGCCTCAGCTCATCTGCTGCTGGAACCCTCATCCATGCCTTTGTTACCTCCAGACTCTACTATTCCAAAGCTTTCCTGGCCGGCCTCCCATCTTCCGCCCACCATAAACTTGAGCTCATCCAAAACTCTGCTGCCCGTATCCTAACTCACACTAAGTCCCATCACCCCTGTGCTCGCTGACCTACATTGGCTCCCAGTCCGACAAAACATCAATTTTAAAATTCTCATCCTGTGTTCAACTCCCTCCATGGTCTCGCCCCTCCCCATCTCTGTAACCTCCTCCAGCCCTACAACCCTCTGAGATCTCTGCATTCCTCTAATTCCACCCTCTTGCGCAATCCCGATTTCATTCACCCCACCATTGGCAGCTGAGCCTTTCGCTGCCTAGGCCCTAGGCTCTGGAATTCCCTCCCTTAACCTCTCTGGCTCTCTCCCTCTTTCTCATCCTTTAAGACGCTCCTTAAAACCTACTTCTTTAACCAAGCTTTTGGTCACCTGTCCTAACATCTCCTTATGTGGCTTGGCGTCAAATTTTGTTTGATAATCCCTCCTGTGAAGCGCCTTGAGACGTTTTACTATGTTAAAGGCTCTATATAAATGCAAGTTGTTGTTGTTATAATAATGGGAGGAGAATAGTAACTGTACCACTATAGTAACGGCAGGACTATAATAACAGTAATAATAGAGTAACAGTAGGACACTAGTAACAGTACCACTATAGTAACAGTAGTAGTATAGTATCATTACCACTATAGTAATAGTACTGGTATAGTAGCGGTAGGACTGTAGTGACAGTAGTAGTGTAGTAACAGTAGGACAATAGTAACAACAACAACAACAACAACAACAACAACAACAACATATTTATATAGTGCCTTTAACGTAGTAAAACGTCCCAAGGTGCTTCACAGGAGCGATTATCAAACAAAATTTGACACCGAGTCACATAAGGAGATATCAGGACAGGTGAGCAAAAGCTTGATCAAAGAGGTAGGTTTTAAGGAACATCGTAAAGGAGGATAAAGAGATAGAGAGGTGGAGAGATTCAGGGAGGGAATTCCAGAGCTTAGGGCCTAGGCAGCTGAAGGCATGGCCGCCAATGGTGGAGTGATTAAAATCGGGGATGCGCAAGAGGCCGGAATTGGAGGAATGCAAAGATCTCGGAGGGTTGTAGGGCTGGAGGAGGTTACAGAGATAGGGAGGGGCAAGGTCATCCAGGGATTTGAAAACAAGGATAAGAATTTTAAAATCCTGGTGTTCCTGGACCGGGAGCCAATGTAGGTCAGGGAGCACAGGGGTGATGGGAGAACAGGATTTGGTGTGAGTTGGGTTATGGGCAGCAGAGTTTTGGATAAGCTGAAGTTTATGGAGGGAGGAAGATGGGAGGCCGCCCAGGAGAGCATTGGAATAGACGAGTCTGGAAGTAACAAAGGCATGGATGAGGGTTCCAGCAGCAGATGAGCTGAGGCGGGTTCGGAGACAAGCGATGTTGCAGAGGTTGAAGTAGGCGGTCTTGGTGATGGAGCGGATATGTGGTCGGAAGCTCATCTCAGGGCCAAATAGGATGCCAAGGTTGCGAATGGTTTGGTTCAGCTTCAGTGGTAGCATAGTAATGGTATGACAGTAGTAACAGTACCACTATAGTAATGGTAGTCGTGTAGTAATAGTACCACTATACTACTGGTAGTAGTACAGTAACAGTACCACTATACTAACAGTAGTAGTATAGTAACAGTACCACTATAGTAACGGTAGTAGTATAGTAACAGTACCAGTATATTAACAATAGTAGTACAGTAGCGGTAGGACTATAGTAACAGTGCCACTGGATTAACAGTAGCAGTACAGTATCGATAGGGCTATAGAAACAGTAGTAGTAGTAACAGTGCCACTATAGTAGTAGGACAGTAGCGGTAGGGCTGTTGTAACAGTAGTATAGTAACAGTACCACTATAGTAACAGTAGTAATATAGTAACAATACCCAATATAGTAACAGTTGTAATATAGTAACAGTACTACTATAGTAACAGTAGTAGTATAGTAGGTTAGAACTATAGTAACAGTAATAGTATCGTAACAGTACCACAATAGTAACAGTAGTAATATTGTAGCAGTGGGACTATAGTAACAGTAGTAGTGTAATAGTGGTATGAATACAGTAACAGTAGTAGTATAGTAGTGGTAAGACTATAGTAGCAGTAGGACTATAGTAATGGTACCTCTATAGTAACAGTTGGAAGATAGTAACAGTAGTAGTTTAGCAGTGGTAGGACTATAGTAACAGTAGTAGTATAGTAACTGTAGGACAATAGTAACAGTGGTAGTAGAGTAGCGGTAGGGCTACAGTAATAGTACCACTGTAGTAACAGTAGAACTATAGTAACAGTAGTAGTGCAGTAATGGTAGGACTATGATAATGGTAGGACTATAGTAACAGTAGTAGTAAAGTAACGGCAGGACTATAGTAACAGTAGTATAGTAACGGTAGGATTATAGTAACAGCAGGATTATAGTAATGATAGGGACTATAGTAAGAGCAATAGTATAGTACCAGTAGGACTATAGTAACAGTAGAAGTATAGTAATGGCAGGACTACAGTAAGAGTGGGTCTATAATAATGGCAGGTCTATAGTAACAGTAGTAGTATAGTAATGGTAGGATTATAGTAACAGTAGTAGCATAGTACCAGTAGGAGTATATTAACAGTAGAAGTATAGTAATAGCAGGACTAAAGTAACAGTAGGACTAAAGTAATGGCAGGACTATAGTAACAGTAGTAGTAATGGTAGGACTATAGTAATAGTAGTAATATAGTAACGATAGAACTATAGTAATGGTAGAACTATAGTAACAAAGGTAGTATATAAACGGTAGGACTATATTAACAGTAGTAATATATTAATGGTAGGATTATAGTAATGGTAATACTATAGTAGCAATGGGACTATAGTAACAGTAGTTGCATAGTAATGATAGGACTATATTAACAGTACCACTATAGTAACGATAGGACTATATTAAAAGCACCACTATAGTAACGATAGGACTATAGTTACCATAGCAGTATAACAGCAGGAGGACTATAGTAACAGTAGTAGTGTTGTAATATACTAATGTGGTTCAGAGAAGTACTGAGAGTCTCGGTTTTACAAAATTTTGGGGACTGGAGGCAGTTTGCAAAAGTGAGACCTCTGGTAATGAAATTAATGTCTGGTATTACTAAATGTATTGGATCATTCTTAGAATATCAGATATTCCCAGTTCCAGCTGAATTCAGACAATTGAATACTTCAGGTTTTGGATCACCAAGCCCGCACTTTAAGCTCACCCTTCACTAAACTTGTGGCATTGTACTGAATGTGTTCTCACGGGCTCGAATTTAGCAGGCCTGCGGGTTCCCAGCGGGTGGTCCTCCGGGAGCGTGGAAAACGCGGACGGCTAATCGTGTGCGTCCCCCACGCGATCGCGGGATAATTGAACTGATTAAGCCCTGCTTCCGGGTTCTGCGCTCCCCAGCTGCGTGCCGGCCGGCTGCGCATGCGCAGTACCGTCGACGCGATGTAGGAGCTCCAGTTAAAGGGGCAGTCTCCCAAAGCCCCTCCTGCTGCAAGCAAGAGGTTTGAGAGAATGGCTCAGCAAAGGGGAAAGGCTGCGCCCCGTTTTTCAGACCTGGCACTGCAGCTGATGCTGGAGGGCGTGAGGAGGAGGAGGGAAACACTCTTCCCAGAAGATGGATGCAAGTTCCCTGCCGCCGCAACCAGGAAGGCATGGGCAGAGGTGGCGGCGGAGGTGAGCAGCAGGGGCAACACCCCAAGGACTTGGGAGCAGTGCCGCAAGCGCTTCAATGACCTGACTAGGTCTGGCAAGGTGAGTACACCAACGTACCCTCCCACATCCCGTCCCCACCATCACGCCAAACAGATCACAACCCCCTCCTGCACAGCCACCACTGCGCTCCATCAGCGATCCTCACAGCCACTCATTCACCATCCTCGCCGTGCACGCAAGTACCCACCGTCCCTGACCCCACCCGAACACTACCACACACCCCAATCCCCATGCAATGGGATGGGCACGTGGCCCACGCTTCCTCCCATCCGTTCCGCGCCACGCTCAACCCAACCACACCGATGCTCGATGCGTCTCACGATGCAATACGCACCCACTCACACATCTGTGTTTTGCCTTCACAGGAGAAGAGAAGCAAGAACAATAGGGAAAGGGCACGCACCGGAGGTGGGCCGCCGCAAGTGTTGGAGCTCACCGACGCAGAGGTGGAGGCGCTCGACCTCGCCCGCACGCGACATTGCCTGTCGGTGGCCGACGGCGAGTGTGTCGCTGCCGAAACGGCCGGTAAGGGAAAGCTGACACTCAACACCCATGATCGCGAGTTACCGTCTCATCACCTGCCATCAGGCGCACTGTCAAGTTGGTCCACATGCCTCAAAGTGCCCTCTGTTCTCTTGCAGGTCCGTCTTTGGGTGAAGCGATCGTGGAGGGCGATTCCTCAGAGGATATGGCGGTCTCTGAGGGTGCATCGTCACATCAGAGCCAACCATCCACCAGCGCAGAGACACGCACCTCGGTGGGTCCCCCTCGCCAACTAGTTGGGGTAGCACTTGGTGAGTCACCGCGCACGAGTGAGCATGAGCAGACCCTGGTGGCAGGGGCAGCCGCGGAGGGTCCGCGACGGAGGGAGCACTCATCTCCAGGCTCTGCTCAGCCAGACCCAGATGCTGAACCCAGGGGGCCACCAGTGAAAAGGAGAGTCGTCGAGGGACACCAGCTAATTGCTGAGGTACTGGCAGAGGTGCCGCGCGCATTGTCCACAATAGCGCAGGCGATGGAGGAGTCCAACTCCTGCATGTGGGCATTGGTGGCGCAGGCACAGGAGGGTACCGGCGACACAGTGTCGCAGGTAGGTGCGGGACTGTCTGCGGTGGAGGACAGGCTGGCCTCCCTCGAGCGTCACGCACAGCTCCAGATCGAGTCCATGCAGGCCCTGACAACGTCTGTACGGATTCAGGGTGAGCAACATTCCGACGCCATCAACAGGCTGAGGGATACACTAGGGGTGGCCTTGCAAGGCCTCACACATGCCATCCAAACTGCCGTCCAGCAGGGTGGAAGGGGTGATGTGGGCCGAGGCCAAGAGAGGGATGATGGTGACCGGAGTCATGGAAGCGGGGACGCCTCTCAAGGCGCCCCCACGTCCCACCCGTCGCCCACCTCTCAACCAGTACCCGCAATGGTGCCTCCTCTCCAGGTGGCCGAGTCTGCCCCTGCCCCGGTGCAGGAGGAGCAGTCTGTGGAGGTGCCGTCACGGGCACCGAAACCCAGGGGCCGTCCGCCAAAAGCATCTACCCGGTCAAGGCAAGAAGACGAGCAACCTGCCACTACCTCTGCTGGAGCCACAGGGGTAGCACCACGTAGGGGTTCCCGGAAAAGAATTGCAAAGGCCTTATAATCACAAAGGGAATACACCAGGGTGTTTATTAATTTATACTTTTTTTCTTATATAATGTCACATTCGAGATATTAAATACTCTATTCTCACCACTCCTGCCACCTCTCGTCCATTCTTCCGCGGCTTGTGCAATAGTTGCGTTCCGTGGAGGCCATCATGACGGCGAACACCTGCTGCCACCCATTGGGCACACTGCTGTGGGTGCAGGATTACTGGCAGCACTCTTCAGTGGAGGGGGCTGGTATGGCCGCTCGCATGTGCAGGTGAGGAGATGCGAGCGCCTCGCAGTCTCTGACTCTAGGAGAACCGTTGACGTATGAGTGCCTCCCTGGCCCGGCGACCATCCCGGTGAGTCGCGGGTCGGCGCATGGGTCGTCCAACATCCTCTGGCGCGTCCTCATCCTCCGCCTCCTCCTCCTCCTCCGCCTCCTCCTCCTCCTCCTCCTCCTCGCCCTCGCCTTCCTCAATGTGGGTGGCGGGTGTGGATGGGGCCTCCTCCAGCGGCACCCCCCTCTGTTGGGCCATGTTGTGCAGGGCGCAGCAGACAACTATGATTCGTCCCACTCTGAATGGTGTGTATTGCAGCGCTCCCCCAGAACGATCAAGGCACCTGAAGTGCATCTTGAGAAGCCCTATGGTCTGCTCAATTGTAGACCTGGTAGCAGTGTGGCTGTCATTGTACCGACGCTCCGGCTCGGTGATGGGGTTCCTCAGAGGTGTCATGAGCCACGTGTGTAGGGGATACCCCTTGTCGCCGAGGAGCCAGCCGTTGCCGGCGTTGTGTGCCTGCAGGATGGGCGGGACGGCGGACTCCCTGAGGACGAAGGCATCGTGGCAGCTGCCGGGGTATCTGGCGCACACGTGTAGGAATCTCTGGCGGTGGTCACAGATGAGCTGGGCGTTCATGGAGTGATACCCCTTCCTGTTGATGAACAGCCCTGGCTCATGCGGAGGTGCCCGTATTGCGATGTGGGTGCAGTCGATTACACCCTGCACCCGTGGGAAGCCGGCCATGGCATGGAATCCAACCGCCCTCTCCATCTGGCTGCGCTCGTCCATGGCGAAGTTGATGTAGTGGGAGGCCCTGCGGAACAACCCATCGGTGACCTGCCTTATGCACTTGTGTGCAGAGGACTGACAGACCCCGGTGATGTCCCCGGTGGCACCCTGGAAGGAACCGGATGCGAAGAAGTTGAGGGCAGTGGTGACTTTGACGGCGACAGGTAGGAAGATGCTGCTTGGTCCATCAGGGAGCAGCTCGTCGTTAAGGAGGCTGCAGATGTCGGCGACTACCTGGCGATTGACTCTGAGCCTCCGTATGCACTGCTCCTCGGAGAGGTCCATGAAGCTGAGCCTCGCTCTGTACACCCTGTGCGGAGGGTAGTGCCTCCTGCGACGCATCTCTCTCTGCGGTTGCCCTCCCTCCTGCTGTGCAGGTGGGTGTGCCGCAGCACCGTGTTGGGGGGCCCCACGTCTCCGAGGCGGACGGCGTGGACTGCGAGGCTGCTGGGGCTGGTCATCCTGTTCGTCCTCCGACGATGTCAACGCACCACCCATCTGGCACGTGTTGGTCTGAGGGGTTGTGCAGGGTAGGTGGGTGGGTCCTCGGACTGGGGCTGCGGTTTCGTGTCGGTCTGTCCTCTGGCTTGGCGGGGGGTGCTGGAGGGCAGGGGTTGCCCTATGTGACGCGGTGGCCTCCTGCGTGGGTGAGGGCTCTCCCCCGTGGAGCGCACCTTGGCACCTGCCACAGGCTGCTGGCTGCAACACGCCTGGTTGGAGAGGGACTGTTTCCCCCAGTGTGTGAAACTCACTGCCTTGAACCTAAAATCCCACACTTCCTCTTTTGGCAGCTGCTTCAGCTCATTAACTGACCACAACGAGCAAGTTAAGTACTCTCAAGTGGAACCCCGCTGGCTTTAATTGCCTGCGGGATTCCCACCAGCGGGGCTTGCGTGCGCAGCCCCGCACGTCAGCGCGGTACCCGGAAGTGGCCGGGATTTCGTCGCGATCCGGTCACGTGACCGGATATCGGGATTTTCGGGCCCACCCCGCTGGGAACCCGCCGGAAACGCGATCGCAAAATCGAGCCCCACATCTCTGCCCTGATTATTTCCTTTGCTTCTTTCCAATTGCTGAATTGACTCAGTGTCTCTTAGATTCATGTTTGGCAATTGCCATTTGCAATCTATCTTGTTAATTTACAAGATTTTTTTATTGGCCTCCCTGGTAGGCACAGAACAGTCTGACCACGTCACACAAATCCTTCTTGGATGCTTTTTCTTGGTACAATTCTATTAGTAGATGGGCCTTGCTTAATCTCATTTGTCATGTTTCAGTTTCACTGAGTAACCAAAATGTATGGAACAAAGTCCAAGAGTTGTTCCACTTCAGAACTGAGAGGTTAGAACTATCACGAAAGACTCAACAGGCTGGGGCTCTTTTCTCTAGAAAAGAGAAGGCTGAGGTCTTTAAAATTAAGAAAGGGTCCGTTAGGGTAGACATAGAGAAGATTGAATAACCCCTGAAAATGGGTGGGTGGAGTACGGTACGTGATTAACCCGTGCCCATTCATAGTGATGTGGACAGCACGTTACAATTGTTTTAAATGATTGCTAAGCGCAGCCAATGCTACCTGCATTGTTGATTGGCTGCACGCATCAGCGGTGGGCCCTGATATCCCGAGTGGCTCGCGCTTCTTAAAGGTAGCATGTACCTCTTAAAGGGGAGGTGCATTGTGGCTGCAAGAAGTGGTGGGAGTTGTTTCAAAACTGAATCTGTGCTGTGATACTTTGATAGAGAGAGCGTGCACCAAGGCTCTCTGATGATGCACTGCAGGCCTTGGTGCAAGAGGTGGAGAAAAGGAGGGACATCCTGTATCCGCAGGGGGCAGGAGGCACTCCAGACTGGAGAGGCAGTGGGAGGAAGTAGGGGAGGAGGTCAGTACCAGGAGCATAGCTCCAAGAACGTGGATGCAGTGCAGGAAGAAGTTCAGTGATTTAAAATGAGTTGTCAAGGTGAGTGAGTTCAAGCTTCGTGTCGCATATCCTACCATCTGCACCATTAGCCTCATCCACTGCTCAATTCACTACACCCTCATCAACCACCTACCAACAATCTCTTTCAGTCAGTACTCAACCTTTCAATTCATATGCTTTATCTCACCCTTACACACGTAGCACTGTTGCAAGCCTCACACCCACAACTCACAGTTCACACACACTGGTAGCTATTCAACCACGACAGCCACATCACCCAAACATCTTGCAGGACACTCACTGACACATGTCCCTCTTTCTTGCAGGAGAAGGTGGCGCATAACAAGAAGCAGCAAGTGGCCGTGACTCCATGGAACACGAACCGTCTGTCTTCTCTCAGGATGACAGCTTTCCTGCTCCCGCCCGTGCCACCCCGCCAGTATCCTTGCTGTTGCCTGTCAGCCAGCCAGCCCACTCCCCGCAGAGTATTAAAACTGTATCCAAGTATAGGGACCCTCCAGATACATGCACAAATGCACCAGCAGCCAGATGAAATAATCCAGCAACTAACCTGTAATTCCTGCATGATCCCTTTAAATAGTGCTGGTCGGGTGGGTGGGGGTAGGGAGCCTTCATGCCCTTTAAGTCATGTTCAGCTGTGCGAGTTTAGGTATTGGATGGAGCGTGGAGTTCCAAAATATCAGTGGTCCCTTTAAATCAGCGTTGCACACTGATTCACGTTGTAATCTTCCTGCTCTGCACACTGCCAGTGGTTATTAGACTTTACCACGATGGCGTCCTGCGTATTTCCTGTCAGAAATGTGCACGCACATCTCGGACCCTATTTTCGAGACTTAGTTGGCCGCTTAGCGCCTAGAAAATGAGCGTTAAATGATCCAATTTCACCCCACTGTTTCCACTTGTGGGGGAGCCCAAAACTAGGGGTCATAAATGTAAGATAGTCACTAATAAATCCGAAAAGGAACTCAGGAGAAACTTCTTTACCCAGAGAGTGGTTAGAACATGGAACTCACTATCACATGGAGCGGTTGAGGTATATAACATTGATGCATTGAAGGGGAAGCTAGATAAGTACACGAGGGAGAAAGGAATAGAAGGAATATGCTGATAGGGTTAGCTGAAGTAGGGAGGGAGGAGGCTCGTGGGGAGCGTAAACACCAGCATTGACCAGTTGGGCCGAAAGGCTGTGCTGTAAATTCTATGTAATTTTATGTAACTCTCTTGTTCATGGCGTTATCCAGGATACCTCGGCCTATAAATTCGGCCTAGTGGTGCCCATTTTTCGCACTATCTGGCCTACCAATATGGAAGCACGCGCACATTTTTGGCGTGAAGTGTGTCACCCACCATATTGGGAAAGGAAACAAAATAGGCCTCCTTTACCCTCATGTGGAACAGGCGTTAGGCCCTTTGCATATGCAAATAAGAGGCCTAACGCCTGTAAGAGGCCCCACTTCAAGATTGGTTTGCCCTGAGGCAGCCCTCCAGCGCTGGTAGCAGCCAGTGAAACCAAACTTTGGGACCACCTGCTATCTACAAGGTAGGTTTTTCACACTTACTTACTTGAATGTTGACCCTCAATCCTCCCCCCACTGACCCTCAATCCTTCCCCCACCCCGAAAGCCGACCCCTCGATTCCCGGTCCCGTCAATCTCCATTCCCCACGATCCCCAGTCTCCTTAATCCCCTGTCCCCTCGAACCCCAGTCCCCTCGAACCCCAGTCCCCTCAATCCCTGAACCCCTAGATCCCTGAACTCCTCGGTCCCCGGTCCCCGCAATCCCCGGTCCCCTCAACCCCCTGTCCCCTCGAACCCCAGTCTCCTCGATCCTCGGTCCCCTCAATCCCCGGTCCCCTCAATCCCCAGTCCCCTCAATCCCCAGTCCCCTCAATCCCCAGTCCCCTCAATCCCCGGTCTCCTCAATCCCCGGTCCCCTCGATCCCCGGTCCCCTCAATCCCCAATCCCCTCGTTCCCTGTTCCCCTCAATCCCCAGTCCTTCGATTCCAAGGTGATCTATTTTGGAGATGTTTGTTGAGGGATGAATGTTGACCTGATCTTCTTCAAGCAGAGCCATGGGATTTTTAAATCTACATCATGGGCCTCAGTTTATTGTCTCATCCAGTGGACAGATCTCTAGTTTGAAGATCTCGTTTGGGTCTAAGACTAAAGTTGTGACAAACAGTTCAGCTCAGTTTGATGCCCTTATTGTCAGCAGTTTCTTAACCTCCGATTCTCTCCCATTTCTCTTCCTCTCCTGAGGTAGTGGCTTTTGCTGGGTGCCATTCGGTGAGAGCTGGTACTTTTCATGTATTCCACCAAAGTGGTCCTCAGTCATGTGTAAGTGTTGACAGTGGGTATCAGTGTACTGATCGAGCTCAGGGTGCATTACAGGAATGACTGATCCTGTCCCCGCTAGACAGCCACACAACTACACCGAATAGCGATCAGTAATAAGAACATATGAGCATAAGAAATAGGAGCAGGAGTAGGCCGTATCGCCCCTCGAGCCTGCTCCGCCATTCAATAAGATCATGGCTGATCTTTGACCTCAACTCCACTTTCCCGCCCGATCCCCATATCCCTTGATTCTACTAGAGTCCAAAAATCTACAAATCTCAGCCTTGAATATACTCAACGACTGAGCATCCACAGCTCTCTGGGGTAGAGAATTCCAAAGATTCACAACTCTCTGAATGAACAAATTCCTCCTCATCTCAGACTTTAATGGCCAAACCCTTATCCGGAGACAATGTCCCCTAGTTCTAGACTCACCAGTCAGGGAAAACAATCTCTCAAATTCCACCCTGTCAAGCCCCCTCAGAATCTTATATATTTCAATGCGATCACCTCTCATTCTTCTAAACTCAAGGGTATAGGCCCATTCTACTCAACCTCACCTCATAGGAAAACCCTCTCATCCCAGGAATCAATCTAGTTAATTTTCATTGCACCGCCTCCAAGGCAAGTATATCCTTCCTTAGATAAGGAGACCAAAACTGTACACGGTACTCCAGGTGAAGTCTCACCAAAGCCCTGTACAATTGTGGTAAGACTTCCTTACTCTTGTACTCCAAACCCCTTGCAATAAAGGCCAACATGCCAATTGCATTCCTAATTGCTTGCTGTACCTACATGCTAACTTTTTGTGTTTCTTGTACAAGGACGCCCAAATCTCTCTGAACACCAACATTTAATAATTTCTCACCATTTAAATTCTATTTTTCTATTCTTCCTACCAAAGTGAATAACATCACATTTCCCCACATTATACTCCACCTTCTTGCCCACTCACTTAACCTGTTGATATCCATTTGCAGACTCTTTGTGTCCTCCTCACAGCTTACTTTCCCACCTAGCTTTGTATTGTCAGCAAACTTGGATACATTACGCTCAGTCCCTTCATCTAAGTCATTGATAAGTTGTAAACAACTGAGGCCCAAGCACCGATCCTTGCGGCACCCCACTAGTTATGGCCTGCCAACCTGAAAATGACCTGTTTATCCCTACTCTCTGTTTTCTGTCCTTTAACTAATCCTCTATCCATGCTAATATATTACCTCCCACTCCATGAGCTCTTATCTTGCGTAATAACCTTTTATGTGGCACCTTATCAAATGCCTTTTGAAAATCCAAATATACTACATCCATTGGTTCCCCTTTATCTAGCCTGCTACTTACATCCTCAAAAAACTCTAATAAATTTATCAAACACAATTTCCCTTTCATAAAACCATGTTGGCTCTGCCTAATATTATGAATTTCTAAGTGCCCGGTTACCACTTCCTTTATAATGGATTCCAGCATTTTCCCGACTACTGATGTCAGGCTAACCGGCCTGTAGTTCCCAGTTTTCTTTCTCCCTCCTTTCTTCAATAGCGGGGTAAAATTTGTTACTTTCCAATCCACTGGGACCATTCTAGAATCTAGGGAATTTTGAAAGATCATAACCAATGCATTGACTATCTCTGCAGCCACCTCTTTTGGAACCCTTGGACATAGGCCATCAGGTTCAGAGGATTTATTGGCTTTTAATCCCATTAGTTTCTCAAGTACTTTTTCTCTACTGATATTAATTACTTTAAGTTCCTCACTCTCATTAGCCCTTTGGTTCCCCACTATTTCTGGTATGCTTTTTGTGTCTTCTACTGTGAAGACAGATACAAAATATTTATTTAACGTCTCTGCCATTTCCTTATTCCCCATCATAATTTCTCCTGTCTCTGCCTGTAAGGGACCAATGTTTACTTTTGCTACTCTCTTCCTTTTTACATACTTGTAGAAACTCTTATAACCCACTTTTATTTTCTTGCCATATTCTATTTTCTCCCTTTTTATCAATTTTTTGGTCATCCTTTGCTGGTTTCTAAAACTCTCCCAATCCTCAGGCTTACTATTCTTCCTCGCAATTTTATAAGCCTCTTCTTTTAATCCAATACTATCCTTAACTTCTTTAGTTAGTCACGGATGAATCACTTTTCCCGTGGAGTTTTTATTTCTCAATGGAATATATATTCGTTGAGAATATTGAATTATTTCTTTAAATGTTTGCCATTGCTTTTCAACCATCTTACCTCTTAATCTAATTTCCCAATCTACCTTAGCCAACTCGTCCCTCATACCTACATAACTGGCTTTGTTTAAATTTAAGACTCCAATTTTGGATTTAAGTACATCACTCTCAAATTCAGTGTGAAATTCTATCATATTATGGTCACACTTCCCCAGAGGATCCGTTACTGTGAGATTATTAAGGAATGGATGCTCTGGCTGATTTTCCCAGCTCCCTAGCACAGTAGAGACAGTCAGAATATTGTCGGTCATGTTTCTGTCTGAAGTTTGACAATGGAGAGTTAAGTCAACACTGACCAGACTTGATATGGCTCTGAATCAGCCAGGGGCTACAATCACCTCTTCGGGGTGGATCTAATTGAACTGAGGGCAGTTTCAAAATGGCCTGTATTTGATTGTTTATTTGGCAATTTGGAGTCCATTTTACTTTACAGGTCCAACTCTCATTTGCAACAATAAATGAAGCATAAATTGCTAATCTTGGTAAGGTCACTGAACACAGCACTAAGAAGAGGTGATTAGCCTAGCTAATTGAGCATTCCACCTCAGCTGACACGTAAGCAATATTCTCCCTCCCTCCGTGTGTAAATTCACATTAAAAAGAGGGACATGTGCACAACATTGTACACTCGTTAAATGCATGCATGTACACACACACTCACATGTGCACACACACATGCACACACACACGCACATACATGGCAGCATTGGCAGAACATACTCAGATGAATTTGATATCCTTTCAATGGCAGTCTGGGCACATTTTCAAGAGAATACAAGAGGAGAAAATCAGCCTATACTTCCCAGCACAAGCCCAAATACACCAAAAAACCCTAATGTATCAATGTACACCTCCCCAGGCAGTGTGCAGTCAAATGTACAACGGCCTCATAAGATAGCTACGTGAATTTAAACCAACAAAAACAGAGCAAAAAAAAAATCCTTGTGCTGGGTGAAATGGAATAATGATGGGATTTGATTGCTCATTTTAAAAAGATTTCATCATCTGTATATTATTTTTTTGCCTGCTTGGGTTCGATGTCAGTGAGCATGTTATTTGTTCTATCACAAGGGCACTCACTGGGCTGAAATCGACTTATAAATGCAACCCAAGCAATTGAAACTAACGCAAAAGGAAAGTACTGGGGAATGGGTGCGATGATGCTTCATTTTATTATACCATTTGCAGTGCATTTTTGGAAAAATGCAGGTACATAAAAATCTGAATGCATTGGCTCCTCTCCATCGCCGTTGGAATACTGTGATCAAAAGAGCAGCAGCTGAGGATGTGTATCAGGCACAGCAAATAAACCAGGTGGCAACCATCACTTCACATGTCACCTTCTGTAAGTTTAACACGTCAAGTGAAACCTACAAGGAGGCTCAAAACTAAGAACTTCTTCTACCTTATTTGAACCTATCATTGAGGGTATGGGCTAGAAATTGGTCTAGGCCCGTTTTAGGGTGAAACACAGTCAGCACACACCAGCAGCTGGAGGCCCAAGGCTCGCCCGAAATTGGGGCTCGGGCCTCATTTTAATGATTGCATCGCGCTGCCAATGCCTGTTTGTGTCTCCAGAGACGGCTCACTGCCCTGCCATGCCCCACTTTGGGCCGCATGCCTTCCCGGCATCTGCCATCAGGTAAGTCTTGGGAGGGAGGATGGGGAAGGAGAACGGTGGGGGGGGGGGGCAGGGCGTAGTGGTCCTGAGGAGTCAGGAGAAACACTGGTGCTTCCCCCCCCAGGCTCCATGGAAAGGTAAGTTTATAAAAGGTTAGCGTGCCTTTTTGGTGCAGGCCTTCCCTTTGAGGAATTGCTGGTTAGGCCGCATTAGGAACCAAATTACTGCTCCACTCAGCACCGGCAGTTTTCCGGGAAAGAATGATGTGCCTAAAAGTTGTTCCTTTTGGCCTCCATTTTACACCCGGAAAACGGGCGCTTTGAGGACCAATTTCCACTCCTATGTCTTTGTAAATCAAGTTCTGTGAACGATTCTTCCTTGCTTAAAGCCATATATAATACCATAAAGAAAACATGGAATAGGAAAAGGCCATTTAGCTCATCAAACCCATTCTTCCCAAACTCTGTCCTGGACTCTGCCCAACCCACTTAATCTCCTGTGGAAACTTTCTCCCTCCCTCCCTCCCTCCCTCCCTCCCCCCTCAAAGATAAATGAAGCCAAACTCCAGAATTGCTAAATAATCCTACATTATATATCCTGGACCAGTTACTTTGAAATGGCAGCTCCTTGTTCCCAGAAACCATCATGTTGCAAGCAACATTCAGTTAACGCTGTCTGCACTTGTAACCTTTCAGTCGTGTTCCTACAGATACTAATCCAGCAACGTTTAAAGGTGTTAATTGGCACAGCATCGATTGCTTTAACTAGGAGTTCATTCCACCAATCTGTGGCAAAAAAGATCCCTTCCTATCTCACCTGCTGTTCTCCAATAATCGCACATGCGAAGCGACAGATACGGTAAGCAGCAATTATGTATTCCATACAAACTTCTAATGTCAAATAATGGGACGCAGCCGACAACTGTCAATAAATAGCCAGACAACAGCAAACGTGGGAAGAAGTTTCAGCTTATTAAAGAGACCTCGGATCTGAATTACACTGAAGAATGAACATGTCAATACATCTGGTAGTATTTAATGAGTGGATTGCAGTCTTATTTTCTACCTTGTAATGCTGCGAGTTTTGTTCAGTTCCCTGCTACTGATCTCGATGCTCCTTTTAAATTGTCTCGCTTAAACAACCAATTGAGTGAAACCAATGTCTATTTCACTTTAGTAAACAATTTTACAACACCAAGTTATAGTCCAGCAATTTTATTTTAAATTCACAAGCTTTCGGAGATTTTCTCCTTCCTCAGGCAAATGTTTCAAGAGCTCCTTGAAGCCTACGCATTTATACATATTGAACAATACATGGTGTTTACAGACTGCCCCTGCAACTGCCCGTTGCCAAGGCAATCACCGTGTTCAGACAGAGAGGTGTCGCCTGCAGAACCCCCGAATACACATTCAACAAAAAAACAAACAGGGAAAAAAAACAGAGACTTCACTTTAAGATATTTCACTTTAAGAAACGACAGTGCCTCAGTTTATCTGCTTGCCTTTCAATTTTCCTGTGGTGAATTCTGCTGGGAATAAAGTTTTAATGAAATTAACTGAATCGACAATGTGAGGAAAAATGAGCCAGAGAAGAAATGTTGTCATCATGGATCCCTTTAAAAAAAAAATCAGTAAGAAAGAATTTACAATTTCCTTTAACAGAGTTTCCATTCCCCACAATTTCTGCTGCGTTTTTTTTTTGAAGAGATTTTTTGTGTTGTTTTTGCCAGTGAGTGAGTGCTGATGATATCATCGAGGGAGCTGGTTGGGATGGAGCGACTGAGCTCAGCAATGTGAGCAGGGCACTGAATTAATACACATGGTCGAAGTGTCAGGGCTGTAGAAATAAGTGAGATTAATGAGCGTGTGTACTGATCTCAGTTCAGCTCTTTGAACATGCGGTGACCCAGTGTCGTATTGTAACTCAAGTTCATCTGTTCAACTGGCCATTTCCGCAACGTTCTCCAGGAAGATATTTCTGTATCTTTCCCTCCTTTAAGTCTCCTGTGCTGCTCGCTGTTCCTCCCCTCCCCCCACGCTGAGAGGGGCAGCCCGGGCAAACAACTCCCAACTTTCCACCAATGCAGCAGTTCCGATAAAATTACTATTTACTTTACTTCATGAATCCGTATTCCCACGTCAGTTTTAAAGAGGTACACACACTGAAGAAGTTCAATACAATTTCAAAACAACATTGGGAGTGGGCTTCACTATTTTGGAGGGTGAAATGCCCTTTGTGCTTTTTATTCTCCTTTTAACCCCTGAAAATGTCATCTCCTTGCTAGGGGGAGGGGGTACAGTTCCACTGGTAACTCACTTTTCATGCATGAGTATCAGGACAAGTATTATAGCCAAAGCTGATACTGTCCAGACATTCACACTTTGAGCAGGGCTTCCAAGGTAATGATTACAAGAGGGAACCTTAGCTGATTCTGGCCTCCCTCGTTACAATCATTGAGGACGCTGTAGCGTCAAACACCGGTACCTGAGCTCAGATCAGTTAACTCAGCACAGATTAGTGTTTGAACAAGGGAGATGAAGATAAGGCTCAGATACTCACTGTCCTGACCAGCTGAGCCACTGGGGGAACCCTCACATTCACACTTTTCCTCATCGGCAAGCCTTGATCTACCACTCTCTGTTTTATTAAATGGCTCTTTTCTTTCCATTTCCCAGCAATTTCCTTGCCTCTTTGCTGAAGGCGTTGCCTCCTTGCTAGGATACAGTTCCATGGACACCCACCGTCCTCTGATACCACCTCCCACCAAGTGGTCATTCCTCATATTCGAGCCTAGATAGTGAGTGTCTGCAGGCTCTTTGACTATAGGAGACACTGCAACTGAGTGCAGTCGCCCAATGTCCACGTACACACACAATCTTTAGCAGTGGTCCGTGGGTAGTGATCAAGAGCTGGAACCCTGGCTGATTTCTCCCCTTGCTGGACCAAAGGCATTGATGGCAATAGCAGTGCCCCTACCACGTCCCAGCTAAG
Source organism: Heptranchias perlo (assembly GCF_035084215.1). Taxonomy (NCBI): domain Eukaryota; kingdom Metazoa; phylum Chordata; class Chondrichthyes; order Hexanchiformes; family Hexanchidae; genus Heptranchias; species Heptranchias perlo. Next base: position 115,914,318 of record NC_090329.1, on the reverse strand, counting down.
ATCAACTAACTCAGCGCAGTGCATAGACCAGACCAGGAACCATCTTGGGTTGCGTGGGTCATTTCTGCACTGGGCAGTTTACTCACCCACTGAGTAATTGGGGGGAGGCACCTTTTTAAAGTGGTTTTAACAAGAGGGAGACCATGGTGTGCCCTGTGACAGCAAGACACACAATGTCACTTGCATGTTTCTCCACTTAATTCTGTAACTTCTGTGACCTGTAACCACAGTCACTGGAACTCAGGCCAAGCTTACTTAAAGAAAGAAGGGCCTTGCTGTGTGCAAATTGGCTGCCACGTTTCCTTCATTACAACTTCAAAAATGTACTTCATTGGCTGTAAAACGCTTTGGGACGTCCTGAGGGCGTGAAAGGTGTTATAAAAATGTAAGTCTTTCTTTCTTTTTCTTTACTTGAAGAGACAATGTCTGGGGAAGGAGGGCACCAAGGATTCACATGTCACTTTTGTCATGACATCACACGCAAAGCAATCATTTATATTTATAATGCAGCAATGCATAGCGATATAAAAGGCGAAACTACGTTCACAAGTGACTCATTGACACGCAAATAAATGTTTGCCGGCAGCTTTTCAGTGAAGGCTGCTCCCCTTTAATGGCAAGTTGACAAAGATTGTCTGAACCAATCCAAAAATTCCACTGGAATCACTCGCAGACCTGGCACATACCAACAGAATCTTTTATTTTTAATGCCTCACTCTTTCTTTTTCGCACTTTGTTTTTGTTTCGTTTCCTTCTCCTTAGCAACGGGCAGCGTAAGCTTAATTAAAATGAAAGAAAGTAAAGTTGTGTGAGGCCAGCCAGTTAGGTCGCCCCATTCATCACTCAGACAGTTGCACATGTCACCATTTTATCTGGTCACTTTCCTTTTGTTCCCTTGGTGTTTTCAAAGGTTGTCTTTGTTTCTTTGGCTTTTCCAGCAGCCAAAAGTCTGGAATTATGTCAGATTCGTTTCTCAGTTATGGAAAAAGTTCCTGGATGTATTTTGTTTGTCAGCAGCAGTGTTTTCCTTGCGGGTGGGTGGGGGGTGGTGGGGGGAGGGGCTCCAAGCATAGGCTCATGGCCCCCCACACACACATTTTACTAGACAGACCTCACTGGATATCCCTTGGAGCCCCTGGTTTAGGGTTGCCAACCCTCCAGGCTTGTCCTGGAATCTCCAGGAATTAAAGATTCATCTCCAGGACACTGCAGCGAGTAACCCGGGAGAAAGATCATAGGGACATTAAAAGAAATGGTGTTTCTTTTTCACTTTCTTTGAACCCGTTTATAAAATTATTGAAGATGGTGAAAAAAAGGCTGTTTGACTGACAGTCAAGAATCATCCAATTGGGTAACGAAGAGTCTGTTCTCTTTCCGGTTGACGTGAGATGGATATGTCGGGCGACCAGTGGTGGGAGTGTAGGTTAGAGGAGCGATATCATGTGTCGAAACCTCCAGGAATACAACCAACCAGAGTTGCCAATCCTACCCTGATTGGCTCAGGGCCCAGTTCAGTCGCACAGTGCTATCGCTGTCCCAGGCTGCACCTCCATCTTTAGGGGAGAAATTCCTCCCTGCGCTATTTCTAAATATTTCAAATGGATTACCACGTCAGGCCAATCTCCCTTTTTCATAACAGCTTAGCAGATCTGCTAAAAGGGTAAACAGAGCATGTTAATGAATTCATTTAGTTAGGAACTTTGAAGGTGTATTTCTGCGAGGATTCTCAACAACAACTTGCCTTTAATGTAATAAAACATCCCAAGGTGATTCACAGGAGTGATTATGAGACAAAATTTGACACTGAGCCACATGAGATATTAGGACAGGTCACCGACAGCTTGGTCAAAGAGGTAGGTTTTAATAAGCGACTTAAAGGAGGAGAGAGAGGCGGAGAGGTTCAGGGAGGGAATTCCAGAGCTCAGGGCCGAGGCAGCCGAAGGCATGGCCGCCAATGGTGGACCGATTAAAATCAGGGATGCACAAGAAGCCAAAATTGAAGGAATGCAGAGATCTCGGAGGGCTGTAGGGCTGGAGGAGGTCACAGAGATAGGGAGGAGTGAGGCCATGGAGGGATTCGATCACAAGGATGAGAATTTTAAAATCGAGACGTTCCCATATCGGGAGCCAATGTAGATCAGCGAGGACAGATGATGGGAGGATGGGACTTGGTGCGTGTTAGGCCATGGGGGATTCTCTTGTTCGCTCGTTGTAACTTTCAGCGGAAGATCTGAGGAGACGCTGGGGAAATGGCGTAAACCACATTCGTGCCATTTCTCCGGGGTTTCCGCGGATCTGCCGCCGGAGTTACTGTGGATGACCGGGACAATCACCCAGGGGCATTTAATGCCGTTTCTCTCCTATCCATCTACGTAAGCCCAGGGTAGAACTTCACGTGTGAACACTTAACATCGGGAGTTACTCTGCGTGGTATTTTACTTCAGATGTCGGACAATCTACATCTTCGACTTTTGAGCCTGAAAATGATTGTATGTGATGTTAGTGTATGAGCTCTTAACACTTTTAATATAACATTCCTCTGTCTGTGAGCTTAACAGAGACATTAACCCAGTTAAAGTGAAGGCAGTAAGTAGAGGAATGTCACACAAAACCATTAAACACTGCTACTCTTATATTACACACAGCAGCTTCTAGGCTTTGATTTCCAATCATTCCGTTTGTTGTGCTGATCAATCATACATTAGATGTTTCCAGTTTGAACAATAGGCAGTAGTTAGTGTTTCACAGCTGGCTGTCTCCAATTGCAGTTTGTCCAAATTCAACCCCATCATTCTCAGTCCTTTCAATTCTCATGGTGAAGATTTTCCAACTTATAGTCTCCGTGTTGCACGAGGCCTCAATGGGAAACATGCTGAGGGAGATGAGGGAGGAAACTGCTGCGTCGCCGGAAATTATGGCCTCGATTTTAATCCCCTCCAGTCGGGCAGGAGAGGGTCGGGGGGAGGGGGGGGTGGTGATGTTAAAATATCGGAACCGAGTAACCTGACCCCAGCCTGACCCCAGTCCAAGCCGGCATAATATTTATGGCGGCATTTCAGGCCCTGGACGAGGCTCCCGCTACAAGTAGGCGGGGCCTATTTAACATGCAAATGTTGCAGCCAGATGATGTAATCGGCATGGCAACTTAATTTTTAACCTCAAGACAGGGCGAGTTCTTTAAGCTACTTGTGAGCCAGGAGGAGCAGGAGAGCTCCCCCCAGGTCTTACAAGGAAGCCTTCAGCCCCACCCCCTTCCCAATCGCTGCCATCAACAGGCTCCCCCCTCCCCATCACGGCCCATATGCTTCCACCCCTCCCCCCACCGATCGTGGCTCGTATCCTTCCACCCCCGCCTCGATTATGGCCCATATCTTTCCACCCCCGTCCCCATCACGGCCTGTATCATTCCATCCCCTCCCCATCAAGGCCCGTATCCTGTCATGCTCCCCACTTGATCGCGGCCCGTGTCCTTTCACCCCCTCTCGATCGCGGCCCGTGTCCTTTCACCCCCTCTCGATCGCGGCACATGTCCTTTCACTCCCTCTCGATCGCGGCCCGTGTCCTTTCACCCCCTCTCGATCGCGGCCCGTGTCCTTTCACCCCCTCTCGATCGCGGCCCGTGTCCTTTCACCCACTCTCGATCGCGGCCCGTGTCCTTTCACCCCCTCTCGATCGCGGCCCGTGTCCTTTCACCCCCTCTCGATCGCGGCCCGTGTCCTTTCACCCCCTCTCGATCGCGGCCCGTGTCCTTTCACCCCCTCTCGATCGCGGCCCGTGTCCTTTCACCCCCTCTCGATCGCGGCCCGTGTCCTTTCACCCCCTCTCGATCGCGGCCCGTGTCCTTTCACCCCCTCTCGATCGCGGCCAGTGTCCTTTCACCCCCTCTCGATCGCGGCCCGTGTCCTTTCACCCCCTCTCGATCGCGGCCCGTGTCCTTTCACCCCCTCTCGATCGCGGCCCGTGTCCTTTCACACCCTCTCGATCGCGGCCCGTGTCCTTTCACCCCCTCTCGATCGCGGCCCGTGTCCTTTCACACCCTCTCGATCGCGGCCCGTGTCCTTTCACCCCCTCTCGATCGCGGCCCGTGTCCTTTCACCCCCTCTCGATCGCGGCCCGTGTCCTTTCACCCCCTCTCGATCGCGGCCCGTGTCCTTTCACCCCCTCTCGATCGCGGCCCGTGTCCTTTCACCCCCTCTCGATCGCGGCCCGTGTCCTTTCACCCCCTCTCGATCGCGGCCCGTGTCCTTTCACCCCCTCTCGATCGCGGCCCGTGTCCTTTCACCCCCTCTCGATCGCGGCCCGTGTCCTTTCACCCCCTCTCGATCGCGGCCCGTGTCCTTTCACCCCCTCTCGATCGCGGCCCGTGTCCTTTCACACCCTCTCGATCGCGGCCCGTGTCCTTTCACCCCCTCTCGATCGCGGCCCGTGTCCTTTCACACCCTCTCGATCGCGGCCCGTGTCCTTTCACACCCTCTCGATCGCGGCCCGTGTCCTTTCACCCCCTCTCGATCGCTGCCCGTGTCCTTTCACCCCCTCTCGATCGCGGCCCGTGTCCTTTCACCCCCTCTCGATCGCGGCCCGTGTCCTTTCACCCCCTCTCGATCGCGGCCCGTGTCCTTTCACCCCCTCTCGATCGCGGCATGTATCTTTCCACCCCGCCCCCCCCCCCCCCCCCTCACCGGTTGCGGCCTGAGGCTTAACCCCCCGACTCTATGACTGCTGTGGATCATTCCTATGGGCCCCCGTTAAGATTAGCAGGGCCTCCACGTCCCCAGCCTTGCCGGGTTCTTCACCCGCTACCGGGCTCCCCCGCACCAGTCCCGCCTCCCCATTAATATCAAGGCCTACAGTCCAGGGTTCTATTGAGTGTGCATCTGTGCCGAAGGATTGGAGAGAAGCCAATGTAGTACCCATTTTCATAAAGGAGACCGAGCTAATCTGCAATAGGGAAAAGTTCAGAGTTTTTAATTAAGGATGAATTTACTACATGTCTAGAAAAAGAGAAAAGGGACGATCGTGCTTGACAAACCTCATAGAATTCTTTGAGGGGGTAACAGGCATGGTAGAAGAGGAAACTGCAGTGGATGTAGTGCACATGGACTTTAGGAAAGCCTTTGAAAAGGTACCACGTGGGAGATTATAAGAGAAAATGAAGAGGTATGGAATTAGAGGGAGGATGGGAAACTGGATTATAAAATTGGTTAGAATGGAGAAAACAGAGAATAGGCGTTAGGGCAATTTTTCAGTATAATTGGAAGTGGGTAATGGTGTCCCACAGGGTTCAGTTCTGGAACCTCTTCTGTTCACTGTACATCATTGATTTGGATATAGGACCTAAAGGGAATGGTGTTGAAGTTTGCAGATGATATCAAAATAGGAGGTGTAGTTAATTCTGTAGAAGAGTAATGGAAGCTGCAGAAAAATATTGATACGATGGGAGAATAGACTAAAAAGTGGCAGATGGAATTCAATGTCAGTAAATGCCATGTGATGCATGTTGGTTTAAAAAAAAATAACTTTGGTAATTATACTCTGAATGGAAGTTAGGCTCGGTGCTGTGGAAGAGCAGAGGGATTTGGGGGGATAGGTTCACAGGATATTAAAGGCAGGACCTCAGATTTATAAAACATTTAAAAATAGCTAATGGAATTCTAGGATTTATGATAAGAGCTTTAGAATATGAAAGCTGAGAGGAAATTATGAGTCTGTATAAAACCTCAGTAAGACCTCAGTTAGATTACTGTGTGCATAACTGGGCTCCATACTGTAGGAAAGATATTGAGGCTTTAGAGAGAGTACAACACAGATTCAGTAAGATGCTACCTGGTATGAGGAAATACAAATACGAAGAATTGAAAAATGAGGTATTTGTACAAAGAGAGTTGTGAGGCCGTGGAATTCACTTCCGTTGTTAAATGGATGAGGCAGAAACCATAACAACATATAAGATTAGATTAGATAGATGGATGAAAGAAAAAGGGATGAATGGATATGTGATTTGGAATATTTACTCACGTGGAGGGTAAATGCTGATAGGGCCGAATGGCCTGTCTCTGTGTTGTATTCCCATGTACACCCAGCAGATCCTTGGGTGGGAATTTTACCACTCGGGTGGGAAAGCAACCTAGCCATCAGCCGGCCAGTCCGGGAGCAGCGGTGGGAGGCCCAGCCAGCTTTAACGGTCGGGACTTATTAACAAGTTGGTGGTCAACTTCCCCCCTCAAAAATGGGCTGCGTATCGATGCACTGGGCCCAGAGTAATTGTGGAGAAGAGGGTGGGGGGCGCGGGGAGGCCTACACTTTCCTTGTGGAGCATGGAGGAGCACTCCTGTGAGTTTTAAACTTACCTGGAAAGGTCTCTTCAGCCTTCAGACATACTTGTAGCTGCCGAGGCGGCTGCTGTGGTCACTTCGCTCCCCTCTGAGTTATGGTGGCATCAGGGCCTATTGACGTACAAGGACCCCAATTTGAATGATGTTCCCTGACTCATGTGGGTGCCTCACATGCCTGAAAAACCATGCATTTTAACGTCTGTGCGAGAGCAGAGTGAGTATTTCACCCACTCCATTTTAATTGCCCTCTCACCCAGTTCTCTGCAGGGGGAGTTAAAATTCCCACCTGAGAGTCAGTATTTGCTTGTTTTTTAAAAATGAGGTTCCAGTGAAAACAAAACCCTCTTTCAGCTTTGCAGTAGCCCTGGCTGCTACGCCAAGACTTGGGCAAAGTTTGTTATTTTGTTTTCTCTACATAAATGGGTCACAATCTTGCCGTGCATTTGTGCCAACCAACACTTTCTACATCTGGATCTCTTATCAATGGCTCTTAGTGTCCCATTAAATGAATGAACTATAACTCTTTTTCATTTCAGCAAATGCTTTGTTAATAACATGCTTGTAGATTGTGCTTTTCAGCCTGATTCTCAAAAAAGAAAGGGTAGAAATATGGGAACGAGTCCAGTAAGGAGTGGGGTGAACACATAAGGGCCTAATGGCCTGTTCTCATCCTGAGTACATAACAGAGCATAAATACCACAGATCAGTAATTGTTGAACTTGCTACCAACACAGACCAGCGGAGAGATTAATATCTGACAATGTTTGCTTTGTTACACCCTAATTATGCAACATCTGAACTGGTTATTTATTTCCCCCTCTTCTCCCTCAATTCCCTCCCCTGAAGGCTTTGATTCCGAGCTGCTTGTGGTTCCATGACTGCTGGTTACCTATCAGTACCGTGATCGAGTGGCTGTTATTATTGAGTGTCGGCAGCATATTGGACAGCAAGGGTATCACAAGAGAGCCCAATCCTGTCCTCACTCGACAGGTGCACACCCCCATTTCCAGCAGTGGTCTCTGGATAGGGATCGCGAGCTGGAACCATGACTGATTTTCTTCTGAAGTCAGGACCCTGAAGATAAGCAAAGAACTCGAATCACCACCCGAGCTAGCTCGGCACAGACTGGGAATCAAACCCATGGAGGCAGGGACCGTCTGTCGGGTTTTTAAAACAAGAGACTGTGAGTCCAGGCTAAAGTGCAACCTGTCAATTTGTGCAGTAAGAAGTTTTCTAGGAAGAAAGGTAGAGCCAAAAAGCACAAGGTAAGTAAGTCAGCCCATGAAAGGGACAGGGCACATGGTTTATTATTCTTTTCCTTCTTGCAAGGAGAGAAATGAGTTTCAGTGAAGTTAGTGCAGTTTGCCTTGACTGCGACTCTTGCTCTCTGTGAAATCAATGTGTTTAATGATTTGTATTTGGCCTTGCCTCCCTAAGCGTTTCTGCCTTCAGAACGACTGGAGGACCACATGTGTGAAAGGTAGTGTTGAAGGCCCCGGTTTTAACCCTCCCTGCCCAGCGGCAATGGTGCGTGGGAGGGAACTCCCGGCTTCAACCCGCTGCCTTTCCAACATCATCAGCGCCGCAACGTAGAATTAACTGAACATCAGGGGGAGTCTCGCACTGTCCGCTGCCCGGCAACAGATCCAAGGCGGGAGGCGCCAATTGGCCGAGGTAAGTATTAAAGATCTGCTCCTTTTAGAACTCCTGGTGGGGGAGGAGGAGCAGGAGTGACCCCCCCCACCCCCACCCCCGCCCCAGTCCCCTCAAGGAGTCCTTGGGCCTCCCCAGTCCCGGCCTTCCCCCTCACCCTACTCCGATCTCGCTGGAACCGCCCCGATCCCCGATCTAATGCGCAGCTCTCCTTCTACTGGCTGCTGGGGACCATTCCAATGGGTCCCCGGCTGCGGCCCTCCTGCTGCCAAATTCTTACTCCCGTCTTCCGGCCAGGCAATCAATCTAACCGGGAGTCGAGCTGGAGTCTGCAGACTTTTATTTAAATGAGGCCCTGCCATTAAATTCGGCAATCTCCCGGTTAATATTGAGGCCAAGATATCCCGTTCGGATCACAAGGGGCTCCTATTGTTTCACCATCGTATAATTAGACATTAGGCAGTATGGGCACAATCCTGAACATAAGACGCTCGAACCAAAGAAAATCAGCTTGACTCTCCTGACCTCCTTTTGCAGCCAAGGCTTTGCAGAGCAGCACACGTGTAGCTTCACGGACTAAAGCTTATTACTGGGAGTATAATAGTAATCATGTTATTTTCAGTATCCAGACAATGTGGTGAAGCAATTACAAAAGCCAATAGCAAGCTGACATAAAGAACCAGAAGAGCAGAATACAAGATGTTATGCTGAAACTTTACAACGCACTGGTCAGACCAACATCGAGAGAGAATGCTGCTCAGTCTGGTCACCAGGTCACAAAATCCACTGGCAATAACTAAGGGAAGAGCAACAGATCCAATCCTAAATGTAAAGAGAATGAGCCCTGAAGAAAGATTAGATTAGAGAGGCTAAAGTTCTACAGCTTGGAGAGAAGTCCATTAAAGGGAGTGGGGGAGGAGGTGGGGGAACACCTAGAATCATAGAATCATAGAATGGTTACAGCACGGAAGGAGGCCATTCAGCCTGTCGAGCCTGTGCCGGCTCTCTGCAAGAGCAATCCAGCTAGTCCCACTCCCTTGCCCTTTCCTCACAGCCCTGCAAATTTTTCCCTTCAAGTACCTATTCAATTCCCTTTTGATTGAATCTGCCTCCACCACCCTTTCAGGCAGTGCATTCCAGATCATAACCACTCGCTGCATAAAAATGTTTTTCCTCATGTTGCCTTTGGTTCTTTTGCCAATCACCTTAAATCATCTCATGAAATTATCTAATACATTATATGATAGAGATAAGGTAAACCCAAAATATTAGAACATAAGAAACAGGAGCAGGAGTAGGCCAATCAGCCCCTCGAGCCTGCTCCACCATTCAATAAGATCATGGCTGATCTGATCCTAACCTCAAATCTAAATTCATGTCCAATTTCCTGCCCGCTCCCCGTAACCCCTAATTCCCTTTACTTCTAGGAAACTGTCTATTTCTGTTTTAAATTTATTTAATGATGTAGCTTCCACAGCTTCCTGGGGCAGCAAATTCCACAGACCGACTACCCTCTGAGTGAAGAAGTTTCTCCTCATCTCAGTTTTGAAAGAGCAGCCCCTTATTCTAAGATTATGCCCCCTAGTTCTAGTTTCACCCATCCTTGGGAACATCCTTACCGCATCCACCCGATCAAGCCCCTTCACAATCTTATATGTTTCAATAAGATCGCCTCTCATTCTTCTGAACTCCAATGAGTAGAGTCCCAATCTACTCAACCTCTCCTCATATGTCCACCCGTTCATCCCCGGGATTAACTGAGAGAACCTTCTTTGTACTGCCTCGAGAGCAAGTATGTCTTTTCTTAAGTATGGACACCAAAACTGTATGCAGTATTCCAGGTGCGGTCTCACCAATACCTTATATAACTGCAGCAATACCTCCCTGTTTTTATATTCTATCCCCCGAGCAATAAAAGCCAATATTCCGTTGGCCTTCTTGATCACCTGCTGCACCTGCATACTAACTTTTTGATTTTCTTGCACTAAGACCCCCAGATCCCTTTGTACTGCAGTACTTTCCAGTTTCTCGCCATTAAGATAATAACTTGCTCTCTGATTTTTCCTGCCAAAGTGCATAACCTCACATTTTCCAATATTGTATTGCATCTGCCAAATCTCCGCCCACTCACCCAGCCTGTCTATATCCCCCTGTAGGTGTTTTATGTCCTCCTCACTCTCCACTTTCCCTCCCATCTTTGTATCATCTGCAAACTTTGATATGTTACACTCAGTCCCCTCCTCCAAATCGTTAATATAGATTGTAAAGAGTTGGGGACCCAGCACCGACCCCTGCGGAACACCACTGGCTACTGGTTGCCAGTCCGAGAATGAACCATTGATCCCAACTCTCTGCTTCCTGTTAGATAACCAATCCTCCACCCATGCCAGAATATTACCCCCAATCCAGTGATTCTTTATCTTGAGCAATAATCTTTTATGTGGCACCTTGTCGAATGCCTTCTGGAAGTCTAAATACACTACGTCCACTGGTTCCCCTTTATCCACCCTGTACGTTATGTCCTCGAAGAACTCAAGCAAATTTGTCAGACATGACTTCCCCTTCGTAAAGCCATGCTGACTTTGTCCTATTAAATTATGTTTATCCAAATGTTCCGCTACTGTCTCCTTAATAATAGACTCCAAAATTTTGCCCACCACAGATGTTAGGCTAACTGGTCTATAATTTCCAGCCTTCTGCCTACTACCCTTTTTAAATAAGGGTGTTACATTAGCAGTTTTCCAATCTGCCGGGACCTTTGCCGAGTCCAGAGAATTTTGGAAAATTATTACCAAAGCATCCACAATCCCTACTGCCACTTCCCTCAAGACCCTCGGATGTAAGCCATCAGGTCCAGGGGATATTACTTGAATAGAAGTCAGGAAAGTAGGAGCAGAAGACAGGAATGGAAATTAGTGAAAGGAAAATTTAAAACAAATTTCTTGTTGCTGAAATTCATGAACTCACATGATACTTTATCTGTGGGTTTTCTACTTGAAATTGTGGAGAAACAGTACATAGGGGACTAGACCTGTGACATGTTACTTTGCATTAAATTCAACTGAACAAAGTGCTGCTCTTCATTGGAAACTGCAGGCATGAGCACCAAGCAGTCCTGAGACTTGGATTGCTAACCTTCTGGCTACCATGGCATCCCAAGAGCAAGATTTGTGACATTTAACAGCCTCGCACTCACGCACTGTGTCGCTGATTCACTAAACTGATGGCCGTGCCATATCAATGTGGCAGTTCTAATTAGTTCAATGAGCACTGGCCAGAAATTAGATCAGTCATGAATAAATTAACGACGTTTACATCACCAATTAAAATTTTCGTGTTGCTTCCGAATCAAACTCTTTGATCGAAACCTCCACTAAGGACTACAGATTGTAGACTAAATCCTCCATGTGTGTGTATAAAACAGTGTTCTCCATCTTGGTGAATTCAGCAAGAAATTTGAATGAATCGAGCATTATTTGATTAGAGGCTCATTCCAGATCTTCGTTAATACTGGTGCTTAGAATAACAGCAAGAGTTATTTGAGTCCCTAGGGCTCTTGATGTAGTGTGTTTCTGTGGTGACTGAGGAACCTGGGTGATTTTATTGAGGAGCTATTAAACGATTCAATTGCTGAGGTAAAATAGACCTTCTTTCAGGTAAATTAACCATTTTATTTTTCTGGATAATCACAATGTAAAATCCAATTCCTCTACTCTGGCCACCATACTTGCAATCTCACAGGAAAAACAGCACCTATAATTCAAAAGTCAGTCCAAACCAAATCAGTTTGTCCCACTCAGTGTTAACTTGTTCAACTTTAATGCCTATTTCCATTGGTGAATGGGTTAAAGTACATTTTTCATGAGTACAAAGTCTTATTTTCATTCTTCAGAGTCTCATTAGAGGCATCATCCACCCCCATTGGTTGCGCTGTCATTATACTTGTTGACTTTGCCATGCATTAGAATATTCTTATTTATTTTTATCTACTTGCTCTTTCTACGACCTCTCCACTTATTAATGGTATTCTCTTTGTCTCACCTTTCATCATTGATAGCTTCATTACTTCCCTGTCTACCAATATTTCCATTTTTACTGAATATTGCTTAACATAAATGTAAAAATGTAGTCTTCCCATTATAATTCAGTCGCACTTCAAAATGTCACATGTACAAAGTATATGTCACACTTCACAGTGTCACACATGTAAAGTATATGTCACACTTCACAGTGTCACACATGTAAAGTATATGTCACACTTCAGTGTCACACATGTAAAGTCTATGTCACGCTTCACAGTGTCACATGTACAAAGTATATGTCACACTTCACAGTGTCACATGTACAAAGTATATGTCACACTTCACAGTGTCACATGTACAAAGTATATGTCACACTTCACAGTGTCACATGTACAAAGTATATGTCACATTTCACAGTGTCACATGTACAAAGTATATGTCACACTTCACAGTGTCACACATGTAAAGTATATGTCACACTTCACAGTGTCACACATGTAAAGTATATGTCACACTTCACAGTGTCACACATGTAAAATTATATGTCACACTTCACAGTGTCACGCATGTAAAGTATATGTCACACTTCACAGTGTCACATGTACAAAGTATATGTCACACTGCACAGTGTCACATGTACAAAGTATATGTCACACTTCACAGTGTCACATGTACAAAGTATATGTCACACTTCACAGTGTCACACATGTAAAGTATATGTCACACTTCACAGTGTCACATGTACAAAGTATATTTCACATGGGTGGAGGATTGGTTATCAAACAGGAAGCAGAGAGTTGGGATAAATGGTTCATTTTCGGACTGGCAACCAGTAACCAGTGGTGTTCCACAGGGGTCGGTGCTGGGTCCCCAACTCTTTACAATCTATATTAACGATTTGGAGGAGGGGACCGAGTGCAACATATCAAAATTTGCAGATGATACAAAGATGGGAGGGAAAGTAGAGAGTGAGGAGGACATAAAAAACCTGCAAGGGGATATAGACAGGCTGGGTGAGTGGGCGGAGATTTGGCAGATGCAATATAATATTGGAAAATGTGAGGTTATGCACTTTGGCAGGAAAAATCAGAGAGCAAGTTATTTTCTTAATGGCGAGAGACTGGAAAGTACTGCAGTACAAAGGGATCTGGGGGTCCTAGTGCAAGAAAATCAAAAAGTTGGTATGCAGGTGCAGCAGGTGATCAAGAAAGCCAACGGAATGTTGGCTTTTATTGCTAGGAGGATAGAATATAAAAACAAGGAGGTATTGCTGCAGTTATATAAGGTATTGGTGAGACCGCACCTGGAATACTGCATACAGTTTTGGTCTCCATACTTAAGAAAAGACATACTTGCTCTCGAGGCAGTACAAAGAAGGTTCACTCGGTTAATCCCGGGGATGAGGGGGCGGACATATGAGGAGAGGTTGAGTAGATTGGGACTCTACTCATTGGAGTTCAGAAGAATGAGAGGCGATCTTATTGAAACATATAAGATTGTGAAGGGTCTTGATCGGGTGGATGCAGTAAGGATGTTCCCAAAGATGGGTGAAACTAGAACTAGGGGGCATAATCTTAGAATAAGGGGCTGCTCTTTCAAAACTGAGATGAGGAGAAACTTCTTCACTCAGAGGGTGGTAGGTCTGTGGAATTTGCTGCCCCAGGAAGCTGTGGAAGCTACATCATTAGATAAATTTAAAACAGAAATAGACAGTTTCCTAGAAGTAAAGGGAATTAGGGGTTATGGGGAGCGGGCAGGAAATTGGACATGAAGCTGAGTTCGGATCGGTCAATGCCCTGTGGGTGGCGGAGAGGTCCCAGGGGCTATGTGGCCGGGTCCTGCTCCGACTTCTTGTGTTCTTTAGATTTGTGGTTGGGATCAGATCAGCCATGATCTTATTGAATGGCGGAGCAGGCTCGAGGGGCCGATTGGCCTACTCCTGCTCCAATTTCTTATGTTCTTATGTTCTTAGTTCACAGTGTCGCACATGTAAAGTATATGCCACACTTCAGTATTGCACATGTAAAGTATATGTCACACATCACAGTGTCACACATGTAAAGTATATGTCACACTTCACAGTGTTGCACATGTAAAGTATATGTCACATTTCACAATGTCACACATGTAAAGTATATGTCACACTTCACAGTGTCACACATGTAAAGTATATGTCACACTTCACAGTGTCACACATGTAAAGTATATGTCACACTTCAGTGTCACACATGTAAAGTATTTGTCACACTTCACAGTGTCGCACATGTAAAGTATATGTCACACTTCAGTGTCACACATGTAAAGTATGTCACACTTCACAGTGTCGCACATGTAAAGTATCCGTCACACTTCAGTGTCACACATGTAAAGTATGTCACACTTCACAGTGTCGCATACGTAAAGTATATGTCACACTTCAGTGTCACACATGTAAAGTATGTCACACTTCACAGTGTCACATACGTAAAGTATATGTCACACTTCAGTGTCACACATGTAAAGTATGTCACACTTCACAGTGTCGCACATGTAAAGTATCCGTCACACTTCAGTGTCACACATGTAAAGTATGTCACACTTCACAGTGTCGCACATGTAAAGTATCCGTCACACTTCAGTGTCACACATGTAAAGTATGTCACACTTCACAGTGTCGCACATGTAAAGTATCTGTCACACTTCAGTGTCACACATGTAAAGTATGTCACACTTCACAGTGTCACATACGTAAAGTATATGTCACACTTCAGTGTCACACATGTAAAGTATAAGTCACATTGCTCATCACACTTGCTTGATTGAGTAAAAAATAATATTCGCGAAAAAGCAACAAGTCACAAAAATTACTGTTAACTCAACACTGCTGATTGGCTTAACTATTACTGAATGGGTGGGAAAGCATGTTGGGAACTTACCACTGAATAAGCAGCAAGTGAGTAAAACAACAATCAGTAAACAGTTACCAATAAACAGGTAGAAAGAAGGAGTAAGGAAACTAATGAAATCATTGAGAATTTTTTAATGAAAATGTTTTCATCAGTCATCTTGATTTTGCAATAACCCAAGGATATGGTATTAAACATGTGGATCTGTGGTCACACTCTTACCTGAGTCAGAAGGTTGTGGGTTCAAGTCCCACTCCAGAGACTTGAGCACCAAATCTAGGTTGACACTCCAATGCAATACTGTGGGAGTGCTGCACTGTCGGAGGAGCCGTCTTTAGGATGAGACATTAAACTGAGGACCTGTCTGTCCTCTCAGGTGGACGTGAAAGAAGAGCAGGATAGTTCTCCCAGTGTCTTTGCCAATATTTATCCCTCAGCTAACATCAATAAAACAGATTGTCTGGTCATTATCATATTGCTATTTGTGGGACCTTGCTGTGCACAAATTAGCTGCCACGATTCCTACATTACAATAGTGACTACACTTCAAAAATACTTCATTGGCTGTAAAGAGCTGTGGGACATCCTGAGGCTGTGAACGGTGCTATATAAATGCAAGTCTCTCTTCTTTCTTACACTGCTCTTCCTCAGAGCTCACTCCCATGTAACATGGGAGTACTGCGCTGGAGGGAATAGAAATCGCAGATATAGGGAGTAATTGAAGTACACTTCAAAAGTACTTCATTGGCTGAAAAGCACTTTGGGCTTTCCTGAGGTCATGAAAGGCACTATATAAATGCAAGTTCTTTCTTTTAATTTTGACTCTGGGCGATATTGTAAAACAGGTGATATCAAATCAGCCGCCTGTTATACATCTCTCCTGATTTTCAATACCATTGACCGATAGAAATGAAAATTATTTGAGGTATAATGGGAGGCCGATTCGATTTTGCCTGTTTTACAATATCGCTCAAAGTCAAAATGACCCCACAGGCCTTTAAACGCCCTAGAATGACGGAAGATTTCAGCAGCAGGCTGGAGGTCCAGCAAGTAAGTAGTGAACATTTTGGCAGACTGAAGTAACTGTGAGTTATGTGTAATGGAGAGCTCATGAGAGATTTAATGGCATTTCTAAAGCATGTCTTCAAGTGAAGGACCTGGCAGAGGCGCCCAAAGAAGGAAGCAGGGCATTCCAAGGAGGTAGAAAAGAGCATACAATTTCAATGAGGTCGATCTGCAAACCCTCCTGGTGAGGTGCAGCATAGGAAAGAAAGACTGCTGGGTGTCCATGGGGGGAAAGCTGCAAAAATGTATCTCGCGAGTTGGGAGTGCAACTGAGTGCCACATCGCCCACTCCCAGGACTTGTAGGACTACACTTTTCTTTAAAAAAAATATTAAAAGTAATTCCTTTCTGTGAAACAATGGTCAATAAATCCTGAAACATGCCACCTTCTCCAGACCACTTCTCAAAGGAACAGATCCACCCTTGCGTCATTGAACGCTGGGGTCCTTTGTGGTAACTGCGCCATTGCTTTCCAGCGACACACATTAACCCCCTGTAATTTATTTTCATAAATTTATAGGGAGTCAAGAACCCTGGATAAATCATGAGCGATGTGAATGATATTGGCTGCTTTACTTCAGCTGTTTGATGGAGTTTTTAGATGTAATACCTGCTGGCTTTCTGATAAACATCTCTAACATGAATTGCCTCTGAAATCCTGCTGTGGCTGTGGTTGTAGATACAGCATTTGGTGTATTTGATCTGAATGTTCAAATAAGCATTGTGCATTTCTGATACCAGCAATACATGATGCTTATTGACATCAAACTTCACCTTTATAATTCATTCTCGGGTTGAGGGCGTCACGGACAAGGTCGGCATTTATTGTCCATCCCTAGTTGCCCTGAGAAACTAGTGATACAACTGAGCGGCTTGCCAGGGCACTTTAGAAGGCAGTTAAGAGTCAATCTGGGGAATTTAAATTCAATCAATTAAATTCAATTAATTAAATAAAATCTGGAATTAAAATACTAGTATCAGTAATGATGGCCATGAAACTACCGGATTGTCGTAAAAACCCATCTGGTTCACTAATGTCCTTTAGGGAAGGAAACCTGCCGTCCTTACCCGGTCTGGCCTATATATGACTCCAGACCCACAGCAATGTGGTTGATTCTTAATTGCCCTCTGAAATGGCCTAGCAAGCAACTCAGTTGTAAAATCTCGCTAAACAAAAGTCACAATAAGAATAAAACCGGACGGACCACCCAGCATCAGACCACTAGGCACCGGACACGACAAAGGCAAATCAAGCCCAGTCGACCCTGCAAGGTCCTCCTCACTAACATCTGGGGACTTCTGCCAAAATTGAGGGAGCTGTCCCACAGACTAGTCAAGCAACAGCCTGACATAGCCATACTCACAGAATCATAACTTTCAGCCAATGTCCCAGACTCTTCCATCACCATCCCTGGGTATGTCCTGTCCCACCGGCAGGACAGACCCACCAGAGGTGGCGGTACAGTGATATACAGTCAGGAGGGAGTAGCCCTGGGAGTCCTCAACATTGACTCTGGATTTCATGAAATCTCATGGCATCAGGTCAAACATGGGCAAGGAAACCTCCTGCTGATTACCACCTACCGCCCTCCCTCAGCTGATGAATCAGTCCTCCTCCATGTTGAACACCACTTGGAGGAAGCACCGAGGGTAGCAAGGGCACAGAATGCACTCTAGGTGGGGGACTTCAATGTCCATCACCAAGAGTGGCTCGGTAGCACCACTACTGACCTGAGCTGGCCGAGTCCTGAAGGACATAGCTTCCAGACTGGGCATGCGGCAGGTGGTGAGCGAACCAACACGAGGGAAAAACTTACTTGACCTCGTCCTCACCAATCTACCTGTCGCAAATGCATCTGTCCATGACAGTATTGGTAGGAGTGACCACCGCACAGTCCTCATGGAGACGAAGTCCTGTCTTCGCACTGAGGACACCATCCAACGTGTTGTGTGGCACTACCACCGTGCTAAATGGGATAGATTCAGAACAGATCTAGCAGCTCAAAACTGGGCATCCATGAGGCACTGTGGGCCATCAACAGCAGCAGAATTGTATTCCAGCACAATCTGTAACCTCATGGCCCGGCATATTCCTCACTCTACCATTACCAACAAGCCAGGGGATCAAACCTGGTTCAATGAGGAGTGTAGAAGAGCATGCCAGGAGCAGCACAGGCGTACCGAAAAATGAGGTGCCAACCTGGTGAAGCGACAACTCAGGACTACATGCAGGCTAAACAGCGGAAGCAACATGCTATAGAAAGAGCTAAGCGATTCCACAACCAACGGATCAGATCAAAGTTCTGCAGTCCTGCCACATCCAGTCGTGAATGGTGGTGGACAATTTTACAAATAACGGGAGGAGGAGGCTCTGTAAACATCCCCATCCTCAATGATGGCGGAGTCCAGCACGTGAGTGCAAAAGACAAGGTTGAAGCATTTGCAACCATCTTCAGCCAGAAGTGCCGAGTGAATGATCCATCTCGGCCTCCTCTCGATACCCCCACCATCACAGAAGCCAGTCTTCAGCCAATTTGATTCACTCCACGTGATATCAAGAAACAGCTGAGTGCACTGGATACAGCAAAGGCTATGGGCCCCGACAACAATCCGGCTGTAGTGCTGAAGACTTGTGCTCCAGAACTAGCTGCACCTCTAGCCAAGCTGTTCCAGTACAGCAACAACACTGGCATCTACCCAACAATGTGGAAAATTGCCCAGGTATGTCCTGTCCACAAAAAGCAGGACAAATCCAATCTGGCCAATTACCGCCCCATCAGTCTACTCTCAATCATCAGCAAAGTGTAAACAATTTTACAACACCAAGTTATAGTCCAACAATTTTATTTTAAATTCACAAGCTTTCTGAGGCTACCTCCTTCCTCAGGTGAACGATGTGGAAATCCACATCGTTCACCTGAGGAAGGAGTTAGCCTCCGAAAGCTTGTGAATTTAAAATAAAATTGCTGGACTATAACTTGGTGTTGTAAAATTGTTTACAATTGTCAACCCCAGTCCATCACCGGCATCGCCACATCATCAGCAAAGTGATGGAAGGTGTCGTCGACAGTGCTATCAAGCGGCACTTACTCACCAATAACCTGATCAACGATGCTCAGTTTGGGTTCCGCCAGGACCACTCGGCTCCAGACCTCATTACAGCCTTGGTCCAAACATGGACAAAAGAGCTGAATTCCAGAGGTGAGGTGAGAGTGCCTGCCCTTGACATCAAGGCAGCATTTGACCGAGTGTGGCACCAAGGAGCCCTAGTAAAATTGAAGTTAATGAGAATCAGGGGGAAAACTCTCCAGTGGCTGGAGTCATACTGAGTACAAAGGAAGATGGTAGTGGTTGTTGGAGGCCAATCATCTCAGCCCCAGGGCATTGCTGCAGGAGTTCCCCAGGGCAGTGTCCTAGGCCCAACCATCTTCAGCTGCTTCATCAATGACCTTCCCCCTTCCCTCCATCATAAGGTCAGAAATGGGGATGTTCGCTGATGATTGCACAGTGTTCAGTTCCATTCACAACCCCTCAGATAATGAAGCAGTCCAAGCCCGCATGCAGCAAGACCTGGACAACATCCAGGCTTGGGCTGATAAGTGGCAAGTAACATTCGCGCCTGATAAGTGCCAGGCAATGACCATCTCCAACAAGAGAGTGTCTAACCGCCTCCCCTTGACATTCAACGGCATTACCATCGCTGAATCCCCCACCATCAACATCCTGGGGGTCACCATTGACCAGAAACTTAACTGGACCAGCCATATAAATACTGTGGCTACGAGAGCAGGTCAGAGGCTGGGTGTTCTGTGGCAAGTGACTCACCTCCTGACTCCCCAAAGCCTTTCCACCATCTGCAAGGCACAAGTCAGGAGTGTGATGGAATACTCTCCACTTGCCTGGATGAGTGCAGCTCCAACAACATTCAAGAAGTTTGACACCATCCAGGACAAAGCAGCCCGCTTGATTGGCACCCCATCCACCACCCTAAACATTCACTCCCTTCACCACTGGCGCACTGTGGCTGCAGTGTGTACCATCCACAGGATGCACTGCAGCAACTCGCCAAGGATTCTTCGACAGCACCTCCCAAACCCCCGACCTCTAACACCTAGAAGGACAAGAGCAGCAGGTACATGGGAAGAACACCACCTGCACGTTCCCCTCCAAGTCACACACCTTCCCAACTTGGAAATATATC
The DNA here is from genome assembly GCF_035084215.1 of Heptranchias perlo. Classification (NCBI taxonomy): domain Eukaryota; kingdom Metazoa; phylum Chordata; class Chondrichthyes; order Hexanchiformes; family Hexanchidae; genus Heptranchias; species Heptranchias perlo. Next base: position 115,894,161 of record NC_090329.1, on the reverse strand, counting down.
GCCGTTCCTTCATCGTCGCTGGGTCAAAATCCTGGAACTCCCTTCCTAACAGCACTGTGGGAGAATCTTCACCACATGGACTGCAGCGGTTGAAGAAGGCGGCTCACCACCACCTTCTCAAGGGCAATTAGGGATGGGCAATAAATGCCGGCCTCACCAGCGACACCCACATCCCATGAACGAATTTTTAAAAATCACTTTGATGTGGAACTGGGATCACATGGACACCAGACCAGCTAAGTTCAGCAGGTTTGCTTCTCGAAAGGACAATTGTAAACCATTTGTGTTTTTACAACAATCCAACAGCTTCACTTTTACAATTGTAAACAATTTTACAACACCAAGTTATAGTCCAGCAATTTTATTTTAAATTCACAAGCTTTCGGAGATTTTCTCCTTTCAGGCCTGAGGAAGGAGGAAGCCTCCGAAAGCTTGTGAATTTAAAATAAAATTGCTGGACTATAACTTGGTGTTGTAAAATTGTTTACAATTGTCAACCGCAGTCCATCACCGGCATCTCCACATCATCACTTTTACAGATATCCTCTTTTTATTTACAGCTTTTTTTAAACGGAATTCAAATCCTCAAACTGCCATGGTGGGATTTACGTTCTCTGGATTATTAGTTCGAGCCTCTGGATTACTAGTACAGTGACCACTCAACTACCGTACCCCAGTTTGCTGAAAGATCCGCACATTTATAAATCTGCAGCATCTCGTAAGTCCTAAGTTTCCTATACAAAAGACACACTTCACCAAGCAGTCCAACTGAAGGTGCAATAGTCCTGATACTGTGATCTGAGCAAAGAGGGGCTGGGACTGGAAATGGCAGCAGTGGAGACTCGGTCTTACTGAATTTTGTGAGGTTCATCCAACCTCTTAAGGCTCCCAGCTCATAGAAAATGGTTTCAGGAAGCCTAGCCGGGAGTGCAATGAACTGGTGGGAATGGAGGTAGGAATTCCTGTGAGGCAGCAACTCTTAAACGTTTGCTGCTCACCATTAAAGGAGAGTGCTATCAAAAATCACTTTGCTGCCTGTTTCAATGGAGCCAAGGAGAAACGCAGGAAGAACTTCCCACTTCCACTTGAAGCCTCGGAGGTCCTGACACAGGAGGTACAGCCAAGCAAGGTTGGCTGTCTTTGATGGGGAAGGGCAACTCTCCCCCCCCACTGTTAAAAACTGCCTGTGTGGAGATTGTGGATTGAGTTACTATCATGTTCCATGGCCGTATGACCTGACTACAAGTGAGGAAGAGTTGTCTGGAATCGGGGGCAGTGCCAAAACAAACATACCAACCTTTGCCGACATTCAGCTTCATCCGAACAAAAAGTACCGGAGGTGTAGACACTGCACGGCAACATTAGCAAAGTTCTGCAGATTTCAGCTCATTAAGGACATTGCCAGGAGCTTAATTGGCTCAGCAGCAACACTGCACTTTAATTGATTCTTCAGTTGTGTGTCTGTTATAATATATTCCGCCTTAAAGGATTCCCATTCAGGAAAATAGCAAGTTCCAGCATGCAAGTTATAGCTCAACAGAGAACTTACCCACTGCTCATTCATTCTTACTGCAAAAGGAGGAATTTATCACCAAAAAGGTCTTAACACTGAACTTCAAACTGCAGTTACCTCCTTTGATGACTGTCAGTACATTATCACCTTTTATCAACCAGGCTCCAATCCAACCTAATATTTTACTGTTGACACCATACGCAGTAGCCTTTCATGCAGTTGATTGGTGAGTGCCTTTGAAAAGATGGGCATTAACACATCTGGCTGTTCTTTGCTATGGTGTGTTCCTTGTGTTAACATCAGTGTGGTGTTGTATGAATAGCCTGGTTGGGAACAGTGCTGAAAATGTCCACATTTATCAAGCTAATCCATCACATGACAAAAATTATATGCTATTACGCTTAACAAATGACAGATATTAAAGTGACTGCTCTCTAATTTGATGACAGCGGCTTGTCATCTTTCATCACAATTGCTGTAGGGTTCACTGTTTTCCAATTTTATTCAATCTCACCCATTCTCTAGAGATTGCTGAGGAGAAATGTAGAAAAGGTCCAATGCAATCAGCTGCCTCGACTAGGATTTATCAGAAAATCAAACCTCCTGTTCTGTTCCTCAATTCTTCCGAGCCACTCATTTGTTATCACATTTTCCCCTAATTACCACACAGAGAGGAAGCCTTTGTATCTGAAATATTTTTAAATGATTGATTTTGGCAGTTACCAAATAATTTAGCTTTCACTTTTTACATGACTCGTCTTTCCTCTGAATTCTGTTCATTTGATAATACCAAAATGGTTTTCCCTTCTTCAATCTACACATTTATCAGGTGCAAAGAGAACCAGGCTATGAATTCCAACATTGCTCTTGTGTGCGAGTGTGGAGCTGGATCTCTTGGGGGGGGTGGGGGAGGGCAGCGCTCCAGGAAACAAACGGAACATTCTGAACCTCCGCGGTTTGGAAGGGAACAGCCTCCGAGCCAGCACCTCGCTGGGAACAGAACTCACACCTGCACAGAGACCTGAAAGGCCACACGCTTGTATCGCAGGGCGAGTCACTGCTGTGAGACCAGGTGCTTGGCCTGTGACGTGGCCACACACCTCGTTGGGTTTGGAATGTAGGAACAGGAGTAAGCCATTCAGCCCCTCGAGCCTGTTCCTCCATTCAATTCTAAAAATGGCTGATCTGTACCTCAACTCATAGGAACATATGGCAGCTCTTTATTTTTTTTAGCAAGCAGTGACATTGGGGGCGAAATGAGTCTTAGGCTGTAATGTGAAATGGGCTCTAGCGAATCGACAGCTTCCCCCGAGGGCACCTTCGGGGAATTAAGCTCAGTGAGCTTCCAGCCTCCTGGGGAATAGCCCACAGCTGCAGCCCTTAGTAGACCATTATTTAAAGGGCCCCCTGCTTTATTGCTGCTGGATGGGAAAGTGGAAGCGTATGGCCAAGCACACAGAGCAACTCCTTTATCAGGCACTGCTTTGGAAATGCTTCTGCAAGAATCACATCAAAGGAAGGTTGGCCTGCTTGAGGACCTCAGGGCACCCTCCTCACAGGTGCGTGGCAGCAGTCAGTAGGTGCTTGGCAGCAGATGGCAGACACTGTAAATGCTGCATTAAACAGTCAAAGGCTGTGGGTGCAGATGAGGAAAAAAAATCAATAGTCTCAAAAGGTCGGCCAAGGTAAGGCTAGGAAGTATTTTACTGTACCAAGCAGATGGGTTAATAAATCTCCAAGTGTTTCTTGTCACTCTGTTAAATCTGGATCGAAACTGCATGCTAAACCCTTAGAAAACAGCACTTTCCAAGATTCACATGCAGGCCCATGCTGCCGCTGGTACATTGTATTACTGTCAAACCAGAACAATTGTGCATTACCAGTTGGAGAGATGAATCCACAATCTTACAAAACAACACAACAGTTAAAGAGAGAGTAGGACCACTCAGGGATGAAGGGGAGAGTCTTAATTGTGGAGGATAAATGTATGAGGGAGATATTAAATATTTTGCAAATGATGGTTGAAGTGAGAATGTAGGTGTATTAGAGGTGGAAATGTTAGAGATTGTTAGAGATAACTGTAGAAAATAAATAGGCTCTTGAAAAAATTAGCAGAACTCAAGGTGGACAATTCACCGGGTCCTGATGACACACACCCTAGGCTGTCAGAGCGAAGATAGCGGAGGTTCTGGCTGCAATCTTTGAAATCCGTCTTAATATGCAAATTGTGCTATGGGCCAGAAGCGTGACCAATGTTAACATCCTTGTTCAAGAATAAAGAGATGGAATAATGAGAGATGGATAATCTGCATTATGCATGTGCGTTTACTCAAACACAAGCTGGGATGCAGGAGAAACACTTGTGTTTTTCAAACTTCCAACATCTCTATACTGCTTCTTTGCTTGGAGGACAAAGTGTGGCAGCCCATCGAGTCAATTTAAACAGGCTATATTCAACATCCTGGGGCCAGACAATGCTGAGGGAGTGGGCCAGGGAATAAGTGAGGGCTAGTACCATCCTTTTGCTGTTATTCTTCCTTCCATTTGTCATTCACTCACTCACTCACGCACTCACTCTCAGACATGTAGCATCAGTTGTGGAATCACAAGTGGCATGGTCATCTCATGACACCACTCAATGAGATACAGAACCACCTCGACCCCAGGGGGCTCCCATTGACACGTATAAAATTCTTAGAGGGCTTGACAGGGTAAATGCTGAGAGGCTGCTTTCCTTGGCTGGAGAGTCTAGAACTAGGGGACATGGTCACAGGATAAGGGGCCGGCCATTTAGGACTGAGATGAGGAAAAATTTCTTCACTCAGAGGGTTGTGAATCTTTGGAATTCTCAACCCCAGGGGGCTGTGGATGCTCAGTCGTTGAGTATATTCAAGGCTGAGATCGATAGATTTTTGGACTCTAAGGGAATCAAGGGATATGGGGATATGGCAGAAAAGTGGAGTTGAGGTCGAAGATCAGCCATGATCTGATTGAATGGTGGGGCAGGCTCAAGGGGCCATATGGCCCACTCCTGATCCTGTTTCTAATGTTCTTATGTTCTTATGACACTCCGAAGTCAACTACCTCAATTAGTCCTGCCACTGGGGAAGCAGCTAGAAAGAGCGTAAGATTAGGATATAAAACACATACATCGTCAAAAGGAAGCACTAGGACAAAAACACTAGGCACATTCATTAATTCCTTGTTAATCCCAGCAAATATACAGAATGATTGCCTAGTGATTGTACCGATTGCCTAGTGGATTAGCAGCCCAGAGGTTGAGAGTTCAAATCCTACTTTGAATTTAAAATTAAATTGCATTTTTTTTTAAATCTTGTAATTTGTCGGCTGGCAACAGATAAATTGAAAATTGCTGGATTTTTATGTAAAAAGACCCCAACTGTTCCGTTAATATTCTTCAGAAAAGTGACCTGCCTCCCCTACTTGGTCTACATGTGACTCCAGTCCCATGCTATGTGGTCAACTCCTAATGCCCTCAGGGCAGCTAAGGATGGGCAATAAATACTGCCAATAAATGTTGCTCTCATCCCAAGTGCAAACAAAAATGTTCATCACTTCTGGAGAAAAACACTAGGCACGTAAGCTAATCACTTTTAGTGAGTTAAATTTAGTTGCATTTAATTTCAACTGTGTCCAGAAAGTGCCCTTTTGAGGATTCAGAATACGTTATTAGCATTACATAGAATTACATAGAATGTACAGCTCAGAAACAGGCCATTCGGCCCAACAAGTCCATACCGGTGCTTATGCTACACATGAGCCTCCTCCCTCCCTTCTTCATCTAATCCTATCAGCATATCCTTCCATTCCTTTCTCCCCCATGTGTTTATCTAGCTTCCCCTTAAATGCATCTATGTTATTCGCCTCAACTACTCCTTGTGATAGCAAGTTCCACATTCTAACCACTCTCTGGGAAAAGAAGTTTCTCCTGAATTCCCTGTTGGATTTATTATTGACTATCTTATATTTATGGCCCCTAGTGGAAACATCTTCTCTACATCTACCCTATCAAACCCTTTCATAATCTTAAAGACCTCTATCAGGTCACCCCTTAGTCTTCTCTTATCTAGAGAAAAGAGCCCTAGCCTGCTTAATCATTCCTGATAGGTAAAACCTCTCAGTTCTAGTATCATCCTAGTAAATCTTTTTGCACCTTCTCCGTGGACACGGAGGTCCTGCTGACCTAACGGCAGGACCTCATTAACACCTTGTAGCTCCACCTCCCATCCAGCTGCCAGTCAAATGGACAGCCTGGCCGGTGGGCGGGAGTGAGGGAACACCAGCGGCAGAAGGCCTCAGTCGGGGACTCTTGGGGACAGTCCCCGGCGATCAGGTGTGAGGGAGAAATCGACAATCGAGAGGGAGGGAAGATCGGCAATGGTGGGGGGGGATGATCGACAATGGGAGGGGGGAAGATCGGCATTGGGGAGGGGGGAAGATCGGCATTGGGGAGGGAGGAAGATCGGCATTGGGGAGGGGGGAAGATCGGCAATGGGGAGGGGGGAAGATCGGCATTGGGGAGGGGGGAAGATCGGCAATGGGAAGATGGGGAGGTTGGCAATCGGGAGGGGGAAGATTGGCAATGGGAGGGGGGAGGATTGGCAATCGGGAGAGGGAAGATTGGCAATGGGATGGGGGAAGATTGGCAATGGGAAGATGGGGAGGTTGGCAATGGGGAGGGGGAAGATTGGCAATGGGAGGGGGGAAGATTGGCAATGGGAGGGGGGAAGATTGGCAATGGGAGGGGGGAAGATTGGCAATGGGAGGGGGGAAGATTGGCAATGGGAGGGGGGAAGATTGGCAATGGGAGGGGGGAGATTGGCAATGGGAGGGGGGAGATTGGCAATGGGAGGGGGGAGAGATCGACAATTGGGAGGGGGAATAGATCGACAATTTGGAGGGGGGAGAGATCGGCATTGGGGAGGGGGGAAGATCGGCAATGGGGAGGGGGGAAGATCGGCATTGGGGAGGGGGGAAGATCGGCATTGGGGAGGGGGAGAGATCGGCAATGGGAAGGTGGGGAGGTTGGCAATCGGGAGGGGGAAGATTGGCAATCGGGAGGGGGAAGATTGGCAATCGGGAGGGGGAAGATTGGCAATGGGAGGGGGGAGAGATTGGCAATGGGAGGGGGAAGATCGGCAATGGGAGGGGGGAGAGATCGGCAATGGGAGGGGGAAGATCGGCAATGGGAGGGGGGAAGATCAGCAATCAGGAGGAAGTTAGGGGGAGGCTAGAGATCAGTTAGGGGCAGGGCTAGGCCGAAGGCATCCTTGAGGGGCCTGGGGGGAGCACTCCTGATACTCCTGGCCCACAAGGAGTGCTGAAAGAGCCACTTAACTTGGGGAGCCAGCAGCTCCCGCCTTCGTTTCACTGCCGAGTTTTCCAACCCCTGGGAAACCCCTGGTGCAGCAGTTAATCGGGCTCCCAATTGCACTGTAGGAGCCCGATTTAAATATATTATTAAGCGCCCTGTTTTTCCACAGTGGGACACTCAGACGCCCCGATATTCACCGCCATAAAAATGGCAGCGGGCATGTGCGCGGCGGGTTGGTGTCGCGTTCTGCACATTTCACTTTTTAACCCCCGACCCTCTCTCACCTGTCATCAGGGGGTTAATATTGATGTCACTGTTTCAAGAGTCCCCCAAGGATCTATCTTTGTCCCCCTCCTATTTCTCATCTACATGCTGCCCCTCGGCGACATCATCCGAAAACACAATGTTAGGTTCCACATGTAAATTGATGACACCCAGCTCTACCTCACCACCACCTCCCTCGACCCCCTCCACTGCCTTTGATTTTTCACACTGCTTGTCCAACATCCAGTATTGGATGAGCAGAAATTTCCTCCAACTAAATATTGGGAAGACCAAAGCCATTGTCTTCGGACCCCGCTGTAAACTCTGTTCCGTAGCGACCGACTCCATCCCTCCCCCGGCCACTGTCTGAGGCTGAGCCGAGCTTCCGACCCCATATCCTCTCCATCACCAAGACCGCCTACTTCCGCCTCTGGAACATTGCCCGTCTCCGCCCCTGCCTCAGCTCATCTGCTGCTGAAACCCTCATCCATGCCTTTGTTACCTCCAGACTCACCTATTCCAATGCTCTCCTGGCTGGCCTCCCACTTTGAACCCTCCATAAATTTGAGCTCATCCAAAATTCTGCTGCCCTTATCTTTTAATGATCCTAGTTCCTTCATGGGTCCTATATTTTTTACTGTGCTGCTGTTTGTGGCTGTGACAATGGTGTTATGAGCCCAAGGCTGAAGAGAGTACTCTTGGACTCTTAGATGTCACCCTTTCTCTTTATCTTCTCCTTCAAATAGCCCAGGCACAGAGGATTCTCTTAAGATGAAGATAACATGACTACTGCCTGGGAAAGAGCATTGCCTTGCACAATTCTGTGTTGCTGATCACTGACCAGCTGCACATTCATGGTGTGGGAACCCTTGCAGTTTGTGACAGGCATGGGATTCTCTGCAGTGGCCTAGATGGCCACATGACTGATACCAATGACATTCTGAACTTGGGGGATTAATGCAACGTGAAATAATTGCAATGCCCTCAGATTCTTCTGCTAGGTTTTCAGGGGGAAGTTTATGAAGTTGTATGCTCAGGTGAACATAAGAACATAAGAAATAGGAACTGCAGTAGGCCACATGGCCCCTCGAGCCTGCTCCGCCATTCAATCAGATCAAGGCTGATCTTCAACCTCAACTCCACTTTCCCGCCCGATCCTGATGAACAACACACCAGTGACCTGCTTGATTAATCTTTGCACTGTGGATTTACTAATGCTATTGACATCCCCTGTGATAGCTTGGTATGACTTTGAGGCATAAAAGTTCAGCACTTAACTGTCACTGGTAGCATCTCATTGTGGTCTCCAGGGATATTCAAGTAAATAGCACAACTCTACCTCCCTGTTGAAGTGGAGTTTGAGAAAGCGATTTTCCTCAGATATTCCCAGATAAGTTTTCATGTGTCTATAGACACAGTTGCACGGGTAAGGATGGGCAAGGGCAGTCCACCTCTGGTGAAGCCAAACCTGTCTTGCATCCCTCCCTTCATCATTTTCTTCCTCCTCCAAACATCACAGAAAAGAGGAATAACCTATTGGAATTCCTATAACCAGAACTGTGATTGCAGCAGTGCTGGCAAAAGTCTGGGGCAAAAACCTCTTAAAAATAGACACCGTGCCAAAAAAAAACACTGAACAATCCAATCCACACAAACCCAATCATAAAGTGCTCTTGAAACACTTTCTTCCTGACAGCCCACAACTTGCACCTGATCACTTGTTTTATAGGGCAATCTGAGCACGCAGTGCAATTCCCTGTGACGCTCCCTATCCACCCGGAGCCGTGCAATCTTCCAGGAGAGGCAGAAAACCAAATGAAAACTAGTCCAGGAGACGACGTTGACCATGACATGTTATTTGGTACCTCCCTCTTGTATGATGTAACCGTCGCCCCATGCAGGAACCAGTCCAGCTCTTTTTTGAAAATAAGCAGCTAATCAGCACTTACCACTAGAGCAGGCAACTTATTTCATAGGTCTACTATTCTCTGTGAAAAGAACAACTGCCTAACATCTAACCTATTTCTGCCCTTGTGTAATGTATAAGAGTGACTCCTGGAACTCCCCAACCCATCGAATTGAAATCATTTGTCAATGCGGACACAATCCCTAGTCCCTTCATTACTTTATAGACCTCAATCAAATCGTCTCTACGACTACACTTCTCTAAATTATAGAGATCCAGCTTTTATGACTATCTGGGTTGCTAAGGTGTTTTCAACTGGGAATCAATCCTGTGGCCCTCGTCTCTGACCTCATTACAGTGTTGAGGTTGTGTCCAACATGGTTCAGCCTGTGTGGGCCAAGGGCACGGAGTTCTTGGCTCGGGCTGAGAAAGATGATTTTGGTCTTCCCAGTATCCAGTTGGAGGAGATTGCAGCTGATCCATGACTTAATGCCAGCTAGGCAGTCTGCCAGCACAGAAATGGCCATCGGTCAAGGGAAGCAATAGGGAAGCAGGAACAAGCACTGCAAAATCTGTGTGGGCACAAGTTTGTAAACAAAGGCTTATACGGACAGAAAACAGAGAGTAGGAATAAACGGGTCATTTTTGGGTTGGCAGGTTGTAACTAGTGGAGTGCCACAAGGATCAGTGCTTGGGCCTCAACTGTTTACAATATATATCAATGACTTAGATGAGGGGACCCAGTGTAATGTATCCAAGTTTGCTGATGATACAAAGCTAGGTGGGAAAGTAAGCTGTGAGGAGGATGCAAAGAGGCTGTAAAGGGATATAGGCAGGTTAAGTGAGTGGGCGAGAAGGTGGCAGATGGAGTATAATGTGCGGGAATGTGAAATTATCCACTTTGGTAGGAAGAATAGAAAAGCAGAATTTTTTTTAAAAGGTGAGAGACTAAGATATGTTGGTAATCAGAAGGATTTGGGTGTCTTTGTACACGAATCACAGAAAGTTAACTTGCAGATACAGCAAGCAATTAGGAAGGCAAACAGTATGTTAGCCTTTATTGCAAGGGAGTTGGAGTATAAGAGTAAGGAGGTCTTGCTGCAATTATATAGGGCTTTGAGGAGACCATGCCTGGAGTACGGAGTACAGTTTTGGGCTCCTTACCTAAGGAAGGATATACTTGCCTTAGAGATGGTGCAACAAAGGTTCACTAGATTAATTCATATATTATCTGGAGTTTAGAAGAATGAGAGGTGATCTCATTGAAATATATAAAATTCTTGGAGGGCTTGACAGGGTAGATACTGAGAGGCTGTTTCTCCTGGCTGGAGAGTGTAGAACTAGGGGTCATAGTCTCAGGATAAGGGGTCAGTCATTTAGGAGCAAGATGAGGAAAAATGTCTTCACTCAGAGGGTTGAGTGGATTGGATGCTCAGTCGTTGAGTATATTCAAGACTGAGATCAATAGATTTTTGGACACTAAGGGAATCAAGGGATTTCGGAATCCGGCAGGAAAGTGGAGTTGAGGTAGAAGATCAGCCACGATCTTGTTGGATAGCGGAGCAGGCTCGAGGAGCTGCATGGCCTATTCCTGCTCTTATTTCTTGTGTTACCTCAATTTTTTTTTAAATGTTCCAGACTCCCCTTTCAAATCTAAATCAGTAAGATTTAATAGTAATGGAAAGGAATCTGCCAGGTCTCCATATGTGGAATCCCTGTTTCATTGCATAAACAAATATCCAATATTCTGCACACCAAGATCTCACTTAGAGCAGACTCAGCTTTGTGCAAACGATGTCCCAGCTGTTTGCCTGATGATCTGTCAGCGTCTCACAAATGATTCTACACCATGGGAGATAATCACAACTATACGACATTCAGTAACCATTTGGGCTGCGATTCTTTAAACAAAGTGGATCTAATGGCACTACCAGAGGTGTGCCCAGGTTTTTAGTGCTGGTAAATGGCACCAACGTTCCTTGTGATGGCATAAAAAGTGCCGGCATGGAATTGCTAGGCAGAAATTAAAGTCATTATTACAGTGTAAGAGTTACTGTAGAAGCCAATTAAATTAAAATAAACAGCTGAATAAAGATAATATTGTTGCAATGTAAAGGAAGGTAACGTAAATGTAAAAACCTAAATGTCAGGAGCAAGAAAAGGCCATTTGACCCATTAACCCCACTCCATCCAAAGTCCATGTATAGATCATAAAAGATGGCTTTCAAGCAGAGTAAATTTATAAAAGGAGGAGAGAAAGGTGGAGGGACAGGGGGTTTAGACAGCGAATGCCAGAGCTTAGGGCTTAAGTGGCTGAAGGCAACGGTGGGCTGAAGGGAATGGGGGGGATGCACAAGAGGCCAGAGTTGGAGGAACGCAGAGCTCGCAGACGTTTGTTGGGCTGAAGAAGGTTACGGAGATCGGGAGGGAGGGGCCCTGAAAGAATTTGAAAAACAGAATGAGATTTTAAAATTTGAGGTTTTGGGGGTCATTGTAGGTCAATGAGTACAGAGGCGATGGGTGAGCAGAACTTGGTGCAGGTTAGGATATGGGCAGCAAAGTTTTGGATGAGCTGAAGTTTCTGGAGGGTGGAGGATGGGAGGCCGCCCAGGAGAATATTGGAATAGTCGAGTCTGGAGGTGACAAGGGCATGGATGAGGGTTTTGGCAGTAGATGGACTGAGGAAGGGGCGGTGATGGCACAGAGGTGGAAGTAGGTGGTATTTGTGATGGAGAGGATAATGAGTCAAAAGCTCAGCTCAGGGTCAAATAGGACACTGAGGTTGTGAACAGCTGGCTTCAAACTGAGAGTGGCTGGTGATTGGGAGGAAATCCATCCCGAGGGAACAGAGTTAGTGCCGAAGGCGGAAGATGTTGGTTTCAGTCTTGCCAAAGTTTAACTGGAGGAAATTGCAACTGGGTGTCAGACATTGAACCTGACAACACAAAGGCAGTGGAAGGGTCAAGAGAGGTGGTGGAGAAGGGCTGGGAATCGTCGTAGGTGTGGAACCTAACCCCATGCCTGCTGTTGGAAATACGTTATTATTAGCATTACCAAGGGTTGTTAATCCTTCTTAATAATAACTTCCATGACAATTCGGGCCCGAGTGTGACTGAACATTTTTTTTTAATTTCAAGATATACTTTATTTCATAAAACTTGAGGATACGCACAGTTCAATGTAGATGTCACAATTCAAAAACACCACAATATAGATAATACGATTCCAGGCAGCGGAGGCACTCAGGTCAAGTCCTCCCTGTACATGGACGACGTCGCCGTCTTTTGCTCGGTTCAGCTGTCGGTCCGCAGATTGATGAGCATCTGTGACCAGTTCGAACTGGCCTCAGGGGCCAGGGTAAATCGTACCAGGAGTGAGGCCATGTTCTTTGGGAACTGGACCGACCGATCCTTTGTCCCCTTCACCGTCAGGTCGGATTACCTGAAGGTGCTGGGGATCTGGTTCGGGGGGGCCAGGGCGTGCACCAAAAACTAGGAGGAGCGTATTTCCAAGGTGAAGCAGAAACTGGGACTGTGGGATCGACAATCTCTCTCGATTGTGGGCAAGAACCTGGTCATCAGGTGAGAGGTGCTCTCGGTGTTGCTGTACGTGGCGCAGGTCTGGCCCATACCTCGCTGGTGCGCCTCGACAGTCACCCGAGCCATCTTCCGCTTTATCTGGAAATCAAAAATGGACCGTGTCCACAGGGTCACGATTTACAAATCTCTGGAGAAAGGGGGAAAAGGTGTGCCCAACGTGGCCCTCATCCTGATGGCCACCTTTGTGTGCAGCTGCATCAAGCTGTGCATAGACCCTCAGTACGCAAACACAAAGTGTCACTACGTGCTGAGGTTCTACCTGTCCCCGGTGTTGAGAAGGATGGGCCTGGCCACGCTGCCACGGAACGCTCCGTCCAGTTGGACCGTTCCATCCCACCTGTCCTTCGTCGAAAAGTTTATGCAAAAAAACACTTTTGACCACAAGGCGATCAGTAAGTGGTCCGCATGTAACGTCCTCGAGACCCTGCGGGAAAAGGTGATGATGGATCCTGTCAGTTGGTTCCCCGAGCAGACTGTCAATGTCATTTGGCAGAACGCCTCATCGCCAGAGCTTTCAAACAAGCACCAAGACATAGCTTGGCTGGTGGTGAGAAGGGCCCTTCCTGTCAGATCCTTCATGTACTCCCGGACTCTCAGCACCACCGCGCGCTGTCCCAGAGGAGGCTGCGGTGGAGACGAGACCGTCACCCATCTCCTTCTGGAATGTGCCTTTGCAAGGAAGGTCTGGAGAGAGATGCAGTGGTATCTGTCCAGGTTCGTCCCGAGCAGTTCCGTAACACAGGCTGTGCTCTACGGGCTGTTCCCAGGGACGCACACCGAGACAGACATCAGCTGCTGCTGGAAGACCATTAACTCGGTGAAAGTTGCCCTTTGGTCGGCCCGAAACCTGCTGGTCTTCCAGTGCACGGAGCTGTCCTCGACCGAGTGTTGCAGACGGGCACATTCCAAGGTCCAGGACTACATGCTCAGGGATGCACTGAAGCTAGGTGCGGCCGCCGCAAAGGCTCTGTGGGGAAAGGCAACCATTTAGAGCCTTCCCACCATTGTATACCAAGGGGCTGCAATCAGGGAAAAAAACCCCCGGGCAGAATGTAAAATTCAAAGTGCTGTAATGTACCTGTAATCAATAATCTGTATTGAGTGTAATGCAATGAGACACCCCAGAGTGTCATGAACTGTAATTATGTACAATGTGTTCATTGAACTGTACTTGATTTAACCTGCAAATTGTATAATCTGTATTGTGTATGTTTGGAACGTGATATGACAACTGTATTGTATGTTTTGCTGCAAATTTTATGAATAAAGTATATATATTTTTTTTAATTATCCTCAAGTTCACCTGTCCATTATGTAGCCCTAATGCAGCTATCAGAAAGGTCATATACTTGTCCCCATAGTAACCTTGAGGTTTCGTGTTAAGTCTCCATCCAATGATAGCCATTGATGTAATTTTACCTAAAGCACCTTTAAAACAGAAGTTTATTGGCTTGTGGATTTTGCAATTAGTGGAGCCAATGACTAGTCACAACCTTGAATATAATTAAAAATGAAGAGTTGATTTCAGTCCGTGTATCAACTGCTTGAAACACAACCAGTAATTCATTCCAAAACCCGAGTCGCACTTTGATCTTTACGGGTCTTTTCACTCTGGCTCCAAAATTTTCCAACAATGGTAACTGATTTGGGGGATATTCTCCTCAGCTTGCTAATGTTATAGAAGAAGTTGGCATGAGAATCAAGTGCAAAAACTTGCTTTAAGTCAAGTTGACTTTTTCACTAACATTAGGAAGTGAAGGAGAATGTAACCATGGCTCCTTTAGTCACGAAGGAAAAGCTGACTCATAAGCACCAACACATTTGCAATGGTCGTATAACCAAGTGACCGTTCTCCACTCAAGGACAATATTTAATACAGCTTTCAACTCCTTAAATGCTAAAGCCTTGCACTATCTCATTTCAAATAATTGAAGAACTCTGAGCTCCCCTCCCAACCTCTGGAGTAATCAATATCTGAAACACCCACCTTAGCTCAATAAAGTGTTCACATTAAGGGTTCTCTAACTCAGCAAAACATATTCTAAAAGGCAGTGAAACAGTGAGCGTCCTTCATAAACAATTACCCAATTTAATCTTATTAGGGACTCTCCATACACTAACAGCATTCAAACCTATCTGCTAAAATTAGCTTATTTATACTTGGTCCTCTTATGGCAGCACAATAAATTTAAAAAAACTCCACAGAAACAAAATAATTGAGTGAACTAACTGAAATACTGTGTGTACAAAACCACTGCAGTGAAGTACTGAGACGCAGCCTAAGCATGACTGCACATTATACTGCTGAATTTAGTGGTGACTTTTAGTTGATTGCCCTTGTTGATGATTTGAAGTTAACAGTGAAAGATGTGCTTATTACGTATTCCAGCATCTGAGTCAGAAACAAAGCACTCATTTGAAGGATACAGTCTACATGGTTGCAGGACACACACCCACAGTCAGAAGTTTAGTTCTATCGTTTATCTTGATTCACGAGACTTGTTACTATGAGGGCAAGTTTCAGACCTTAGGCACTAAGGCCCTGTAGACACTTTTTGCTGTGGTAATTCCTCTTAGTTACCCACTATGTCACAGGATTCCAGTTTCTATTGGTGCTAAGTTAAGGCATCCAATCAGGGCACCACTATAATAATTACAAGATTGCAACTTAAGAAGCAGAAAGTGGGAACCTGATCCCTTTACGTCAGAGTTCTCGGGTAGTTCAGACAGGAGATGAGGTAATGGCCAGGAAGACTATTATTTTCAGTGGAGTAATTCATTGTTCGGTCAAGGAGGAAAAACCCAGAAGGAGAATGTCCAGTGTTTGAATGCAATATCCACCACCAAAATAACATGGCAAGAGATGCACAAAAGAATTAATGATCTCAAGAAGACCACAAAGGACAAAATATTATTTACTGACAGACCAAAAAGAAGTCCACTGTGGAACACTCTCAGCAGCCAAGATCTTTAAGATATTCTGAAATCAAAGTTGACAATTACTTTTGTTTGGAGATGGTAAAAGGGTGTATGAATGAACAGTTGGATTCTCATTGACTGTAAGTATCTTCTCCATTTGGTGCAGCCTTCAAAAACAAAATACATTAGATAAGGGAAGATGAGATAAGATAAGATGTGGGAAGTCATAGACACTACCAGTGTCCCTGCCGACCATGTGTGCAGGAAGTGTGTCCACCTGCAGCTACTGACCGATCGTATCTCGGAGCTGGAGCTGCGTGTGGACTCACTGTGGAGCATCCGCGATGCAGAGAAACTCGTGGATAGCACGTTTAGCGAGTTGGTCACACCGCAGGTAAAGGGAGTACAGGCAGGAAGTGAATGGGTGACGACCAGGCAGAGTAAGAGGTGCAGGCAGGTAGTGCAGGGGTCCCCTGTGGCCATCCCCCTCTCAAACAGGTATACCGTTTTGGATACTGTTGTGGGAGATGGCTCACCAGGGGAAGGTGGCAGCGGCCAGGTTCATGGCACCGTGGCTGGCTCTGCTGCACAGGAGGGCAGGAAAAAGAGTGGCAGAGCTATAGTGATAGGGGACTCGATTGTAAGGGGAATAGACAGGCGTTTCTGCGGACGCAACCGAGACTCCAGGATGGTATGTTGTCTCCCTGGTGCAAGGGTCAGGGATGTCTTGGAGCCGCTGCAGGGCATTCTGGAGGGGGAGGGTGAACAGCCAGTTGTCGTGGTGCATATCGGTACCAACGATATAGGTAAAAAACTGGATGAGGTCCGACAAGCTGAATTTAGGGAGTTAGGAGTTAAACTAAAAAGTAGGACCTCAAAGGTAGTAATCTCAGGATTGCTACCAGTGCCACGGGCTAGTCAGAGTAGGAATGACAGGATAGCTAGGATGAATACGTGGCTTGAGAGATGGAGCAAGAGGGAGGGGTTCAAATTCCTGGGCCATTGGAACCGGTTCTGGGGGAGGTGGGGCCAGTACAAATTGGACGGTCTGCATCTGGGCAGGACTGGAACCAATGTCCTAGGGGGAGTGTTTGCTAGTGCTGTTGGGGAGGGTTTAAACTAAAGTGGCAGGGGGATGGGAACCGATGCAGGAAGTCAGTGGGAAGTAAAGTGGTGACAGAAACAAAAGGCAGTAAGGGAGAGTGTACAAAACATGACCGGACAGATGGTCTGAGAAAGCAGGGTAAAGACCAAGGGAAGTCTAGATTAAACTGCATTTATTTCAATGCAAGAAGTCTGATGGGCAAGGCAGATGAACTCAGGGCATGGATGGGTACATGGGACTGGGATGTTATAGCTATTACTGAAACATGGCTAAGGGAGGGCAGGACTGGCAGCTCAATGTTCCAGGGTACAGATGCTATGGGAAAGATAGAGCAGGAGGGGTAGTTGCGTTCTTGATTCGGGAGAACAGCACGGCAGTAGTGAGAGAGGATATATCCGAGGGTTCGCCCACTGAGTCTATATGGGTAGAACTGAAAAATAAGAAGGGAGAGATCACTTTGATAGGATTGTACTACAGACCCCCAAATAGTCAATGGGAAATTGAGGAGCAAATATGTAAGGAGATTACAGACAGCTGCAAGAAAAATAGGGTGGTAATAGTAGGGGACTTTAACTTTCCCAACATTGACTGGGACAGCCATAGCATTAGGGGCTTGGATGGAGAGAAATTTGTTGAGTGTATTCAGGAGGAATTTCTCATTCAGTATGTGGATGGCCCGACTAGAGAGGGGGCAAAACTTGACCTCCTCTTGGGAAATAAGGAAGGGCAGGTGACAGAAGTGTTAGTGAGGGATCACTTTGGGACATAATTCCATTAGTTTTAAGATAGCTATGGAGAATGATAGGTCTGGCCCAAAAGTTAAAATTCTAAATTGGGGAAAGGCCAATTTTGATGGTATTAGACAGGAACTTTCAGAAGTTGATTGGGAGAGTCTGTTGGCAGGCAAAGGGACGTCTGGTAAGTGGGAGGCCTTCAAAAGTGTGTTAACCAGGGTTCAGGGTAAGCACATTCCTTATAAAGTGAAGGGCAAGGCTGGTAGAAGTAGGGAACCTTGGATGACTCGGGAGATTGAGGCCCTAGTCAAAAAGAAGGAGGCATATGACATGCATAGGCAGCTGGGATCAAGTGGATCCCTTGAAGAGTATAGTGATTGCCGGAGTAGAGTTAAGAGAGAAATCAGGAGGGCAAAAAGGGGACATGAGATTGCTTTGGCAGATAAGGAAAAGGTGAATCCAAAGAGCTTCTACAAATACATAAAGGGCAAAAGAGTAACTAGGGAGAGAGTAGGGCCTCTTAAGGATCAACAAGGTCATCTATGTGCGGAACCACAAGAGATGGGTGAGATCCTAAATGAATATTTCTCATCGGTATTTATGGTTGAGAAAGGCATGGATGTTAAGGAACTTGGGGAAATAAATAGTGATGTCTTGAGGAGTGTACGTATTACAGAGAGGGAGGTGCTGGAAGTCTTAATGCGCATCAAGGTAGATAAATCTCCGGGACCTGATGAAATGTATCCCAGGACGTTATGGGAGGTTAGGGAGGAAATTGCGGGTCCCCTAGCAGAGATATTTGAATCATCGACAGCTACAGGTGAGGTGCCTGAAGATTGGAGGGTAGCAAATGTTGTGCCTTTGTTTAAGAAGGGCGGCAGGGAAAAGCCTGGGAACTACAGACCGGTGAGCCTGACATCTGTAGTGGGTAAGTTGTTAGAGGGTATTCTGAGAGACAGGATCTACGGGCATTTGGAGAGGCAGGGACTGATTAGGAACAGTCAGCATGGTTTTGAGAGAGGAAATCATGTCTCACGAATTTGATTGAGTTTTTTGAAGGGGTAACCAAGAAGATAGATGAGGGCTGTGCAGTAGACGTGGTCTACATGGACTTCAGCAAAGCCTTTGACAAGGTACCGCATGGTAGGTTGTTACATAAGGTTAGATCTCACGGGATCCAAGGTGAGGTAGCCAATTGGATACAAAATTGGCTTGACGACAGAAGACAGAGGGTGGTTGTAGAGGGTTGTTTTTCAAATTGGAGGCCTGTGACCAGCGGTGTGCCTCAGGGATCGGTGCTGGGTCCGCTGTTATTTGTTATTTATATTAATGATTTGGATGAGAATTTAGGAGGCATGGTTAGTAAGTTTGCAGATGACACCAAGATTGGTGGCATTGTGGACAGTGAAGAAGGTTATCTCGGATTGCAACGGGATCTTGATAAATTGGGCCAGTGGGCCGATGAATGGCAGATGGAGTTTAATTTAGATAAATGTGAGGTGATGCATTTTGGTAGATCGAATCGGGCCAGACCTACTCCGTTAATGGTCGGGCGTTGGGGAGAGTTACAGAACAAAGAGATCTAGGAGTACAGGTTCATAGCTCCTTGAAAGTGGAGTCACAGGTGGATAGGGTGGTGAAGAAGGCATTCGGCATGCTTGGTTTCATTGGTCAGAACATTGAATACAGGAGTTGGGATGTCTTGTTGAAGTTGTACAAGACATTAGTAAGGCCACACTTGGAATACTGTGTACAGTTCTGGTCACCCTATTATAGAAAGGATATTATTAAACTAGAAAGAGTGCAGAAAAGATTTACTAGGATGCTACCGGGACTTGATGGTTTGACTTATAGGGAGAGGTTAGATAGACTGGGACTTTTTTCCCTGAAGAGTAGGAGGTTTAGGGGTGATCTTATAGAAGTCTATAAAATAATGAGGGGCATAGATAAGGTAGATAGTCAAAATCTTTTCCCAAAGGTAGGGGAGTCTATAACGAGGGGACATAGATTTAAAGTGAGAGGGGAGAGATACAAAAGGGTCCAGAGGGGCAATTTTTTCACTCAAAGGGTGATGAGTGTCTGGAACGAGCTGCCAGAGGCAGTAGTCGAGGCGGGTACATTTTTGTCTTTTAAAAAGCATTTGGACAGTTACATGGGTAAGATGGGTATAGAGGGATATGGGCCAAGTGCAGGCAATTGGGACTAGCTTAGTGGTATAAACTGGGCGACATGGACATGTTGGGCCAAAGGGCCTGTTTCCATGTTGTAAACTTCTATAAATGACATTTACTTACTGAACAGTGCTGTATTAATAAAGTAATAAGATGCTGTATCATTCTGTTTGTCTAAAAATGAATGTCTGTAGCATTAGAGATGCTCTTATGAGAGTCTGTGATGCAGCAGTAATATGTTCTCTTCTCTTTATAGATGAGGCAAGGCAATGCAGATGCAAGCATTATTGCCCTTACACAACATTCATGAATGGTTCCAGGCACTAGTGCAGAGCCTGAGGCACTGGCACAAACATCTGATAGTGGTGTTTAACATTGCACTATCACTGGTAGACATCAAACTAGACAGACCACACTTGAAGTTGTTGTAGGATTGAGGAAACATGAAAGAAACAAGGTGGGCATGTAAGACAGTGAACAGCTCTTGAAAGTACAAGTTGTGCACCATCATTATGTAAAAATTCCAGATGGTCAACTGCACAAGCTGACAGGTTAAGAAGGATGAAGAGCTCTCTCTTTGAGGCGTATTCTGTGCAAGGCTGTCTGCATTGGGGACCTCCATGGATGAAACCACATTGCCATTATGACCACCACTGAATGTCATGAGAAACATGTGGCCGATATTGTGAAATGCTCTCATTGTTGCTATGCCCACACGAGGAGCACTCTTCAAACAGTATTGTGGTCAGAGTTGGCCACATGGGACAGTAAATGTAAAATAACATTATTAAATGGTTGGTAGAGCTCATGGATGTTTAGCAATTTGTTCTCCATAAGACCACGAGATAGGAACAGGCCATTCAGCCCATCGAGCTGCTCCGCCATTTAGTGAGATCATGGCTGATCTGATTTTTACCTCAACTCCACTTTCCTGCCCTTTCCCCATATCCTTTGACTCCCTTGCTGATCAAAAATTTGTCGAACTCAGCCTTGAATGTATTCAATGACTCAGCCTCCACAGCTTTTTGGGGTAAAGAATTCCAAAGATTCACGACCCTCTGGGAGAAGAAATTCCTCCTCATTTCCATCTTGAACGGGCGACCCCTTATTCTGAGACTATGCCCCCTAGTTTTAGATTCCCCATGAGGGGTAACATCCTATCAACATCTACCCTATCAAGTCCTCTCAGAATCTTGTATGTTTCAATAAGATCTGCTCTCATTCTTCTAAACTCCAATGAGTATAGACCCAACCTGTTCAATCTTTCCTCATAAGACAACCCTTCCATACTCGGAATCAACCTAGTGAACCTTCTCTGAACAGCCTCCAATGCAAGTATGTCCTTCCTTAAATAAGGGCACCAGGACTGTGCACAGTACTCCAGGTGTGGTCTCACCAGCACCCTGTACAGTTGTAGCATGACTTCCCTGCTTTTATATTCCATCCCCCTAGAAATAAAGGCCAATATTCCGTTTGCCTTCCAGATTACCTGCTGCACTTGTATGTTGACTTTTTGTGTTTCAGGTATGAGGACGCCCAGATCCCTCTGTACTGCAGCATTTTGTAGTATTTCTCCATTCAAATAATAGTTTGCTTTTTTATTTTTCCTCCCAAAGTGGATGACTTCACATTTTCCCACATTATATTCCATCTCCCAAATTTTTACCCATTCGCTTAACCTGTCAATATCCCTTTGCAGACACTTTGTGTCCTCATCGCAACTTGCTTTTCCACCTATCTTTGTATCATCAGCAAATTTGACCACAAAACACTCTGTTCCTTCATCCAAGTCATTGATATATATTGTACATAGTTGAGGCCCCAGCACAGATCCCTGCGGCACCCGAGTTACAGGTTGCCATTTTGAAAATGGCCCTTTTATCCCAATTCTTTGTTTTCTGTTAGCCAATCCTCTATCCATGCCAGTATATTACCCCCAACATCATGAGCTCTTATCTTGTGCAGTAATCTTTTATGTGGCACCTTATCGAATGCCTTTTGGAAATCCAAATATACTGCATCCATTGGTTCCCCTTTATCCACCTGCCCGTTACTTCCCCAAAGAACTCTAATAAATTTATCAGACATGATTTCCCCTTCATACAATCAAGGAGAGTCAACATGGTTTTATTATGAGTCTCCAAATGTCCTGCTACTACTTCCTTAATAATGGATTCTAGCATTTTCCCAATGACAGATTTTAGGCTAACTGGTCTATAGTTACCCGCTTTCTGTCTCACTCCTTTCTCGAATAGGGGTGTTACGTTTGCGGTTTTCCAATCCGCTGGGACCTTTCCAGGATCTAGTGAATTCTGGAAGATTACAATCAATGCATCCACTATCTCTGTAGCCACTTCCTTTAAGACCCTCAGATGCAAGCCATCAGGTCCAGGAGATTTGTCAGCCTTCAGACCCATTAGTTTACCTAGTACTTTTTCACCTCTAGTGATTGTTTTTAGTTCCTCCCTCCCCTTTGCCCCTTGATTTTCTACTATTATTGGTATGTTATTAGTGTCATCTACTGTGAAGACAGACATAAAATATCTGTCCAATTCCTCTGCCATTTCCTTGTTTTCCATTATTATTTCCCCAGTCTCATCCTCTAAGGGACCAATGTTTACTTTAGCTACCCTCTTCCCTTTTATATACTTGTAGAAGCTTTTACCGGCAGTTTTTATATTTCTTGCTGGTTTACTCAATTTATTTTCTCCCTATTTATTCTTTTAGTCCTCCTTTGCTGGTTTTTAAAGTTTTCCCAATCTTCAGGCTTACCAGTAATCTTTGCCATGTTGTATGCTTTTTCTTTGAACCTGATACCATCCTTGACTTCCTTAGATAGCCATGGTTGGTTCACCCTTTTTGTGGAGTCTTTCCTCCTAACAGGGATATATTTTTGTTGCGAGTCATAAAATATCTTTAATGTTTGCCACTGCTTATCCACCATCATACCATCTAATCTGTTTACCAGTCCACTTTAGCCAATTCCGCCCTCATTCCTTTATAATTGCCCTTATTTAAGTTTAATAAAATAGTTTCAGACCCAAGATCCTCGCTCTCAAACTGGATGTGAAATTCTATCATGTTATGATCACTGCTTACCAAGGGATCCTTTACTTTGAGATCATTAATTAATCCGGTTTCGTTACCCATTACCAGATCCAAAATGGCTTGTTCCCTGGTTGGTTCCCCAATGTATTAGTCTAAGAAACAGTCCCTAATGCACTATGAACCCCTCCTCAGGGCTATTTTTGCCAATTTGATTTGTCTAATCTATGTGAAAGTTAAAATCGCCCATGATTATTGCATTACCTTTTTTACAAGCCCCCCCCCTTATTTCCTGATTAATATTTTGCCCTACAGTGTAGCTACTGTTAGGGGGCCTATATACTACTCCCACCAGTGATTTCTTTCCCTTGCTATTTCTTACCTCCACCCAAATTGATTCGACATCTTGATCTTCTGAGCCAAGATCATTTCTCACTATTATACCAATTTCATCCTTTATTAACAGAGCTACCCCACCACCTTTACCTTTTTTTCCCCCAATCCTTCCGAAATGTTAAACAACCCTGAATATTTAACTCCCAACCTTGGTCACCTCGCAACCACATCTCTAATGGCCACGAGATCATACCCATTTGTTTCTATTTGTGCCGTCAATTCATTTATCTTATGAATGCTGCGCGCATTCAGATAAAGAACCTTTAATTTTGTCTTTTTACCATTCTTTCCCACCCCGGCCCCATTTCCTAGTGCACCCTCATGTTTGTACGCTCTGTCCCTTCCTGACACACTGTTTATCATTACCCTCATCACTTTCCTTTTCTACTTCCTTGTCTTTTCTCTTTATCAATCTAAACTTCGCCCCACTTGAGCCCTCCCCACCCTATTTAGTTTAAATCCTTCTCTACCGCCCTAGTTATTCGGTTTGCCAGAACACTGGTCCCAGCATGGTTCAGGTGAAGCCCATCCCAACGGAACAGCTCCCTCTTTCCCCGGTACTGGTGCCAGTGCCCCATGAATCAAAACCCACTTCTCCCACACCAATCTTTGAGCCACGCATTCATCTCTCTGATCTTATTGACCCTATGCCAATTTGCTCGTGGCTCAGGTAATAATCCAGAGATTATCACCTTTGTGGTTCTGCTTTTTAAAATTTAGTCCCTAGCTGCTCAAACTCTCTCAGCAGAACTCCTTTCTTAGACCTAACTATGTCTTTGGTACCTACGTGGACCACAACAACTGGATCCTCCCCCTCCCACTCCAAGTTTCTCTCCAGCCTTGAGGAGATGTCCTTAATCCTGGCACCAGGTAGGTAACACAGCCTTTGGGACTCACGCTCTTGGCTGCAGAGAACAGTGTCTATCCCTCTAACTATACTGTCGCCCACTACAACCATATTCCTTTTCACTCCCCCCACTTGAATAGCCCCCTGAACCACGATGCCGTGGTCAGTTTGCTCATCCTCCCTGCAGTCCCTGCACTCATCCACAAGGGCTGCAAGAACCTCGTATCTATTGGACAGGTGCAGAGGCTGAGGTTCCTGCAGTGCTACCTCCTGGATCCCTGTACCTGCCTCACTCGCAGTCACACCCTCCTGTCCCTGACCACATGCCAATTCTACAGTATTTAGTCTAAGGGGCATGACTGCCTCCTGGATCAAAGTGTCCAGGTAACTTTCTCCCTCCCTGATGCATCACAATGTCTGCAGCTCGGACTCCAGCTCCTCAACTCAGAGCCAAAGTTCCTCGAGCTGCAGATACTTACCCCAGATGTAGTCACCCTGGACAAAACTATCCAGTAGCTCCCACATATTGCAGCTGTAACACATCTCCTGCCCGGTCATAACTATTTTATTTAATTGATTACTACAATGCCAATCAAATTATTTTTAGGTTGAACCAAGTACTGGCCTTGTTCAATTTATTAAGTTTAGTTTTTTTTTAATTTAGTTTTATGCTATAAGTTACTGAGCCCACAGTCCTAAGAAAGAAAACAGAAGAGATACTCACCACCAACCACCAACCTGCCTTACCTGTGACATCACACCACAGTTTTGTTTTGTTGTTGCTGTGACCCGCTCTCGGCGCGCCCCCCCCCCTCCGCTCTCGGCGCGCCCCCCCCCCCTCCGCTCTCGGCGCGCCCCCCCCCCTCCGCTCTCGGCGCGCCCCCCCCCCCTCCGCTCTCGGCGCGCCCCCCCCCCTCCGCTCTCGGCGCGCCCCCCCCCCCTCCGCTCTCGGCGCGCCCCCCCCCCTCCGCTCTCGGCGCGCCCCCCCCCCCTCCGCTCTCGGCGCGCCCCCCCCCCCTCCGCTCTCGGCGCGCCCCCCCCCCCTCCGCTCTCGGCGCGCCCCCCCCCCTCCGCTCTCGGCGCGCCCCCCCCCTCCGCTCTCGGCGCGCCCCCCCCCCCTCCGCTCTCGGCGCGCCCCCCCCCCCTCCGCTCTCGGCGCGCCCCCCCCCCCTCCGCTCTCGGCGCGCCCCCCCCCTCCGCTCTCGGCGCGCCCCCCCCCCCTCCGCTCTCGGCGCGCCCCCCCCCCCTCCGCTCTCGGCGCGCCCCCCCCCCCCTCCGCTCTCGGCGCGCCCCCCCCCCCCTCCGCTCTCGGCGCGCCCCCCCCCCCTCCGCTCTCGGCGCGCCCCCCCCCCTCCGCTCTCGGCGCGCCCCCCCCCCTCCGCTCTCGGCGCGCCCCCCCCCCCTCCGCTCTCGGCGCGCCCCCCCCCCCTCCGCTCTCGGCGCGCCCCCCCCCCCTCCGCTCTCGGCGCGCCCCCCCCCCTCCGCTCTCGGCGCGCCCCCCCCCTCCGCTCTCGGCGCGCCCCCCCCCTCCGCTCTCGGCGCGCCCCTCTCCGCGCGCCCCTCTCCGCTGACTAATCAAATGCTCCTCACCAGTTACTGCACCAAATCCCCAATTTATAGACTCTGTCAAAACCAGACTCCATCAATAACTGCTACTCTGTGCTCCCTCATTCCATGCATCAGCAAAACCTTTCTGAATTTATGCTAGCTCGAATGCCAATCTCCTGAGTCAGCCCCAGCTGACAGTAGATAACCAATCACCTAATTAACTAGGTGACCAACTGCCACTTCAGGCTGCTTGTTTACCACTAACTGAAAACTGCAAGTTAAGATTAAATTTAAGTTAAATGCTTGATGCCAAACTTAGTCAAATTTTAGATAAAAATCAACCCTTAAAAATCAGTCATGAGCAGATTTACAACTCCTTAGCCCAATCTTCAGGACGTTACAGGCAGACTGATGGGGTTCAAACTAGAAAGCTATACTTGATATGTGAACATTTAGGTCTACAATCTACTATGGTCACGCTCAAAGACGTTGTTGCATTTCTGAAGCACTCCATGCCCCAATTCACCAACATGAGGGACTGATACTGATCCTCCTCGTACTCCTCAACCCAAAATACAATTTCGCAACTTGATGTGGCATAGTTATTTAGTGGTCAGTTTAGTTAGGTGTTGGTTCTCTTGTCGTTGAGTCAGGAAGTTTTGGATTACTGGTAGCTAAAATCAGAGACACGGGGCTCGATTTTAAAAGGGCAGCGGGATGGCAGCGGTGGGGGTCGGGGGGTCAATGGACACGCAGCAAACCCGAATCATAAAGACTTACCGTTCCCCACGCGATCCCGACTTAATAGGTGCCCCCAAACCTTGTTTCTGGGTTTGCCGTCCGAAAGCCGCGCAGTGTGCGGACTGCGCACCCCCCATGACAGGCTGTCAGCTAGAGTGTCTGGATTTAAAGGGCCATTGCTCCGATGGATTTTCCTGGAGCAAAGAACAAGAAGACCCAATGGAGCAGCACCTGGGCAAGGCTGCTCCGAGATTCAGCGATGCCTCACTTCAACTGCTACTGGCCGGGGTGAGGAGGAGGAGGGAACTATTTTACCCGGCGGACGGGAGGAAGTGCCCTGCCTCTGCCACCAAGAAGGCCTGGCTCGAGGTAGCAGAGGAGGTCACCAGCAGAAGCAAAATATCCCGCACCTGGGTCCAATGCAGGGAGCGTTTCAATGACCTAACTAGGTCAGCAAAAGTGAGTACACCTATTGATTCTCCTACATTCCGTCTTCCACATCACCCCCCCACCCCACCAACTCATTCTGCAGTTCCAACACTACTCCATCACATCACTCCTCACACCCACTTAAGGCTCATCCTCAACTTACCTGCACTTCCTGAGCACTCCCTCACCTCCCCATTTGTGACCCCACCACTACCACTCACCCCAATCCTGATCCAATGTGATGTCTCTCTCTCATACTCACCCTCTGATGCACCTCTTTCACGTTCAGCCTCACCCAAAGCAATACATTCATCGGTTGGCCACTTCACCCTCACTCGATCACACGTCTGTACTTTCTCCCCTTCTAGGAGAAGAGAGTGCAAAATGCACACGTGAGGGCGAGGAGTGGAGGGGGGGCCGCAACAAATAGTGGTCCTCACAGACGTGGAGGAGGAGGCCCTGGAGCTCAGCCGCACCCTCGAGTGCCTGTCCGTCGGGGATGCCGAGACTGTCACCCCACAAACATCTGGTGACACAACTTTAACATTCACCACACACAATATGAATCAATGTTAACAATGATTAGCATGTTGAACACCTCAGTATGCTCATCACAACATTACACATCTGTGATGATGCTTAATATTGCCTTCTGTTCTCTTCCAGGCCCTTCAACTACCGCAGTGACGGAAGAGGGCGATTCCTCAGAGGAGCTCCCGGCCTCTGAAGGCGCACTGTCACATCTTAATGAGCCATCCACCAGCGCAGGTACTCACACCTCGGTGGGTCCTAGTAGTCAGTTAGTTGGGTTGGCACCTGGTGAGTCACCGCACACAAGTGAGCACGAGCAGACATTGGTGGCAGGGGCAGCTGTGGAGAGTCTGCGTCGGTGAGCGCACTCCTATCCAGGCTCTGCTCAGCTGGACGCAGATGCTGAACCCTGGGGGCCATCCTTTAAAAGGAGAATGATCGAAGGACAGTGTCTAAATTTTGATCTCGCCACAATCATTAATTGTTTTTTCACCCAAAACGTAACATTTTTTAATAGCCTGTTAAACCTCTGTCGGAAAACAGCATAAATACTGCCAATGTTAACTTGACTCAGTGGTGGCACTCTTCCCGGGGTAAGAAGGTCATAGGTTCAAACCCCGCTCGAGCACATAATCTAGACTCGACAGTTCAGCGCGGTACTGAGGGAGATGCGATCTCTTGGATGAAGTCCTGTCTGCTTGGTCAGGTGGGTGTAAAATATCCCATGGCACTATTTAAAGAAGAATAGGGAGATATCTTGACCAACAATAATCCCTCAACCAACACCACCAAAATAGATTTCATTACTGTTGGTGGAACTTTGCTGCATGCAAAATGGTTGCTGTGCTTGCCTATATAGAAAAAGTACTTCATTGGCTGTGAAGTGCTTTGGAATGTCCTGAGACCATGAAAGGCACTATGTAAACATAGGTCTTGATTTGAAAGAAAGAACTTAACACCAAATTTAAAGCAAAATGCTGTCGCTACTATAAATTTGAAACAAATGCAGAAAATGCTGGAAGACACAGTGGGGTAGGTCTTTGACTTTGTGCGACTGTGTAAAACGGGTATTTGCGAGTCAGCGGACGTTTTACATCTCTCACCTTCATTCAAGTCAGTGGAAATAAAAATGGGGAGAGATGTAAAACGGGCCACCGACTCGCTAGCACTCGTTTCACACCATCGCAGTAAGTCAAAATTTACCCCAGCAAGCCGGTTCGTATCTGTGACGAGAACAGAAAAGTTAACGTTTTCAGTGTTTTGAAAAAGGCTCTGCACCTGAAATGTTATATTTTCTACTCTCCCCACAGATGCTGACTCATTTGCTGTGTCTTCCAGCATTTTCTGTTTTTGTAACACCAAGTTTACTAGTTTCTGCATGAAGTTAGGACAACATAAGAACAAACGCAATTTGCAGTTTTTCCCTGTCATTTCAAACATTGTACTGTAGTTCCTTCTGCTTCACCACGTGCTCCCCAAAAATTACTTGAACTCTTTGAAAATGCATCGATTTACAACTGCATGTTCAGTGGATCATATCACGCACTGAAAAAGAAATTGATGGGCATTTTGCTGAATTGATGTTGGATTTTCAAATGAATTAGTAACCTAAGCACCTGAATATCTGGATGACTGCCATGTTATAGTATTCTAAAGTCCAACATAAAGTACAACCAATTTAATAGCCTGATGATACAGCACATCACCATGGAAATGTGTCGTGTTGGAGTGGAACATTGGTTTGAGCTTTGCAGTTCTGCAGAAGATGCATTCTCAGTCCCAACTGAGCTGTCTTTGGGGAAAGGGCTGAGCCAAGAAGAGGTTACTCCTTTGAAGAAGAGACAGGGTGGGGGTGAAATTGAACGTGGGCGAGGACGCAAAACAGGTGGTATGGCATCGGTCGCCTGTTATACGCCCCGCACGATATTCAGTTCGAGTGACTTCAATTGAACTGAGCAATGGCTGTGTGGTACAGTGGGCAGCCAATGTGATTCTGCCTGTTTTGCGTCCCCGTCCGTGTTCAATTTCACCCCCACTAAATCTAAGAGAAAGTCAACCCACAACACTCTCCCATCTCTTCAAATGGATTATTACGGACTATTGTTGGCAGAGGCCTAGCAGCGGTTCACTGGCAGTGCTCTTGGTCTACAAATGTTATTCATGAGGTTGTAGTGCACTGTAGTTGGAAAAGTTTCAAGTTTTGGGGCATTGGGTAGCTTTGGAGGCAGTTTTCAAACAGAAGAAGGTTTTACAGGAAGGGCAGGCTTCATCTAAATGAATTAGCACTAATGCCCTGACACCAAGAGTAAATGGAACTTGAGCCTGAGTTTAAACTGTTAAGCTCAGGGAGCTGGGATGTAGAAACCTACCTACAAGCAGATGGTAGTAGGGTAAAGAATCAATATAACACAGGAAATAAGAAGGGAGAAGTATACCAAGGGATAGGATTGAAGTGTCTATCTACAAAAGTGAAAAGCATCAGGAACAATACTGGAAAACTGAAGGCACTGATTAGTAAGGAAGGTATCATGCCATAGGTTTGACAGAACCCTGGCTTCAACAGGACCAGGAACTAAATGTTCCTGGCTATGTTTTTTTGGAAGCGATACAGAGAGAACAAAGGGAGGAATGGTGGCACTACTAACTCAAGGATACAATTATACCATCAGAAGGATATTATCAAAGGTCATGTTCAGACTTGAATTGAAAAATAATAAGGGCTCTGCAACAACACTAGGCATTCATTATACACCACCAAATAGTGGCAAAAGAAGAGACTTACAGACAATTCAAAGAGGTTTGCAGAAGTGGTAGTGCTGTCATAGTGGAACTTTCATTATCCAGAGCTGGCCTGGAATAACACTAATGATGGTGGTCAAAATGGAGAGGGTTTATAGAATGCATTCAGCATGTTTTCTAAATCAATACGTTCTAAGTCCAATGAGGGAAAATGGAGTATTTTACCTGATTCTGGGTAGTGAATCATGACAAATAAGTGACCTGAAGCTAGGAGAACATTTATGGTCACAAAAGGATAAAGAATACAATCTTTTATTGGAAAATAAAGGAATGGCAGAGAAGCTAAGGAAGTATTTTGCCTCTATTTAAAAAGGAAACTGAATGAAGGACTGTAGGACTATCAGGAGGATGTGGAGGAACCACATGTATAAAAAAATGAAAAGAAAATGCTATTGATGGGACTCAAAGTTACTCACAGGCCCAGAAAATTTAAACTCCAAAATATTTAGAGAGATTACTGATGAAATTGCAGAGACTCCAACCAAAATTTACCAAAATTCTTTGAAAATAGGAATTATACCAAAGGTGGAATGGAATAAGCGAGGTAATTATAGATCAGTTAGCCTTGTGTCAGTAATAGGAAAACTGCTAGAGACTATAATAAAAGATAACACTGGGGAACGCTTACAAATGTATAGGCGAATCGGTGGACTTATAAAGGGAAGGTTATTCTTCAACTAACATAGTCAAAGAAACTGCAAAATAAATAGACAAAGGGAATGAAGTGGATGTGGTATATATGGAATTTCAAAAAGCATTTGGTAAAGTGATAAATATAACAGACTAGTTGTGAAGATTAAGGCCCAAGTGATTAAAGGTAAAGTGACAGCATAGATAGAGGACAGAAGGCAGAGTGTATGGGGTAGAAATGGGACCTCATTGCACCTGTTCATTGTGACGGTTTAATGGGCATTAAATAGGAGCAACAATTTCTGGGATTAATGTCCTACGCCCCAAGAATGCCTAAAAAAATTCAACCTGAAACTGGGTCAGCCCATTTTTCAGGCAGCCATGGCAGCTGCCTAAAACAGACATTAGGACCTTTACATATGTAAATGAGCAGCCTAATACCTGTTTTCGGTCCCCTCACAGAAATTGAGCTGCAATGAGCAGGGCAGGCATCCAGCCCAGGCAGCACTGCCAAACAAAAAGTTTAAAAACCTTCTTGAGGAGCCAGGATCATAGAATGATACAGCACAGAAGGAGGCCATTCGGCCCGTTGTGCCTGCGCCGGCTCTTTGATAGAGCTATCGAATTAGTCCCACTCCCCTGCCCTTTCCCCATAGCCCTGCAATTTTTTCCCCTTCAAGTATTTATCCAATTCCCTTTTGAAAGTTACTATTGACTCTGCTTCCACCACCCTTTCAGGCAGTGTATTCCAGACCATTACAACTCTCCTCTGGTTCTTTTGACAATTACCTTAAATCCGTGTCCTCTGGTTACCAACCCTTCTGCCAGTTTCTCCTTATTTACTCTATCAAACCCTTCATGACTTTGAACACCTCTATCAAATTTCCCCCTAATCTTCTCTGGTCTAAGGCGAATAACCCCAGTTTTTCCAGTCTCTCCATGTAACTGAAATCTTTCATCCCTGGTACCATTCTAGTAAATCTCCTCTGCACCCTCTCTAAGGCCTTAACATCCTTCCTCAAGTGTGGTGCCCAGAACTGGACACAATACTCCAGCTGGGGCCTAATCATGTTTTATAAAGGTTTAGCATAACTTCCTTGCTTTTTTTCTCTATGCCTCTATTCAACTTGCCCTGCCACCTTCAAAGACTTGCGTACATATGCCCCCAGGTCTCTCTGTTCCTACACCCTCTTTAGGAGCAAATCTGGGGCTTTAACCGGTCTGATGCATGAAATAGGATGTTAATCGCACTTAACTGTAGCCCAGAAAGAACTGGTACAGGACCTGCTCTCCTGATGTCGCACTTCCTCTGCACTGCTGGTGTGCCTAGTCTCCTGGTGTACAGGACCACTGAATCAGCCATTATACTTCCTGTAGCACTTAATCACTTTCCTTCAAATGTATGAATTCCGAATTTGCCATTTTGTTAGCAGGTTATAAATTACACAGAAAAGTAGGCATTGCAGGAAGAGGTTCAAGAGAATTGTTTTTTAAACAGAGGACATGGAATGCCCAACCGGAAACAATGGTGGTGGCAGAATCCTTAATAGCTTTTAAAAGGAATTCACTGAATATTTGGCAAAGAAAAGACAGGGAAATGGGATTAAGCAGATAGCTGTGTCAGAGATCCAGCACAGACACGATGGGATGAATGATCCTGCTGTGTTGTAAAATTTTACGATTGTTCTCTTTCTCATTAAAAGAAGAATTTTGGCCCAAAATATACATTTTTGAATTCAATTCTGAGCAGATCAAGCCTATGCAGAATTAAGCATTTTGCTGCTTCCCATTATTTTTTAGACTGGAAGCTCATTCTTCAAACATCATTCCAAGCTTTAACTGTCTGAGATAATAAAGCTGTCCCTTTCAGACAGCAGGAAATTAGATTGTAGTTTTGTTTCCTGGGCTTTTTGTTTTGAAGGAGCAAATAATGTTCCATTAGATTACATGAAACGCAAAGAATAGCCCATCACTCACTTACTTCACTTTCAGTCAAAGGGAAATGTTATTGACTGAGCTCCAAAACAATATTGAATCGAATCTGCTTTTTTTGTCTGGATTGTGCAGCATATTTGCGCTGCTGAAATCTGTTTGAGGCAGATAATTCAAAAATACATTTTGGTTACATGGTCTAAAATGTCCGACAGTGTGAACAGCTCCCAGTGTGATATCACCAATCCTTCTTGTCTATTTTGCTACTATTTTATTCTAACAGTACATTGGCACAAAATGGTCACTTGAATCAAAGTGCCCAGATTAAAACAAGGTTATACATCATAAACAAAAAGCAGTTTGTATCAACCCCCGTTGTATTACATGGAACTAATGACCTGATGGTTCATGTGAATCGCGACAGTGGCCTGTGCCTTTGCAAAAGTGCTGAAATAAAATACCTGGTCTGGAATTAACTGTATTGCTGCATGCAATCTGATTATAATGTAAACTAGTAAATGGGATTGTTAATGGGAATTTTCCTTTTATACTCAGAATTGATCCCACATCCAGTTAATTTATTGGATTAAGATAACCATTTTGCTTAATATGGTGAACAGAGAGGCCCCATTAAGATCCTTTATACTGTGTTCACTTAGCCCTTAATGGGACAGGCTCACATCACAATCCTCAGCAGGAATAGCATCAATGAATCAGATTTCAGACTGAGTGGACGCAAACATCAGCTCCCCTCTGAGCAGTCTCTGTATTTGACCGCTGTTTAAACACTCTACATTTGAAGCAAACTAATTCAACTCCATAGGAGTCAGTCACTTTAAATAAATTGTTACATTTAAAGTAAACTATTCTGACCCCTGGAATCCTCAGTGGAATTTCCAATTGAAAATGTGGTCAGAAGTTCTGCCTCACTGCCAGAATTCCTATCCCACTTTCTTCTCTTCCAACCTGCCCAATTTCTTACTGGCACTCTTCTCCCCCTCCAAGACACTCATCTTCCACATCCCCCGTTCAAGCTGGTGTTCTTCCCTCGGGGTTCATGCTGTAAGGGATTTATTACCTCTGCCTGGAAACAAAATGGCTCCTTTTCGAGCCAGATTCCAAAGTTTATTTTTATCTTTGGCCCGGGATGGCACAGAGGCACCTCAGGTGGAGCAGTGTGGGCCGAAAGGAAGCAAATACAAAGAAACAAGAAGAGTTGAGGTACTTCATCAACAAATGTGGTGAAGCAAAAGATATTAAACTCCATCATTCCCTTTCCCTTTCACTGGCAACTCCAGTTTTTTTAAAGAAACAGCATAACCATTCTGAATCTGGAGATGTAGGTTGCCAAGCAACAGAATGCACACTAATTAGTTTCAAAAGCAATGCCATTGCAGTTGACAGCAGCTCCCAGACCTATGACATATGCCATCAAAAAGGACAAGAACAGCAACAATATGGTAATACCATCACCTCCAAGTTCTCCTGTAAGTGACAACCATCCTGCCTTAGACATTTTACCATTCTCTTATTGCCGCTGGATCAAAAGCAGGTTTCCTCTGGCGTTGGTCGATGCTGAGATTATCATGGATAGCACGTTCAGTGAGGTGGTCACACTGCAGGTAAAGATTACGCAGGCAGAAAGGAAATGGGTGACCGCCAGGCAGAGTAAAAGGACCAGGCAGGTAGAGCAGGAGTCCCCTGGGGTCATCTCCCTCTCAATCAGATATTCCGCTTTGGATATTTTTGGGGGAGATGGCTTATCAGGGGAATGCAGCAAGAGCCAAGACCGTGACACCACAAGTGACTTAGCTGCACAGGAGGGGAGGAAAAAGAATGGGAGAGCAATAGTGATAGGGATTCCATCGTAAGGGGAACAGATAGGCGTTTCTGCGGCCGCAGACGTGACTCCAGGATGTTATGTTGCCTCCCTGGTGCTAGGGTCAAGGGTATCACGGAGTGGCTGCAGGACATTCTGAAGGGGGAGGGTGAACAGCCAGAGGTCGTGGTCCATATCGGTACCAACGACATTGGTTAAAAAAAAAGGGATGAGGTCCTGCAAGCAGAATATAGGGAGTTAGGAAATAAATTAAAAATCAGGACCTCTAAGGTAGTAATCTCAGGATTACTCCCAGTGCCATGTGCTAGCGAGAGCAGAAATAGGAGAATAGACCAAATGAATGCATGGCTTGAGAGATGGTGTAGGAGGGAGGGGTTTAAATTCCTGAGGCATTGGGACCGATTCTGGGAAAGGCGGGACCTGTACAAGCTGGACGGGTTGCACCCAAGCAGAACTGGGAACAATATCCTCGCGGGGGCATTTGCTAGTTCTGTTGGGGAGGGTTTAAACTAGTATGGCAGGGGGATGGGAACCAAAGGGCAGATACAGATAGGACAAATTCAGATCCGGAAACGGGAAGCAGAAAAGCAGTTAGTGACGTAGTTAACGACTCAGAAAGGCAAAAGAAGCAAAGGTTAAATAGTGTTCAGCACAGGAATTTGACGGGGTTAAAGGGTATATACTTCAGTGCAAGGAGTATTACAAACAAAACAGATGAGCTAAGGGCACGTATAGACACGTGGCAGCATGATATCATTGCTATAACGGAAACCTGGCTTAAAGAGGGGGATAATTGGCAGCTCAATATCCCTTGATATAGAGTTTTCAGGCAGGATAGAGTGGGTGATAAAAAAGAAGGGGGGGGTAGCATTATTGGTTAAAGAATCAATTACAGTTGTGAGAAGGGATGATATGCTAAATGGATCATCAATCGAGGCCAAATGGGTTGAGCTAAGAAATAAAAAAAGGGGCAGTCACACTACTAGGAGTGTACTATAGACCCCCGAATAGCGAAAGGGAGATAGAAGAACAAATATGTAGGCAAATTTCTGAGTGCAAAAATAAGAGGGCAATAATGGGGGACTTCAACTACCCTAACATCAACTGGGATTCAAACAGTGTGAGGGGCACAGAGGGCCCAAAATTCTTGATCGGTGTCCAGAACATTTTTAGCCAGTACGTGACAAGCCCAACAAGAGGGGATGCAATTCTAGATTTAGTCCTGGGAAATGAAGATGGGCAAGTGGGTGAAGTGACAGTGGGTGTCCATATTGGGGATAGTGACCACAATTCAGTTAGTTTTAGCATTATTATGGAAAAGGACAGAGTTAAATCAGGAGTAAATGTTTTAAATTGGGGGAAGGCAAATTTTACAGAACTAAGAGGTTATTTAGCAGAAGTGGACTGGACACAACTACTTGAGGAGAAATCAGTGGCAAGCCAGTGGGAGGTACTAAAAAGTGAAATTCTACGGGTACAATGCAGACACGTCCCCTCAAAGAAAAAGGGTGGCACTGCCAAATTTAGAGCCCCCGGTTGTCTAGAAGTATACGGGGCAAGATAAAGCAGAAAAAGAAAGCTTATGACTGTCACAGAAAACTAAATACTGTAGAAAGCCTAGAGGTGTATAGAAAGTACAGGGATGATGTAAAAAAGGAAATAAGGAAAGCAAAGAGAGGGCATGAAAAAATATTAGCCAGTAAGATTAAAGAAAACCCAAAGATGTTTTATCAGTACATTAAGAACAAGAGGATAGCTAAGGAAAAGGTGGGACCTATCAGGGATGATAAGGGTAACTTGTGTGTAGAAGCAGAGGATGTGGGTAGGGTTTTAAATGGATATTTTGTCTCCGTATTCACAAGAGAATGGGATGATCCCGACGTAGTAGTTAAAGAGGAGAGGTGTGAAATATTGGATAAGGTAAACATAACGAGAGAGGATTTACTAGAGGGACTGGAATCCTTGAAAGTTGATAAGTCACCAGGGCCAGATGGATTATTTCCTAGGCTATTGAAGGAAGCCAGGGAGGAAATAGCGGATGCTCTGAGGATCATTTTCCAATCCTCACTGGATACAGGGGAGGGACCGGAGGACTGGAAGACTGCAAACGTAGTACCATTATTTAAAAAGGGTACAAGGGAAAGGCCGAACAATTATAGGCCGGTCAGTCTTACCTCGGTGGTGGGCAAACTATTAGAATCAATACTGAGAGATTGGATAAACTGTCACTTGGAAAGGCATGGTTTAATCAGGGATAGTCAGCATGGATTTGTTCAGGGACGGTCATGCCATACAAATCTGATTGAATTCTTTGAGGAAGTGACAAGGAGGATTGATGAGGGTAGTGCAGTGGATGTTGTCTACATGGATTTTAGTAAGGCATTTGACAAGGTCCCACATGGCAGACTGATCAGAAAGGTAAAAGCCCATGGGATACAGGGAAATGTGGTGAATTGGATCCAAAATTGGCTCAGTAACAGGAAACAAAGGGTAAAAATCAATGGATGTCTTTGTGAATGGAAATCCATTTCCAGTGGTGTGCCACAGGGCTCAGTGTTGGGTCCCTTGCTGTTTGGGGTATATATTAATGATTTGGACTTGAATGTAGTGGGCATGATTGGCAAATTTGCAGATGACACTAAAATTGGCCGTGTAGTTGATAGTGAAGAGGATAGCTGTAGACTCCAAGAAGATATCAATGGGTTGGTGGAGTGGGTGGAAAAGTGGCAAATGGAGTTCAACCTCGGGAAGTGTGAGGTAATGCACTTAGGGAGGGCAAACAGTAAAAGGGGATACGCAGTAAAAGGGAATATATTGAGAGGGGTAGAGGAAGTGAGAAACCTTGGAGTACATGTGCACAGGTCCCTGAAGGTGGCAGTACAGGTAGATAAGGTTGTGAAGAAGGCATACGGAATGCTCTCCGTTATTAGCTGAGGTATAGAATACAAAAGCAGGGATGTAATGATGGAACTGTATAAAACGCTGGTAAGGCCACAGCTGGAGTATTGTGCGCAGTTCTGGTCAC
Source organism: Heptranchias perlo (assembly GCF_035084215.1). NCBI lineage: Eukaryota > Metazoa > Chordata > Chondrichthyes > Hexanchiformes > Hexanchidae > Heptranchias > Heptranchias perlo. The sequence goes on along the minus strand of NC_090329.1, from coordinate 115,856,852 downwards.
CACATTACAAGAAGGACATAATTGTTCTGGAGAGAGTGCAAAGAAGATTTACAAGAATGTTGCCAGGGCTTGAAAATTGCAGCTACAAGAAAAGATTGGATAGGCTGGGGTTGTTTTCCTTGGAGCAGAGGAGGCTGTGGGGTGACTTGATTGAGGTGTACAAAATTATGAGGGGCCCAGATAGAGTAGACAGGAAGTACCTGTTTCCCCTAGCAGAGAGTTCAAGAACTAGAGGACATAGATTTAAGCAGATTGACAGAAGGATTAGAGGGGACATGAGGAAAAACCTTTTTACCCAGAGGGTGGTGGGTGTGTGGAATTCGCTGCCCGAATTGGTGGTAGAGGCAGGGACCCTCAACTCTTTTAAAAAAGTACATGGACCTGCACCTAAAGTGCTGTAAGCTGCAGGGCTACGGATCGGGTGCTGGAAGGTGGGATTAGAATGGGCACCTGGTGTTCTTCAAGCCGGCGCGGACACGATGGGCTGAATGGCCCCCTTCTGTGCTGTATCTTTTCTATGGTTCTATGGTTCTATGGTCACAGTCAGTCAGAGCTAGATAGAGTTGGGTGTTGGAGAAGGGTGCACATGAAAAAACATTTGTGAGACAAGTGCTCAGAGGGCATGCACTAAGTGGTTTTGATTGGGTTCTGGAAAATAATAATAACATTTATCTTCACCCATTGCAGGTACATATATAAATAAATAAATACCTAATTTTTTTCCCCTCACTTACTAGAATTATATAAATAACTAAATAATTCTATGCATGTCAAATGCTGTACTTAAATAACTTTGAATAACCTATTCATAACATGTTTCTTGTCAAATCACTTTAGATTAATTTAATTGTTTACATTGTTTTGATGCTTTTATACCAAAAACCCAAACTGACAACCAATTCTTGCAGTTTCATGAGCCTACTAATGGTTTCCTAGCTTTGTGCTATCAGTGTTGATCTATCACTGGATGAGCGAGAGTGGGCAGGACTTACAAAGAGCAAGGCCTGGCATGGTCCGTGACTGGCAAGTCTCAATTATTAAAGCAATCCTGATGTAATCCTCGTGATGTTGTTGATTAGACGCAGAAGGGATAAAGTCACAAGTGGACTCTGGGGCCTAAATAAGGAGGGGAGTAATTGCCATGTACTAAAACTAATTGGGAGAAACCAAGGCGTCAGCAGAAATAAAACAGACACAGTAGTTAAAGCCCCAGCCACGTACTCAAAATTGAGATCCATGGTCCCAATACAGGAGCAGAACTTGGTAAAAATCATTTTCTAGCAATTCACAACATTGTACAAATATTGGTAAGAATAGGTAGTATTTAATGATCACTTAATTATTAATTTGCCAATCAAATATCCACCTGTTGTGAGTAACTCAATCAAATATCTGACTAAACATCTTGGCCTTCATTTTTCTAATCCCAGCCTCAGAAGGTCAGGCTGGGATACACACACCCACCACCCCAGCTCCAGTGTGATCTGATCCCACTTACCTCGAGGTGCAGGGTAGACTCCTGCCTAGATCTCCACTGGCAGGAGGGAGTGGGCCACTTCAGAGAAGGGAAATGTGGTGTTGCTGCACAGGGAGACTGACTGCAGCACCAGGACAGGAGGAACATCCACCTGAATAAAGTGTCACATCTGAAAAACAGCACCTTCGACAGTGCAGCACTCCCTCTGTACTGCACTGAGGTGTCGGCCAAGATTACATGAACAAGTCCTGGAGTGTCAAGTCAAGTTCTGACTCAGAGGCAAGAATGCTACCAACCGGGGCAAGCTAACACCTGAGCCAAGCCAACAGACGCCAACAGATTTTTAAGTGATTGGATAATTTTCTCTTTTAGCTCTTAGGTTTTTGCCCTATTTTAAGGAATAAGAATGACACCCCTAAACATTGTTTCATGGTGTCATAAAAAGACAGCAGTGCCAGTTGTTAGTGTGATTTCATATCAAGGTGATTGAGTGTCTGTGGGTCGGTTCCAGGAAAAATGGGAGAAAATCAAATAATTTAGCAAAACAGAATCGCCAATGTAAAAGTGACAGATGGGTGGGGAGCGGCGTTTTGGTTATTTTTGTTTCATTCTCAGGATGTGGGCAACATTGGCAAGGCCAGCATTCATTGTCCATCCCTACTTACCCTGAGAAGGTGGCGGTGGGCCTTCTTCCTGAGCTACTGTAGTCGGTGTGGTGAAGGTACTCCCACAATGCTGTTAGGTAGGCAATTCCAGGGTTTTGACCCAACGACTACGAAGGAACGGCGATACATGTCGAAGTCAGGATGGTGTGTGACTTGGAGGGGAACTTGGAAGTGATGGTGTTCCCATGCACTCGCTGGTGGAGGTTTGGGAGATGCTGTCAAAGACTCCTTGAAGAAGGCATTCAGCATGCTTGGTTTCATTGGTCAGAACATTGAATACAGGAGTTGGGATGTCTTGTTGAAGTTGTACAAGACATTAGTAAGGCCACACTTGGAATACTGTGTACAGTTCTGGTCACCCTATTATAGAAAGGATATTATTAAACTAGAAAGAGTGCAGAAAAGATTTACTAGGATGCTACCGGGACTTGATGGTTTGACTTATAGGGAGAGGTTGGATAGACTGAGACTTTTTTCCCTGGAGAGTAGGAGGTTAAGGGGTGATCTTATAGAAGTCTATAAAATAATGAGGGGCATAGATAAGGTAGATAGTCAAAATCTTTTCCCAAAGGTAGGGGAGTCTATAACGAGGGGGCATAGATTTAAGGTGAGAGGGGAGAGATACAAAAGGGTCCAGAGGGGCAATTTTTTCACTCAAAGGGTGGTGAGTGTCTGGAACGAGCTGCCAGAGGCAGTAGTAGAGGCGGGTACAATTTTGTCTTTTAAAAAGCATTTGGACAGTTACATGGGTAAGATGGGTATAGAGGGATATGGGCCAAGTGCAGGAAATTGGGACTAGCTTAGTGGTATAAACTGGGCGACATGGACATGTTGGGCCGAAGGGCCTGTTTCCATGTTGTAAACTTCTATGATTCTATGATTCTATGATTCTAAATTGCTACAGTTGCTGCAATGCATCCTGTAGATAGTACATTCTGTAGCCACTATGCACGATGACGGAGGGAGTGGATGTTTAAGACAGTGGATGGGCTGCTGATCAAGTGGACTGCTTTGCTTGGATGGTGTCGAGCTTCTTGAGTGTTGTTGCAGCTGTGCCCATCGAGGCAAGTGGAGAGTATTCCATCACACTCCTGATGTGTGCTTCATAGACAGCGGAAAGGTTTTGGGAAGTCAGGAGGTGAGTCACTCGCCGCAGAATACCCAGCCTCTGATCAAAATGCTCGTAGCCACGGCATTTATGTTGCTGGTCCAATTAAATATCTGGTCAATGGTACCCCCAGATGTTGATGGTGGGGGATTCGGCGATAGTAATACCATTGAATGTCAAGGGGAGGTGGTTAAACTCTCTCTTCTTGGAGATGGTCATTGCCTGACATTTTTGTGGCACGAATGATACTTGGCACTTATCAGCCCAAGCCTGGATGTTGACAAGGTCCTTCTACATGTGGGCATGGACTACTTCATTATCTGAGGAATTGTGAATAGAGCTGAACACTGTGTAATCATCAACGAATAGCTTTGACCTTATGATGGAGGGAAGGCCATTGGTGAAGTAGCTGAAGAAAGTTGGGCCTAGTTGCTCTGAGGAACTCCTGCAGCGATGTCCTAGGGCTGAGATGATTGGCCTCCAACAACCACCACCATCTTCCTTTATGCCAGGTAAGATTCCAGCCACTGGAGAATTTCTCTCTGATCCCCATTGGTGCCACACTCGGTCAAATGCTGCCTTGATGTCAAGGGTACTCTCTCTTACCTCACCTCTGGAATTCAGATCTTGTGGCCATGTTTGGACCAAGGCTGTATTGAAGTCTGGAGTCGAGTGGTCCTGGCAGAACCTAAACTGAGCATCAGTAAGCAGGTAGTTCACTTTTATTTTTGTTATTCTATGTAGCGGTTTGATACAACTGAGGGTTAGCTAGGCCACTTCAGAGGGCAGATGAGAGTCAACCATATTGATGTGGGACTAGAGTCACATATAGGCCAGACCGGGTAAGGTTTCCTTCCCTAAAGGACATTAATGAACTAGTTGGGTTTTTACGACAATCCGACAGCTTCATGGTCACTTTTACTGGCATCAGTTTTTTATCTTCAGAAAACTGAATTTAAACTGAATTTAAATTCTCAAACATGGTGGGATTTGAACTCACATTCTCTGGATTACTAGTCCAGTAACATATCCGCTACACTACCATACCCTTATCTAGTGTGATTTCCCATAAAATATTGAATATGGGTTTATTCCTCTGATCCCCTACATAATAAGTGTCTAATCCGGCTCTTCACCCAACCTCCAGTGACCTCCAATCTTCTTCTCAGCCCCCCAATCTCTTCCTCAGCCCCCCAATCTCTTCCTCAGCCCCCCAATCTCTTCCTCAGTCCCCCGATCTCTTCCTCAGCCCCCCAATGTTTTCCTCAGCCTCCCATCTCTTCCTCAGCCCCCCATCTCTTCCTCAGTCCCCCGATCTCTTCCTCAGCCCCCCAATGTTTTCCTCAGCCTCCCGATCTCTTCCTTAGCCCCCCGATCTCTTCCTCAGCACACACCCCCCCCCCCCACCCCGATCTTCTCCCGGCCTATGATCCTTCCCTCCCTCTAATCCCTGGATGCGGCCTGCTACAGCAGGCCTTCCTGCCCGACAGCCAGCCAGCCTGTCAATCATAAGTGAAATTGATGGGCCTCATTAAGGTTGCGATCGCAGATCACGACCCGCCCACTTACCTTCCAGGTTTCGCACCCGGAAATTATCCCCCCTGCTCTCTTCCCGGCTCTCAATTAAAATTTACCCCATAGAAACAGAATGCATATGTATTACGAGAAAGACTAGGAAGGGATAAGTCAGACTAGTAGGAGAATACTACAGATCATCTAATTGTGGAGAGCGAAATATGTAGGCAAAGATACGAAATGAGTAAAAAGCACAGAATCATAATCATGGGGGATTTCAACTGCCTCCAAATAAACTGGCTGGGAGAGGGAGTGAAAAGGCAAGGGTTGGAGTTATTACAGTGTGTAGAAAACTCCTTTCGGACCCGATATGGAAGAAGCTCACCAGGGAGAAAGCACTGCTAGACCTAGTAATAGGAAATGAACCGTAGCCAAGAGCAGTAAGCATGGGAGAACATGTAAGGAGTAGTGATCGCAATATAATGAGGCTTAAAATAATGATTAAGAGAGATATAGATAGTACAAAGATCAAAGTCTTGCTGATTGGAAAAAAGCCAACTATAAGGAAGTAAGGTTGGAGCTAAACTAGGTAAACTGGAAAAAAATATTGGCAAGGTAGAACAGTGGGCAATATTTATAGAAGAGTTCAATAGAGTTCAGGAGGAAATTATTCCACGAAAGAAAATAAGAACAGACTAACCAAGAATGAGCTGCCATGGATAAATAAAGAGGTGAAGATAAAATTCAATCCAAAGAAAAAGGCATATGCAAAGTACATGAACAATAAAGGAGAGGATGACAAAAGGGAATATGATGAGCTGAGGAAAGAAGTTAAGAAGACAATTAGGAAGGCACGGAGGCAATATGAAATGCAAATATCAAAAAATATTAAAAGAAATAGTAAGGTAATCTTTAGGCACATAAGTAACAAACGGGGAATTAAGAGAAGAATAGGGTCACTAAAGGAGGAACAAGATAAGCTCGCAGGAGATGATACTGAAATGGCAGGAACGCTGAATAGATACTTGGGCCCCGATATTTAGGGGAAGTGAGGAGGGTGCGCGTTACATGTCAGCAGCCAGGAAACCCGGAAATACCGGGAAGGTGGAGGTCCTGCCGAATTTATCGGCAGAACCTCATTAGAATTTATTTACTCCGTTCCCAGATTGAGAGGCTGACTGGCTGCCTGGCAGGAAAGCCTGCTGTAGAAGGCCGAGGACGGGGACCATTGGGGACAGTACCCAGCAATTGAGAAGATCGAGAGGTCGGTAGGGTGGGGAGGCTCGGAACACGGCAGTGAGGGAGGGACGGAGGGAGGGAGGGAAAGGTCACAGAGGGAGAGAACACGAGGGAAGGAGAAATCACCGGGGAGAGACAGAGATCGTGGGGGCGTGTGGAGAGATTGCGGGGATGAGATAGAGATCGTGGGGGCGGGGGGAGAGATTGCGGGGATGAGATAGAGATCGTGGGGGCGGGGGGAGAGATTGCGGGGATGAGATAGAGATCGTGGGGGCGGGGGGAGAGATTGCGGGGATGAGATAGAGATCGTGGGGGCGGGGGGAGAGATTGCGGGGATGAGATAGAGATCGTGGGGGCAGGGGGAGAGATTGAGATCATGGTGGGGGAGATATCGCTGGGGGAGAGATCGTGGAGGGAGAAATCAGGGAGGGGGAGAGATTGAGATCATGGCAGGGAGAGATCATGGTGGGGGTTTGAATATCGCGGTGTGGGGGTCAACAGATTACGGTGGGGTTCGGTTGATTGCAGGGATAGAGAAATCGCCGCAGAAAGTTTGCTTGAGGGTCCGGGCGAGGCACTCCTGCTGCTCCTGGACCACAAGAAGTGCTCGTAAAGCAGTTATCTGCTGGATACGGCAGTTCCCACCTCCCTTCAGTTCCCGCCTCCCTTCAGTTCCCGAGTTTCCCGAGCCCTGGGAAATCCGTCCCGCAGCCATTAATTTCAAATCGCTGCCAAAATCTGAGGAACGGGGCCTCACTTAAATATTCAGATCACTGACCCGTCTCTCCAGAGTTGGGTTACTCGGACGCCCCCTCAACCCCTAAAACCGGAAGTAGGTGCGTTCACCGCAGCTGGAGTCGGGTTTCATATTTTTAACAATTTAACCTTATCCCGTCCATTGTGGGGGGGTTAAAATTCCCCCCCTTTGCCTCAGTTTTCACTGAAGAGGCTGCCAAAGAGGATATGACAACAGTAGAATAAGTCAAGAGGGATATTACAACAGTTGGGATAAAAATAAAGGAGATACTAGACAAACAAGTCAAACTAAAGGAGGACAAAGTGTTGGCTCCAGATGGATTGCATCCAGGGATACTCAAAGAAATTAGGGAGGAGGTAGCAGAAGCACCAGTATCCAGAGATAACATTTCAATACTAAAAGGAATAGGGCCAGAGAATGAAGGAACGGCAAATGCAATTCCTATCTTCACAAAGGGACATTGAACTAACCCAGGGAACTACAGACCAGTTAGATTAATGTCAGTGTTAGGAAAGATACTAGAATCTATGCTAAAAGATCAGGGGGGCAAATTTGGATTGCGGTGGGTTTTGGGCAGGGGTAACGCAATGCTCGTACCCCGTGCCCGATGGAACGTATGCAGGCAGCATGTGATCTTCGTGCTGCCTGCTAATTATGATATCTCCGTGCAGCCAGCGCTGCCCACGCTGCTGAGAGGTTCACGGAGAATGAGGAAGTTGGAAATGGGGCGTGCACAACGCACATCATCAGCAGCCTGCACCTCTTAAAGGTGCAGGTGCATACTTCAAATGGCAGCTACACAATTTACTTGGAGGAGGGAAAGATGGCCACGAGGATAGCAGGACCGGCACGAGAGAGGGCTCCATGCTTCTCCAATGATGCTCTGGAGGCCCTGGTGGAAGGCGTGGACAAAAGGAGAGCCAACATGTACCGGCAGGGTGGCCGGAGGCCCTCCAGACTGCAGCTCCGCAGGCATTGGCAGGCTGTGGCGCAAGAAGTCCATAAGAGATAGGAGCAGGAGTAGGCCATTCGGCCCCTCGAGCCTACTCTACCATTCAATGAGATCATGGCTGATCTAATTTTTACCTCAACTCCACTTTCCTGCCTTTTCCCCATATCCTTTGACTCCCTTGCTGATCAAAAATTTGTCGAACTCAGCCTTGAATGTATTCAATGACTCAGCCTCCATAGCTTTTTGGGGTAAAGAATTCCAAAGATTCACAGCCCTCTGGGAGAAGAAATTCCTCCTCATTTCCATCTTAAATGGGTGACCCCTTATTTTGAGACTATGCCCCCTAGTTTTAGATTCCCCCATGAGGGGTAACATTCTCTCAGCATCTACCCTATCGAGTCCCCTCAGAATCTGGTATGTTTCAATAAGATCTCCTCTCATTCTTCTAAACTCCAATGAGTATAGACCCAACCTGTTCAATCTTTCCTCATAAGACAACCCTTCCATACCCAGAATCAACCTAGTGAACCTTCTCTGAACAGCCTCCAATGCAAGTATGTCCTTCCTTAAATAAGGGCACCAGAACTGTACGCAGTACTCCAGGTGTGGTCTCACCAGCACCCTGTACAGTTGTAGCATGACTTCCCTGCTTTTATACTCCATCCCCCTAAAAATAAAAGCCAATATTCCGTTTGCCTTCCGGATTACCTGCTGTACCTGTATGTTGACTTTTTGTGTTTCATTTATGAGGACACCCAGATCCCTCTGTACTGCAGCATTTTGTAGTATTTCTCCATTCAAATAATATTTTGCTTTTTTATTTTTCCTCCCAAAGTGGATGACTTCACATTTTCCCACATTATATTCCATCTCCCAAATTTTTGCCCATTCGCTTAACCTGTCAATATCCCTTTGCAGACACTTTGTGTCCTCATCGCAACTTGCTTTTCCACCTATCTTTGTATCATCAGCAAATTTGGCCACAAGACACACTGTTCCTTCATCCAAGTCAGTGATATATATTGTAAATAGTTGAGGCCCCAGCACTGAGCCCTGCAGCACCCAACGTGTTACAGATTGCCATTTTAAAAATGGCCCTTTTATCCCGACTCTTTATTTTCTGTTAGTTAGCCAATCCTCTATCCATGCCAGTATATTACCCCCAACATCATGAGCTCTTATCTTGTGCAGTAATCTTTTATGTGGCACCTTATCGAATGCCTTTTGGAAATCCAAATATACTGCATCCATTGGTTCCCCTTTATCCACCTGCCAGTTACTTCCTCAAAGAGTTCTAATAAATTTGTCAGACATGATTTCCCCTCCATAAAACCATGTTGACTCTCTTTGATTTTATTTTGAGTCTCTAAATGTCCTGCTACTACTTCCTTAATAATGGATTCGAGCATTTTCTCAATGACAGATTTTAGGCTAACTGGTCTATAGTTACCTGCTTTTTGTCTCACTCTGTCCTTGAATAGGGGTGTTACGTTTACGGTTTTCCAATCCGCTGGGACCTTTCCAGAATCTAGTGAATTCTGGAAGATTACAACCAATGCATCCACTATCTCTGAGTGATCAAGGTGAGTGAATAGATGTACCAAGTGGCACATTCTACCAACTGCACCACTGCTCCACGCACGACACCTCCTGTCACCCACCCACCAACAAACACTGCCCATCCATACGCGATGCTGCACTCGGCATGCTGCATCTCACCCGCTCATAGTACCACACTTGCAGGCCACACAAACACCACTCACAAGTCACACAAACTGACAGCTATTCGACCACGACAGGCACATCACCCGCACACCTTGCAGGACACTCACTGACATACTGTCCTTTGTCTTGCAGGAGAAGGTGGCGCATAACAGCCGGCAGCAGGAGGGACCTGAGGGTGGACGGGCACGTTTGCACGTCCTCACCCCCCTAGAGGAGACAGTTGTCAGGACCATTGGGCGGGCCGTCGCTGCAGCCATCACAAAATGCCGCGCTGGAGGTCACGGTGAAGGGAGTCTCTGCATAACTAATGCTCCTTCTCCTTTTCCACATCTCCCTCCTCCCATAATCTTTTCTGACTCACGTGCTGCACATGCTGTCAGCGTACAACTCTTACTTGCTCCTCTCTCCTCTCCACAACTCAACCTGGTTCCCTTTGTCATTGCAGATACCCAGGAACACATGGTGGCACCCGAGGAGAAGGAGAAGGAGGAGGACACTGAAGCCACACCGTCACTCGATCTGACACTTGCTTCCACCAGCTCAGAGAGAGACACTGCGCGCCATTTAGAGGTCAGGTTAGAGGAGGGATCTGCACGTGGTGAGACACTGAGCACCAGTGCGCAGGAGCCGGGGCGGGGGGATCGGATACTGCAGGAGCCAGGTCCCTCACTAGTTCTGCTGCAGAGGAGTCAGATGAGGACTTCAACGGGCCAGGCTACAGAAGACGGCTGATGGGTGTACACCACCAAATGCTTGGAGCAGTGGAAAACCTGCCAGAAAGCCTGTGCACAATGAGAAGGGGCATGGAGGAGTCCAGCTCCAACTTGGCACAGGGCTTTGCACAGAGCTTGGAGCCCATCCTTTCCAACATGGAACAGGTGGTCACCTCCATCAGCGCACCTGTGGAACCCACCATGACGTAGCGTCTGATGACTGATGTCACAGCTTCCATTGCAGCACAAACATCTGCCATCCAAGGTCTGACTGCTGAATTTGCAGCTCAGACTGCTGCCTTGGAAGCTCAGACTGCTGCTATCGTGGTTCTGGAGACCACTGTGGAACGGGGCTTCTAGAGCATCACAGCGCTCCAGCAATCTGTTCTCCAGCAGATCACCAGGAGCGCTGAGGCACCGCCCTGGGAGAGTGGCAGTGGCGTCATGGCTGTTAGACCTGCTGTCCTCTCTCAGAACGACAGCCTTCCTGCTCCCACCCCTGCCACTCCACCAGTGCCCCTGTTGTTGCCTCTCGGCCAGCCAGGCCAGACTGCTGCAGCCTATGTTGAGATGGTGCAGTCTGAAGCCGGGCCCTCCAGGCCCAGAGTTGCTCGAGGTCATCCTCCAAGGCCATCTGCACGCTCCTCCACTGAAGGCCAGCAGCCTCCCACCACCCATGCTACAGCCACTGGGGAAGCACCTCGTAGGAGCACTAGGATAGGTAAAGGTACACGAACAAAGGGCACTAAGGGAATGCACAAGGGTGAATAGTTCTGTTTTGTTTGCACAATTTCATTTATTCATTGATAAATGAGACTTTGATTTTGCATTTGGTGGTGGTTTTTATTTATGCAATGAGCTGAGAGAGACACCAATGTGTAATCAGATGGAGGGCGATTTGATTGTCTTGTGGAAGGGGAAGGTGGGGAGTGTAAGACTGTTGGTGAGTTGGGGAATATACTTCAAATTATTGATAGCGGGCACGGATCAGGCGAGCACACAGAGCCCTTGCAGACAAGGCGTGTGGTTCCTGTTGCACTCATGCATTTTCTTCCACTTCCTCTTCCAGCTCCACCCCTCCTCCTCCTCCTCCTCCTCCTCAGCCTCTTCCTCCTCCTGCTCCTCCGCCTCTTCGTCCTCCTGCTCCTCCGCCTCTTCCTCCCCAGCCTCCTCCTTCTCCATCTCTGGCTCAGGGGCTTCTCCAATCATTGGTGGCAAAGGCTGGTCCCTCATGATGGCGAGGTTGTGCAGCATGCAGCAGACCACCACAAATCTGCCCATCCGCTCAGGGAAGTATTGCAGGGCTCCTCCAGACCTATCCAGGCAGCGGAAGCGTTGTTTGAGGAGTCCTATGGTGTGCTCCATGATGTTGCATGTTTCAGCATGGCTCTCATTATAGGCCTACTGTGCACGTGTGCTTGGGTTCCTGACTGGTGTCATGAACGATGGCGTGAGGGGATAGCCCTTGTCGCCCAGTAGCCAGCCTTTCACTTGCCGAGTCAGATGAAAGATAGCTGGCACGTTGGACTGCCGCATGACGGAGGCGTCATGACTGCTCCCAGAGTAGCGGGCATCGACCTCCATGATCCGATGCGTGTGGTCGCACACCAGCTGCACGTTGAGGGAGTGGAGGCCCTTTCAGTTAACGAAGGTGGCTGAGTTGATGTGCGTGCAGTCAATGGCACCCTGCACCATGGGGAAGCCAGCAATGTGGGCGAACCCCGGTGCTCACTCATTCTGTTTGTCTCTGTGGAGAGGGAAGGTGATGAACCTGTTCCTCATCTGGTACAGTGTGTCTGTGACCTCCCTTATGCAGCAGTGCACTGCATACTGCGAGATGTTGCACATGTCGCCAGCAAAGGCCTGAAATGTTCCTGAGCCGTAGAAATTCAGCTCCATGGCGACCTTGAGAGCCACAAGCCATGCTGTCCTTGCCCTGCTCTGAGGCTGCAGTTGTGGCTGCGCCAGCTGACAGATCTTGGTGAACCTCAGACATCAGATGCAATCCTCCTCGGTTATGTTGAGGTAAGAGAATTGGTCCCGGAAGGCCCTCATTGGGTAGGGCCTCCTGCTCAGTGCCCTGCGCCTCCTCATCCTCTGTCTCCTTGCAGCTTGACCTGCTATGTGTGGCCTCTCTGCATGCTCCCAATCATGCTCAATGCCCAGTAGGAGCCCTAGCAGACTGCCCATGGTTGGCAGGAATGTTGTTCAACCATGGTTGTAACGTAAGGCAGTACCTGCCAAAGTACTCTCAAACGTAGTGTAGGAACTCTCAGTAAGAATAGGGAGCTTCAAAAAACACTTCCTACTCCTCCATCAGCCAGAAGCAATAATTCAGCAACTAACCTGCAACAACTGCATGGCCCCTTTAAATAGTGCTGGTGGGGGGTCCTTCAGGCACTGCAAGACATGTTCAGATGGTCGTGGATAAGACTGTGCGTTGAGTTGAGCGTTAAGGTTCAAAATGGTGCCTATCACTTTAAATCAGCGTTGCACACTGATGGACGCATTTTCTCCCAACTTTACATGCTTCCGGCATTCGGTATTTGCGCATGCGCTAACTCCTATACCAAGATGGCGTCTAGTGCACGTCATGCTGGAAATGTGCGTGTGCATCCAAGATGCCATCTTGGATGTCGGAGAGGCCGTGTAGTACCAAAACAACGGGCGCTACACGGCCCAATTTAGCGCCCCAGAAAACAAAATATCTAGAGACGGAGAATATAATAAAAAATTGTGAGATTGGATTTCTAAAACAAAGGTCATGTTTAACCAATCTTATTGAATTCTTTGAAGAAATAACAGAAAGTATAGACAAGGGCAATGCAGTGCATGTGGTATATATGGATTTTCAGAAGGCCTTTGATTAGGTGACTCATAACAAAGGTCAGGGCGTGTAGAGTCAGGGGCCAGATAGCTGAATGGATTGAAGAAACAGAGAGTAGGAGTTAAGGGAAGCTTCTCGAACGGACAGAAAGTGGGAAGTGGCATCCCACTGGGATCTGTGCTGGGACCACTGTTGTGCACCATAGAATCATAGAATGGTTACAGCACAGAGGGAGGCCATTTGGCCCATCGAGCCCATGCTGGCTCTTTGTAAGAGCAATCCCATTCCCCCCGCTCTTTTCCCATAGCCCTGCAAATTTTTTCCCTTCAAGTATTTATCTATTTCCTTTTGAAAGACACAATTGAATCTGCTTCCATCACCCTTTCAGGCAGCGCATTCCAGATCATAACTACTCGCTGCGTAAAAAAGTTTTTCCTGTGAGAGGTAGCAGGATCGATGCCTGTATTCTCCACTCACTTTGGACTAGACAGACTAGATGCAGGGAGGATGTTCCCGATGAATGGGGATTCCATAACCAGGGGTCACAGTCTCAGGATATGGGGTATGCCATTTAGAACTGAGATGAGGAGAAATTTCTTCACTCAGAGGGTGGTGAACCTGTGGAATTCTCTACCACAGAAGGTAGTGGAGGCCAAGTCATTAAATATATTCAAGAAGGAGATAGATATATTTCTTAATGCTAAAGGGATCAAGGGATATGGGGAAAAAGCTGGAACAGGGTACTGAGTTAGACGATCAGCCATGATCATTTTGAATGGCGGAGCAGGCCCGAAGGGCCGAATGGCCTAATCTTGCTCCTATTTTCTATGATTCTATGTTTCTATGATTCTCATGTCACCTTTGGTTCTTTTGCTAATCACCTTGAAGCACCGTATACATAAATGATTTGGACTCAGAAATTGCAGATGATACCAAACTGAGGAGGAGTGTAGCTAATAATGTGGAGGACTGCACCAAAATACAGGAAGACATAAACAGCCTTCAAGACTGGGCACATAAGTGGCTAATGAAATTCAACATAATGAAGTGTGAAGCGATTCATTTTGGTAGGAGGAATAAGAAGGCCATTGATTCCTTGGAAGGTAAGGAACTAAATGGGGTAGAGGAGCAAAGAGATCTGGGAATAAAGATACATAAATCATTAAAAATAGCAATGTAGGTTGATAAGGCCATAAAGAGTACAAACAAAGTACTGAGGTTCATTGTTAGAGGAATAGAATACAGAAGCAGGGAGGTAATGTTAAATTTATACAGACCTTGTTTAGACCACACTTGGAGTACTGTGTGTAGTTCTGGTCTCTATACTACAAAAAGGATATTGAAGCACTGGAGAAAGTACAGAAAATATTTAGAAGGATGATACCAGAATTGAGAGGATGCAACTATCAGAAAAGATTGAACAGACTGAGGCTCTTTTTTTATGAAAAAAGACTAAGAGGAGACCTGATAGAGGTCGTTAGAATTACTTGGAGAAACTGTTTCCAGTTCATAGTATCATGGTATCATAGTATGTTACAGCACAGATGCAGGCCATTCAGCCCATTGTCCCTGTGCCGGTTCTTTGAAACAGCTATCTAATTAGTCCCACTCACCATGTTCTTTCCCTAACGCCCTACAGTTTTTTTCCCTTCAAGTATTTATCCAATTCCCTTTTAAAAGTTACTATTGAATCTGTTTCCACCACCCTAAAAAAGCCAATTACGTAGGTATGAGGGGCAAGTTGGCTAAGGTAGATTGGGAAATTAGATTAAAAGATATGATGGTAGATAAGCAATGGCAAACATTTAAAGAAATAATTCATAACTCTCAATGAATATATATTCCCTTGAGGAATAAAAGGTCCACGTGAAAAGTGATCCAACCGTGGCTAACTAGAGAAGTTAAGGATAATATTAGATTAAAAGAGGAGGCTCACAATGTTGCCAAGAAGAGTAGTAAGCCTGGGGATTGGGAGGGTTTTAGAAATCAGCAAATGATGACCAAAAAATTGATAAAGAGGGAGAAAATTGAATATGAGAGTAAACTAGCAAGAAATATAAAAACAGATTGTGAGAGCTTCTATGAGTATGTACAAAGGAAAAGATTAGCAAAAGTAAACATGTGTCCCTTAGAGGCTGAGACAGGAGAAATTATAATTTCCGTTTATTCCTACTCTCTATTTTCTGTCCATTAACCAATCCTCAATCCATGCTAATATATTACCCCTAATTCCACGAGCCCTAATCTTGTACAACAACCTTTTGGTGGCACCTGATCGAATGCCTTTTGAAAATCCAATAAGGAAATGGCAGAGACCTTAAACAAATATTTTGTGTCTGTCTTCATAGTAGAAGAAACAAAAAACAAGAGTGGGGAACCAAGGGTCTAATGAGAGTGAGGAACTTAAAGTAATTAATATCAGTAGAGAAAACATACTAGAGAAATTAATGGGATTAAAAGCCAACAAATCCCCTGGACCTGATGGCCTACATCCTAGGGTTTTAAAAGAGGTGGCTGCAGGGATAGTGGATGCATTGGTTTTGATCTTCCAGAATTCCCTAGATTCCAGAACAGTCCCCATGGATTGGAAGGTAGCAAATGTAACCCTGCTATTCAAACAAAGAGGGAGAGAGAAAACAGGGAACTATAGGCCAATTAGCCTGACATCAATAGTAGGGAAAATGCTGGAATTTATTATTAAGGATGTAGTAACAGGACATGTAGAAAATCATATGATAAGGCAGAGTCAACACTGTTTTATGAAAGGGAACTCGTGTTTGACAAATCTATTAGAGTTTTTTGAGGGTGTAACCAGCAGGGTGGATAACAGGGAGCTAATGGATGTAGTATATTTGGATTTGCAAAAGGCATTCAATAAGGTGCCACACAAGAGGTTGTTACACAAGATTAGGGCTCATGGGATTGGGGGTAATATATTAGCATGGATTGAGGATTGGTTAACGGACAGAAAACAGAGAGTAGGAATAAACGGGTGATTTTTGGGTTGGCAGGTTGTAACTAGTGGGGTGCTGCAAGGATCAGTGCTTGGGCCTCAGCTGTTTACAACATATATATCAATGACTTAGATGAGGGGACCGAGTGTAATGTATCCAAGTTTGCTGACAATACAAAGCTAGGTGGGAAAGTAAGGAGGAAGCAAAGAGGCTGCAAGGGATGTGGACAGGTTCAGTGAGTGGGTGAGAAGGTGGCAGATGGAGTATAATGTGGGGAAATGTGAAATTATCCACTTTGGTAGGAAGAATAGAAAAGCAGAATAGTTTTTAAAAGTTGAGAGTAAGAAATGTTGGTATTCAGAGGAATTTGTGTGGCCTTGTGCATGAATCACAGAAAGTTAACTTGCAGATGCAGCAAGTAATTAGGAAGGCAAATGGTATGTTAGCCTTTATTGCAAGGGTGTTGGTGTTTAAGAGTAAGGAGATCTTGCTGCAATTATATAGGGCTCTGGTGAGACCACACCTGGATTATTGTGTACAGTTTTGGTCTCCTTAGCTAAGGAAAGATATACTTGCCTTAGAGGTGGTGTAACAAAGGTTCGCTAGATTGATTCCTGGGATGAGAGGGTTGTCCTATGAAAAGAGGTTGAGTAGAATGGGCCTATACTCTCTGGAGTTTAGAATAATGAGAGGTGATTTCATTCTTCTTCTGATCTCAGAGGCTGGGTGGCACATTTTCGGTTGGCACGGACACGATGGGCCAATTCCTTCCTTCCGTGCTGTAAATTTTCTATGATTCTATAATTCTATTATCTCATTGAAATGTAAAAAATTCTTAGAGGGCTTGACAGCTTAGATGCTGAGAGGCTGTTTTCCCTGGCTGGAGAGATTAGAACTAGGGGTCACCGTCTCAAGATAAGGGGTCGGCCATTTAGGACTAAGATGAGGAAAGATTTCTTCACTCAGAGGGTTGTGAATCTTCGGAATTCTCTAATTGTTGAGTGTATTCAAGTATTGCAATAGATTTTTGAACACTAAGGGAATCAAGGGATATGGGGATAGGGTGGGATAGTGGAGTTGAGGTCGAAGATCGGCCATGACCTTATTGAATGGTGGAGCAGGCTCGAGGGGCGGTATGGCCTACTCTTCTTATGTTCTTTCAGGCAGTGCCTTCCAGATCATAACGACTCTGCATAAAAAAAATGTTTCTTCATGTTGCTTCTGGTTCTTTTGACAATCACCTTAAATCTGTGCCCTCTGGTTACCGACCCTTCTGCCACTGGAAACAGTTTTTCCTTATTTTCTCTATCAAAACCCTTCATGATTTTCAAAATCTCTATCAAATCTCCTCTTAACCTTCTCTGCTCCAAGGACAACAATACAGCTTCTCCACATAACTGAAATCCCTCACCCCTGGTACCATTCCAGTAAATCTCTTCTGAACCCTCTCTAAGGCCTTGACATCCTTCCTAAAGTGCGGTGCCCAGAATTGAACACAATACTCCAGCCCTGGCCTAACCAGTATTTCATAAAGGTTTAGCATAACTTCCTTGCTTTTGTATTCTATGCCTCTATTTATAAAGCCCAGGATCCCATTTGCTTTTTTTAACAGCCTTCTCAACTTGTTCTGCCACCTTCAAAGATTTGTGTGCATACACCTGCAGGTCTCTCTGTTTCTGCACTCCCTTTAAAATTGTACCATTTAGTTTATATTGCCTCTCCTCATTCTTCCTACCAAAATGTATCACTTCACACTGCTCTGCATTAAATTTCATCTGCTATGTGTCTGCCCATTTCACCAGAGTGTCTACATCCTCCTGAAGTCTGTTATTATCCTCCACATTGTTTAATACATTTCCGAGTTTCATGCCATTTGCACACTTTGAAATGATACCCTCTATACCCAAGTCTAGGTTATTAATATATATCAAAAAGAGCAGTGATCCTAATACTGATCCCTGGGTATACTTCCCTCCGGTCTGAAAAACAACCGTTCACCACTACTATCTACTTTCTGTCCCTCAGCCAATTTTGTATCCACGCTGGCACTGTCCCTTTAATCCCAAGCTTTAATTTTGCTAACAAGTCTATTATGTGGTACTTTATCAAATGCCTTTTGAAAGTCCATATACACAACATCAACCGCACTACCCTCATCAACTCTCTCCGTTACTTCATCAAAAAACTCAATCAAGTTAGTCAAACACGATTTTCCTTTAACAAATCCATGCTGACTTTCATTTATTAGCCCATACTTTTCCAAGTGCCAATTAATTTTGACCTGGATTATTGCCTCTAAAAGTTTCCCCATCACCAATGTTAGACTAACTGGCCTGTAATTGCCGGGTTTATCCCTCTCCCCTTTTTTGTACAGGGTTGTAACATTTGCAATCCTCCAGTCCTCTGGAACTACCCCCTATCAAAGGAGGATTGGAAGATTGTGGCTCGAGTCTCCTTTATCTCTACCCTTAATTCCCCCAGTAACCTAGGATCCATCCCATCTGGATCGGGTGACTTTTCCACTTTGAGTACTGCCAATCTTTTAAGTACCTCCTCTTTATCCATTTTTATCCTATCCAATATCACTACTACCCCCTCCTTTACTGCTACATTGGCAGCATCCTCTTCTCTAGTGAAGACAGATGCGAAGTACTCATTTAGTACCTTAGCCATGCTCTCTGCCTCCACAAGAAGATCTCCTTTTTTTCCCTAATTGGCCCCACCCTTCATTTGACTACCCTTTTACTATTTATATGTTTATAAAAGACATTTGGGTTCCTTTTTCTGTTAACCACAAATCTATTCTCATATTTTCTCTTTGCCCCTCATTCCATTTTTTAGATCTCCTCTGTACTTTCTGTATTCAGCCTGGTTCTCTACTGTATTATGAATCTTACATTTGTCATAAGCCTCCTTTTTCTGTTTCATTTTAATTTCTTTATCTTTAGTCATTCATGGAGCTCTAGCTTTGGATGCCCTTTCTTTCCCCCCTGTCGGAAAGTGTCTACTCTGTACCCGAACCAGCTCCTCCTTGAAGGTTGTTCAATTACTGTTTTGCCAATCAATATTTGATTCCAATCCACCTGGGCAAAATCCCTTTTTAATTCATTGAAATTAGCTCTCCCTCAGTTAAGTATTTTCACATTTGATTGTTCCTTATCCTTTTCCATAAATATTCGAAACCTAATGATATTATGATCACTGTTCCCCAAATGCTCCCCCTCTGAAACATGCCCCACCTGCCCCACTTCATTCCCCAGAACTAGATCCAGCACTGCTTCCTTCCTCATTGGGCTGGAAACTTCTCTTGAAAGTTCTATTATATACATTTCAGGAATTCCTCCCCCTCTTTGACCTTTACACTGTTACTATCCCAATCTATACTGAGATAATTGAAGTCCCCCATTATCACTACTCTATGGTTCTTGCATCTTTCTGTAATTTTCTTGCAAATTTGCTCCTCTGTCTCCTTCCCACTATTTGGTGGCATATAGTACACACCCAGTAGCGTAACAGCTCCTCTATTGTTCCTTAATTCTAACCAAATAGATTCTGCCTTTGACCCCTCAACTACATCATTCCTTTCCAGTGCTACAATAGTTTCTTTGATCAATACTGCCACCCACCCAACCCCCCTTCCTTTCTTTTCTTCCCAATCTTTTCTGAACACCTTGTAGCCAGGAATATTAAGTATCCAATCCTCCCCTTCTTTGAGCCAGGTCTCTGTTAGTGTCACTATATCATCGTCCCATGTGGCGACTTGTGCCTGCAGCTCACCAACTTTATTTAGCATGTTACATGCATTTACGGACATGCACTCTAAACTCATCTTAGATTGCCTTGCATTTGCCCCCTGTCTGATCCCTCCTGTTTCTAAACTATTCTTTACTCTAGTGCTATTTGTCTCTCCCATTCCTCTGTGCACCTTGTTTCTCCTTTCTAATGTTTCATTCTGGTGCCCATCCCCCAGCCAAATTTGTGGGTGAGTCCGGAACAAGGGGGCATAAATATCAGATAGCAACTAACAGATCAAATAAAACATTGAAGAGGAATTTCTTTACACACGGTGTGGTGAGAGTATGCAACTCACTACCAAATGGAGTTGGTTGAAGCAGAGAGCATTGATGAATTCAAGGGAATGCTTGATGAGAAGGGAATATAGGGATATGGGGGCAGGGGGCAAGAGGTAATTAGAGTGGGAGGATGCACGTGTGAAGTATAAACATTGGCAATAGACCAGTTGGACCAAATGGCCTGTTTCTGTGCTGTAGATTCTATAAATCTATAAATGTAATTCTATATTGTCAGGATGAAGGACAAAAAAATAAATTACAAAAAAGTGTTTAAAATGTTCACAAAATTCAATTACTTTACAAGTCATGTTGAAAAACTGAATGATTACACAGTGGAAAATGCTATCAAACTAACAAAGTGTATATATTTGAATAATTCACCTTTCCAGTAGCTTACACGCTTTTATTACTTTGTTTGAATCCCATATTTTCTCCTGTCTTCATATGCAACATAAGTCATGTCTCCAGGCAGAATCCTACAGATGGTCAGATGGGACATTCCTTGCTTCAGTCCCTGACAGAAAACAAAACTAGGTCAACTCCCCCCTCACCCTAAGATCTAACAGCCTGGCTAAGAATGGATGAAAATCAATCTCAACAATCACAGATGGACTCAAATAACTGGCAGCCATTTGACTTGAACACATCACCATCAAAATGGAAGATGAGCATTCTCTGCCTGTGATTCTAGATTGTTCACAGTAACCCATCCTTATTGATGAACTAATAAATCAGAGAACATAACTATTGGTAAATGACGTGTACATGGAGATTGTAAGTAAACTAATCCTGAAGTACATAATTAAGAATTAGTTCCCTGGTGTATGCAGTGCTGCCGTTGTACTTGTGATGTTCCAAGATATTCTCAGGATCAGTTTAGGAAAGCGTCCATTTATGTCCGAGATAAATTTTAATAAGACAGATTCTCCCAACAGAATTTTTTAATAAACAAGCCAGTGTTACTTATGAACAAACCATAAATTGAAAAAATGCTATGTCGCTTGGTCACTTCTTTTTCCTTTGTAATATTAATTTGGCATCACAACAATGAGCCGCAGCCAGATATAATTGTTTTCAGGATAGACCTCTCATGAATTTGATCCCTCTGTTCACTGGGGTACAGAAAGACTGGACAAATTGCACTGGGCAACTCATTGGATTCCTACAATCCTGCAACCCTGTCCAACAAGAGGTTGTTGGCTCCAGGTCTGAAATTCTCCATATAAGGGACAATGTTCCAGTTGGTGACACTGTCTGGGAGAGAGGCTCATGGGTGAAGCAATGTGTGAAGTTTTGTTGCTAGAATTAAAGGGGTCATTTTCCAATATTGAGCTCCCGGTGATGAACCTTGCCTGTCGAGAGCGTACTGGGGATTCGGGTAGCCCTAACCCTCCCCCAATGGGTTTGCATCCATTAGAATTAATGGATGGAAAATCATAGACAGCAATTGCTCAAATTCCCAACATTTATTCCCAGTGGGTGAGGCGTTGTGCCAGGAACACAATTCAATTAAAAATTACCCCTTGTGTGTGGACTTTTTGGATTGATTCAGAATGTTGAGGTGCAGCTACAATAGGTCACGTGCTAATGGCGCAAACATGTAGGATAGACTTGAATACCAATAGACCTTATCATCATTTTGTATAAAGGTTACAGAATTGGAGAGGGTGTATCCTAGCCTGGATTACACCATCCTCATCAGGTCTACTGGTTGACGTCGATTAGGGCTGTACTGAACTCAGAGGTAAGAAATAGATTTGTTTCATCCATCTTCACCATTACTTTGCCCTGTGATTACCAAACCAAATAGCTCATGACAATAACTGTTTTCTAACTCTTCTAGAGTAAAGCTTTATGAGTGAGATCACGGCCAATCCTGGTGACTCTTCCAAGCTCGGGCTCTTGGTGTGTAATCTGCCAGGGATTAAACGCTTTAGGATGTTTTACTATGTTAGAGGCGCTATATAAATGCAAGTTGTTGTCGTGGATTAGGAACTCACTGTTTCAGAGGAAGGATGTTTGGCATTTAGAGATCTGCAGTAACCATTTGAAGGGGAATTCATTCTTTGTTCCAAAACATTTTGCAACATTTCTTTGGCAATGTACAGCATGAATGTGGAGCAGCAATATGTCTTTTTAAATTCAAAATATACTTTATCTCATAAAATTTAAGGATACACACAGTTCAATGTAGATGTCACAATTAAAATTCAAAAACAATACAGTACAGATCACATACAATGCGATTCCATTATTACAATTTAAAACACAGCACATATCTTTTAATACATGCTGTGCAATACAAGGTGAAATGGCCTTACACGGTGGCCTTTCCCCATAAGAACATAAGGAGATAGACCAGGAGATGAATGCGTGGCTGGAGAGTTGGTACAGGAGGGAGGGATTTAGATTCCTGAGGAATTGGGACCGATTCTGGGGAAGGTGGGACCTGTCCAAGCCGGACGGGTTGCACCTCAACAGATCCGGGATTAATATCCTCGCAGGGGAGTTTGCTACTGCTGTTGGGGAGGGTTTAAACTAGAGTGGCAGGGGTTTGGGAACCTGAGCGGGGAGTCAGAAGAGAGTAAAGTTGAAAGCAGCAAGAGAGGGGAAGACCCAGGGGAAATTTACAATACAATTAGTACAAACAGTTGCTCAAGAACAAGTGAAAGGGAAAAGCGTAGAGCAGCAGAAAGAAAGTGTACTTTAGGCACTACAGATAAAGTGAAAATGAGAAGGTGTAAAGCGATTAACCCAGCATCAAAGCTGAAGGACAGACTAGGGTGTGTGGCCCAACTAAGAGTTCTATATACAAATGCAGAGTATAAGGAATAAATTAAATGAACTACAGGCACAAATTCAAATTAGAGGGTATGACATGATAGCTATTACTGACACATGGCTGCAGGATGGTCAGGATTGGGAGCTAAATATAACAGGTTATAAGGTCTACAGGAGAGATAGGGAAAGTGGAAGAGGGGGAGGAGTAGCCTTAATGATTAGAGATGAAATCAATTCAATGATAAAGGAGGATATAACGAGAGGTAAGCAGCCAACAGAGACCTTATGGGTTGAATTGAGAAATAGGAAAGGATCTAAGACTAAAGTGGGAGTTGTGTATAGAACCCCTGGCAGCAGCTCTGAAGTGCCATGTTGTATAAATGCAGAGATTAGACAAGCGTGTAAGAAAGGCATAGTGGTCTTAATGGGGGACTTTAACCTTCACATAGATTGGGAAAAGCAGACTAGCAACTGTCAGAAAGGTAGTGAATTTCTTCGGTGTCCCCGGGATAGTTTTCTACAGCAGTATGTCCTAGAGGCAACAAGGGGGCAAGCCATACTAGATTTAGTAATGAGTAATGAACCAGATTTAGTTAACAGCTTAACTGTGCGTGAACATCTATCCAATAGCAATCATAACATGATCGAGTTCAAGGTAGTGTTTGAAAGGTAAAAAAAGTGAATCAGCTGCTAAGATTCTAGACTTGGGTAAAGCTGACTTCAATGGGTTGAGACAGAGACTGTCCACAGTAAACTGGGCAAATCTGTTAATGGGTAAAACGACTGATGATCAGTGGGAAATGTTTAAGGAAACATTTAACGTGATACAAAATCGGTTTATACCCCTGAGGGGCAAGGAGTCTACTTGCCAAAAAAAACAGCCATGGACAACTAAAGAGGTAAGGGACAGTGTAAGACATAAGGAAAGGGCATACAAAAAGGCAGATCCTGGCGAATGGGAAAGATACAAAGATCAACAAAGGGTCACAAAACAGATAGTAAGAGCTACAAAAAGAGAGTATGAAAAGAAACTTGCAAGGGATATCAAAACCAATACGAAGAACTTTTATAGTTATATTAAGAAAAAGAGGGTGGTCAGGAGCAGTGTTGGCCCCTTAAAAACTGAAAGTGGGGATATTGTCATTGACAATGGGGAAATGGCGGACATGTTGAATAATTACTTTGCGTCAGTATTTACAGTCGAAAAAGAGGATAGCATGCCGGAAATCCCAAGAAAACTAATATTGAATCGGGGACAGGGACTCAATAAAATTAACATAAGTAAAGCAACAGTAATGAAGAAAATAATAGCACTGAAGAGTGACAAATCCCCAGGACCAGATGGTTTCCATCCCAGGGTTTTAAAGGAAGTAGGTGAGCACATTGCAGATGCCCTAACTATAATCTTTCAAAGTTCTCTAGATTCAGGAACTGTCCCTCTGGATTGGAAAATTGTACATGTCACTCCACTGTTTAAGAAAGGAGAGAGAGGGAAACCAAGGAATTATAGACCAGTTAGCCTAACATCTGTTGTGGGGAAAATGCTGGAGTCAATAATTAAGGATAGGGTGACTGAACACCTCGAAAATTTTCAGTTAATTAGAGAGAGCCAGCATGGATTTGCGAAACCTGATTGAATTTTTTGAAGAGGTGACTAAAGTAGTGGACAGGGGAATGTCAATGGATGTTATTTATATGGACTTCCAGAAGGCATTTGATAAAGTCCCACATAAGAGACTGTTAGCTAAGATAGAAGCCCATGGAATTGAGAGAAAAGTACGGACTTGGTTAGGAAGTTGGCTGAGCAAAAGGCGAGAGAGTAGAGATAATGGGTAGGTACTCACATTGGCAGGATGTGACTAGTGGAGTCCCGCAGGGATCTGTCTTGGGGCCTCAATTATTCACAATATTTATTAACAACTTAGATGAAGGCATAGAAAGTCTCATATCTAAGTTTGCCGATGACACAAAGATTGGTGGCATTGTAAGCAGTGCAGATGAAAATGTAAAATTACAAAGCGATATTGATAGATTAGGTGAATGGGCAAAACTGGGGCAAATGGAATTCAATGTAAGCAAATGTGAGGTCATTGATTTTGGATCAAAAAAGGATAGAACAGGATACTTTCTAAATGGTAAAAAGTTAAAAACAGTGGATGTCCAAAGGGACTTAGGGGTTCAGGTACATTGATCATTGAAGTGTCATGAACAGGTGCAGAAAATAATCAATAAGGCTAATGGAATGCTGGCCTTTATATCTAGAGGACTAGAGTACAAGGGGGCAGAAGTTATGCTGCAGCTATACAAAACCCTGGTTAGACCGCACCTGGAGTACTGTGAGCAGCTCTGGGCACCGCACCTTCGGAAGGACATATTGGCCTTGGAGGGAGTGCAGCGTAGGTTTACTAGAATGATACCCGGACTTCAAGGGTTAAGTTACAAGGAGAGATTACACAAATTGGGTTTGTATTCTCTCGAGTTTAGAAGGTTACGGGGTGATCTGATCGAAGTTTATAAGATATTAAGGGGAACAGATAGGGTGGATAGAGAGATACTATTTCCACAGTTGGGGATTCTAGGAGTAGGGGGCACAGTCTAAAAATTAGAGCCAGACCTTTCAGGAGATTAGAAAACATTTCTACACACAAAGGGTTGTAGAAGTTTGGAACTCTCTTCCGCAAACGGCAATTGATGCTAGCTCAATTGATAATTTTAAATCTGAGATGGATAGCTTTTTGGCAAACAAAGGTATTCAGGGATATGGGCCAAAGGCAGGTATATGGAGTTAGATCACAGATCAGCCATGATCTTATCAAATGGCGGAGCGGGCTCAAAGGGCTGAATGGCCTACTCCAGTTCCTATGTTCCTAAGATCATAAGAAATAGGAGCAGGAGTAGGTCATATGGCCCTTCGAGCCCGCTCCACCATTCAATCAGATCACGGCTGATCTTCTACCTCAAATCCACTTTCCTGCCCAATCCCCATATTCCTTGATTCCCCTAGAGTCTAAAAATCTATCTATCTCAGCCTTGAAAATACTCAACGACTCAGCATCCACAGCCCTGTGGGGTAGAGAATTCCAAAGATTCACAACCCTCTGAATGAAGAAATTCCTCCTCATCTCAGTATTGAATGGCCGTCCCCTTATCCTGCAACTATGCCCTCTAGTTCTAGACACTCCAGCCAGGGGAAACAATCTCTCAGCCTCTACATTGAGACTTTGCATAGGCCGCACCTCGCTTCAGTGCATCCCGCAGCACGTATTCCTGGACCTTGGAGTGTGCCAGTCGGCAGCAATCGGTCGTGGACAGCTCCTTCAGCTGGAAGACCAGCAGGTTTCGGGCGGACCTAAAGGCCTCCTTCACCGAGTTGATAGTCTTCCAGCAGCAGGTGATATCTGTCTCGGTGTGTGTCCCGGGGAACAGCCCGTAGAGTACAGTGTCCTGTGTTACCGAGCTGTTGAGGATGCATCGGGACAGGTACCAAAACATCTCTCTCCACACCTTCTGCACGAAAGGGCCGTTCATCAGGAGGTGAACGATGGTCTCGTCCCCACTGCAGTCTCGAGGGCAGTTTGCGGTGGTGCTAAGATACCCTGTGTGTAGGAAAGACCACACTGGAAGGGCCCTTCTCACCACCATCCAAGCTACATCCTGGTGCCCGTTGAACAGTTCCGGCGATGAGACGTTCTGCCAAATGGCTTTGGCTGTCTGGTCGTGGAACTGCCCGATCAGATCCACCCTCTCCCTTCCCTGCAGGACCTTGAGAACTCTCCGTGACGACCACTGTCTGATGGCCTTGTTGTGCAGCAACATGTCAGGACACCAAAGGTGCCTGATGCAGGACTAGTAGTGCTATCAGCAGAGGTGGCGTTGCTCTGTTTGTCACTCTCAGGTACTCTGCTGTTGGGGGAGGTGATGTTCCAGGTCAGTGTTGTGTCCACCATGCGAAGGATGTGGCTTCAAGTGCAAGACAAGTTTGCAGAGCTGACAAGATCAGCCAAGATAAGGCCACCCATCATTACCTTACATTAAATAGTTGGGCAAAGTGTACATGCCTTTGAATGTTTGCCATGCATGCTCATAAATGGAAGGTGTAACTCTTTCTGACATCTAAAGAAGAGCTTCCAAAACTCTATAGATTATGGAACAGTTCCTGCAGATTGGAGGGTGGCAAATGTAACCCCACTATTTAAAATGAGGGAGAGAGAAAACAGGGAACTACAGACTGGTTAGCCTAACATCAGTAGTAGGGAAAATGCTAGAGTCCATTGTAGAGGATGTGATAACAGGACACTTAGAAAATATCAACAGGATTAGTCAAAGTCAACATGGATTTATGAAAGGGAAATCGTGTTTGGCAAACCTATGGGAGTTTTTTGAGGATGTGTAACTGGTAGAATAGATAAGGGAGAACCTGTGATGTGGTTTATTTGGATTTTCGGAAGGCCTTTGATAAAGTCCCACATAAGTATGCAAAATTAAAGCACATGGGATTGGGGGTAATATACTGGCATGGATTGAAAATTGGTTAACAGACAGGAAACAGAGAATAGGAATAAATGGGTCTTTTTCGGAATGGCAGTCAGTGACTAGTGGGGTACCGCAGGGTTCAGTGCTTGGGCCCCAGCTATTCACAATATATATCAATGATTTGGATGAGGGAACCAAATGTAATATTTCCAAGTTTGCTGATGACACAAAACTAGGTGGGATTGTGAGTTGTGAGGAGGATGCAAAGAGGCTTCAAGGCGATTTAGACAAGTTGAGTGAGTGGGCAAATACATGGCAGATGCAGTATAACATGGATAAATGTGAAGTTATCCACTTCAGAAGGAAAAACAGAAAGGCAGAGTATTATTTAAATGGTGATAGATTGGGAAATGTTGATGTACAAAGGGACCTGGGTGTCCTTTTACAGCAGTCACTGAAAGCAAACATGCAGGTGCAGCAAGCAGTTAGGAAGGCAAATGGTATGTTGGCCTTCATTGCAAGAGGATTTCAGTACAGGAGCAAGGACGTCTTACTGCAGTTATACAGGGCCTTGGTGAGACCACACCTGGAGTATTGTGTGCAGCTTTGGTCTCCTTACCTAAGAAAGGATATATTTGCCATAGAGGGAGTGCAGCGAAGGTTCACCAGACTGATTCCTGGGATGGCAGGACTGTCGTATGAGGAGAGATTGGGTCGACTTGGCCTGTATTCACTAGAGTTTAGAAGAATGAGAGGAAATCTCATTGAATTGTATAAAATTCTGACAGGGCTAGACAGACTGGATGCAGGGAGGATGTTTCCCCTGGCTGGGGGGATCCAGAACCAGGGGTCACAGTCTCAGGATTCGGGGTAGGACATTTAGGACTGAGATGAGGAGAAATTTCTTCACTCATAGGGTGGTGAACCTGTGGAATTCTCTACCACAGAAGGCTGTGGACGCATAGTCACTGAATATATGTAAGAAGGATCTAGATAGATTTCTAGACACAAAAGGCATCAAGGGGTATGGGGAGAGAGCGGGAATATGGTATTGAGATAGAGGATCAGCCATGATCATATTGAATGGTGGAGCAGGCTTGAAGGGCCGAATGGGCTACTCCTGCTCCTATTTTCTATGTTTCTATGTTTCTTTATCCAAAAAATCCATCCTACTAAATCTAGCTGCATGATGTACATACATTTACTTACTGACATCTCCTGAGGCTAACACACATGCATAACTCCATGTCATGCAGTATATTGCCAGGTCAGTAATAATTGAAGAGGTGGCAGGTAACCAGAATTCTAACATTTGATCCTCTTCTGTTTCTATAGGCATCTCTCAGCTGCAGCTTCCAATGCCTGGTGGAATCTCACAACACCCTGCGTTACTCACTCTGCCCATCGCAAGCACCAGCAGGTGAAGAGGAGCAAGTGGAAATGGCAATGGGGGAGCTGGAACCTACTGGTCAAAGGCCAATCTCACAACCTTCATCAGCTGCTGAGTCCATCCATTGGGACCTTGAGGGGCATGCAAATAATGGAATGCTACTGCCTGAGTACCAACATCTTATGCAGTTATTTGAGCACCTGCATGGTCTGCTAGTGGCAGTGGAGGAGTCCATCATATGCATGTGTGCAGTCATTCCTAGCCACTATCCAACCTGAAGTGCATAGTAATTCCAGAGCCCCGTGGCGTCAGAGTCCCTAATCACAGAGATCCAGTTGGACTGTCTCTCATGAATGCTCAGACTACTTCTAAAGATACCTTGGGCTACAATCTAGGACTTTTGTGCCTTGCTTGAACGTATTGGGGTACTGGGTGGAGAGAGCTATTATACAGGGTTCACTGTTGGCATTGCTGCTCAGAGGTCAACTCCCACACACATCAGTGAACATATTGAAGGAGCACCCAGCAAGACGTAAGCAAAACAAAGCTCTCACACCAACAACAGCCAATCTCCGGAAGCCATCCTACAACTCATCCGCTTCATCCTGGATCACAATGTCTTCACCTTCGATAACCAGTTCTTTACCCAAACACACGGAACAGCCATGGGGACCAAATTCGCACCCCAATACGCCAACATTTTCATGCACAAGTTCGAGCAGGACTTCTTCACTGCACAAGACCTCCAACCAACACTATACACCAGATACATCGACGACATTTTCTTTCTATGGACCCACGGCAAGGAATCACTAAAGAGACTACACGATAACATCAACAAGTTCCATCCCACCATCAAGCTCACCATGGACTACTCCTCAGAATCAGTTTCTTTCTTGGACACACGAATCTCCATCAAAGACGGGCACCTCAGCACCTCACTCTACCGCAAGCCCACGGACAACCTCACGATGCTCCACTTTTCCAGCTTCCACCCTAACCACGTCAAAGAGGCCATCCCCTATGGACAGGCCCTGCGAATACACAGGGTCTGCTCAGACGAGGAGGAACGCGATGGACACCTACAGACGCTGAAAGATGCCCTAGTAAGAACGGGATATGACGCTCGACTCATCGATCGACAGTTCCGACGGGCCACAGCAAAAAATCGCATAGACCTCCTCAGGAGACTAACACGGGACGCAACCAACAGAGTACCCTTTGTCGTCCAGTACTTCCCCGGAGCGGAGAAACTACGCCATGTTCTCCGCAGCCTTCAACATGTCATCAATGAGGACAAACACCTCGCTATGGCCATCCCCACACCTCCACTACTCGCCTTTAAACAGCCACCCAACCTCAAACAGACCATCGTTCGCAGCAAACTACCTAGCTTTCAAGAGAACAGCGTCCACGACGCCACACAACCCTGCCACGGTAACCTCTGCAAGACATGCCAGATCATCGACACAGATACCACCATCACACGAGATGACACCACCCACCAGGTGCATGGTTCATACTCCTGTGACTCGGCCAACGTTGTCTACCTCATACGTTGCAGGAAAGGATGCCCCAGAGCATGGTACATTGGCGAGACCATGCAGACGCTGCGACAACGGATGAACGGACACCGCGCAACAATCGCCAAACAGGAGGGTTCCCTCCCAGTCGGGGAACACTTCAGCAGTCATGGACATTCATCCACCGACCTTCGGGTAAGCGTACTCCAAGGCGGCCTTCGAGACACACGACAACGCAAAATCGTCGAGCAGAAATTGATAGCCAAGTTCCGCACCCATGAGGACGGCCTCAACCGGGATCTTGGGTTCATGTCACGCTACACGTTACCCCACCAGCGAACAAATGTTATCTGTTTTTAATATAATGGGTCATTTGCTGGCTCTCTCTGCCTTCCGGATGTTTCTGCCTCTCTCTGTGTTTTTTTTTTCTCTGTTTTTTTTCCCTGTTTGTTTTTTTGTTGAATGTGTATTCGGGGGTTCTGCAGGTAACACCTCTCTGTCTGAACACGGTGATTGCCTTGGCAACGGGCAGTTGCAGGGGCAGTCTGTAAACACCATGTATTGTTCAATATGTATAAATGCGTAGGCTTCAAGGAGCTCTTGAAACATTTGCCTGAGGAAGGAGAAAATCTCCGAAAGCTTGTGAATTTAAAATAAAATTGCTGGACTATAACTTGGTGTTGTAAAATTGTTTACAATTGTCAACCCCAGTCCATCACCGGCATCTCCACATCATGACATAATATGGACAACTGCTCAAACCTCATGTGGACATTGAGCGAATACAAAAGCAAGTAACCTGCAATCCTGGCCCTTTTTGTAAATGAGACACTCTCCAGACTTTTCCTGGCAAGCTTCTTTTGCACAGTGAACATCAGAACATGGGTGCGGAAAGATTGTTCAACCCATTAAAACTCACCTCCTTAGTATTTCTCCCCTCTTAGCATCACACTGTATTTGTAACGTCCCTACAATTTTTCATCTCTAATACTCTGCCGAGCAAATCACTTGAAACATTTATCGCTCTTTGAGTAAAGAAATAATAAAGGCTGATTGTAACTTTCATCGGTGACTGAAAACAAACGGTCGTGGATCGGACGTCCATTATACACCCTGATCGAATATTCATACCGTTGAAGTCAATGGAAAGGGAAGTCGGGCAGGGTGGATGACAGGCATCCCATCCGCTACTGCCCGCTTTCCACTACCAGCAAAAATTAAAATCCGCCCAATTAAAATGATTTTTACTATGCTAAACAGTTGTATGGAAGGAGGGATCATAATTTCAAATTATCAAACATCTGGGTGGATGCTTCATGCTCTGGAAGATCTTTGTGGTCTTTTGCTTTAGCCAAGATCATCTTTTCTTTAGCAGCATATATCACTTCAGTCCTATGCTTTCATCTATCAGAGATTGAGACCCAGGGATTTTTGGGGAGCCTTTCAGATTGTTGATGCCTTTTTGCCAATCACGTGGTGCTCAATGAAGTTTGGCACCCTTTCAGCTAACGCGGTCCATGTCCATAACCTTCTTTTGGGTCTTGGCATCATTGTAGATGATCCAGAAAAATGTGCCTTGATATTTACCAAACTGTGTTACAAGGATACACTAATCAGGTTGTGAGAAAGGTGGCTGCTGCTGATACCCTTAAGACTCTATTCTGCACCTTTACTGCCGCAGTGTTTGATATCACTTATATTGTCATATGTAAAGGGGCTCTCTGGGGTGCTAGATTTGAATAACCCCAATTAGATTCTGATTGGGTGACTTAATTTTCTGCTGGTAAAAATTAAGATACTAATATATGGGAATTGCAGCCCTCGTGCTTGCCTGATAACTGCCCAGTTCCACCAAAACATAATCTAAAGGGGTTTGACACATACAATTCATATTATTGTCCCCTTATATGATGCTGCTCATTCGTATGAAATAAAAGCTTCATGTCTTCAGTGCTTAGTTTACTGATACAGTATGGGCAAAATATAGAAATAGAGTAAAGGTAATAAATAATGGACCACAGGTAAGAAAATCAATTACTATGTGGTTAACTTCATTAAACAAAACTTGTGTAAAATAACATTAAAATAAGCTGTAAGAAGATTGTTTTTAAAGGATTGGAATGAAACAAGAATTTTTGAAAACCTTTTGACCTGTTTCATAGAATCATCATAGAATCATACAAAGTTACGGCACAGAAAGAGGCCATTCGGCCCATTGTGTTCATACCGGCCGAAAAAGAGCTAACCATTAATTAGTTAATTCCACCTTCCAGCACTTGGTCTGTAGCCCTGTAGGTTACGGTACTTCAGGTGCACATCCATGTACTTTTTAACAAGTTGCGGGTTTCTGCCTCTACCACCCTTCCAGGCAGTGAGTTCCGGACCCCCACCACCCTCTGGGTGAAAAAAATTTCTCCTCAGCTCCCCTCTAATCTTTCTACCAATCACTTTAAATCTATGCCCCCTGGTCTCCGGCCATTCTGCTAAGGGAATTGGTCCTCCCTATCCACTCTATCTAGTCCTGTCATAATTTTATATACCTCAATTAAATCTCCCCTCAGCCCCTTTGTTCTAAAGAAAACAACCCCAGCCTATCCAGCCCTGGCAACATCCTCATAAATCTCCTCTGTTCCCTCTCTAGTGTAATTACATCTTTCCTGTAATGTGGTGACCAGTACTGAAGCTGTGGCCTAACCAATGTTTTATACAGTTCTAGCATAATTTCCCTGCTCTTATATTCTATGCCTCGGCTAATAAAAGAAAGTGTCCCGTAGGCCTTTTATCTTCCTATCCTGCTACCTTCAGGAATCTGTGGACATGCACTCCAAGGTCCCTTTGTTCCTCTACACTTCTCAGTATCTCCCATTTATTGTGTATTCTCTTGCCTTGTTTGCTCTCCCCAGTTTCAGAATATCGATGGGCCGTATGACTGTTTAAACTGACTAGTTGTTTAACTGCACAGTATATTTGACACATTTGGCAGGCCTGAGTAGCTCTGTTACTTTGAGACTGTCTGTTGAAGGTCTCTTTGGGGATACGGTACCTTTCTGACTTTTTGATGCTTTCCGTTTGGAAACTCTGAAAGCTTACATAGAATAACATAGAATTTACAGCACAGAAACAGGCCATTCAGCCCAACTGGTCTGTGCTGGTGTTTTTGCTCCACACGAGCCTCCTCCCAACCCTACTTCATCTAACTCTATCAGCATATCCTTCTATTCCTTTCTCCCTCAAGTATTTATCTAACTTCCCCTTAAATGAGTCTGTGGTACTTACCTCAACTACTCCATGTGATTGCAAGTTCCACATTTCACATTCTCACCACTCTCTGGGTAAAGAAGTATCTTGAATTCCTGAGCTCTTTATTTCCAGGTATGTCTGATCTTCATTGTGTCCTCAACTTTACAGTTTCTGTAAATAAGTAGAAACTTCAGGAAAGATATTGGGCCGGATTTTCCTGTGAAAATAACAACAAGGCTAACAGGGCTCACCATTATTTCTGTGCAAAAGGTAGAGCAACTTCCGGCAACCACACATGCACAGTTAAACTTGGGAATCTGGAAATTGCTGTACCAGATGAGACCCCTGTCCGTAAGCTGCGCGAGAAGGACATCTCTCCGGCTGGTTCTCCGTTCAAATGAATGGAACGACATGAAGTTCCTGCACTGACCTAATGGATACGAACTAATCTCGACAAAAAAAGGTACGTCAAGTCATTTTATGTCTAAGCCCCGTGTTAACGGTGTGGTAAGTCTCAATGACTGCCAAACAACCTCTCCGGCACTGAAAATAAACCTTTACAAGTGTGGATTCTCATTCCTTCAGATTTTAATTGTTGTTGGACATTTAACAAAATGTTTCTTTCTGTCTCTTTTATCTCTGTCTTTTAATTCAATATTTCTTACCCTCTCTTTATTTCACTTTCTGTACCTGATTTGACATTGAATTCACTCTAACTTACCCTTCCTGGTTCATTCTCTGTGCTGCTCATTAACGATTCTTCAATCTGATTGGTTAAGGGGATACACAGTTGCTTGCCCCCTTCACATAGCTCCCAGATGCCCTGTAGAGGGCGCCGCGTTGGATGGAGCGCCCGATGAGAGGAACCTGCTGTGCAAAAGCCCATGAAAAGTCTATGGGAAAGTGTAAGTCTAACGAAGGGCACCACTGCTCACAGGGAAATCCAGTCCAATCGCTTTAATCAACCGCTAACTGTCAAACAGAGAGGTGCAGTCGAGGTGGTAAAGGTGCTTTAAGCAATCTTTACACAACTCTGCACATTCCAATATATTACTACCGGTGAAATAAAATACAAATTTAGCCAATTGTTAGGGGACAGGTCCAATTAAATTAAGCAACCTTACATATTCTGTTGTTTCAAACCCCTTATGCCACCAGTGATATAAGTCACACTTGGCACGTATTTGATTACCACCACAGACTTGGTGGTGGTAAGTTAAGATGCAGCGGCTCAACAATCTGTTGCTTTGAATTACATTTTATTTTTCCACCTTCTCAATGTATTTTTTTTTTCTGCCTTAGTCTAGAGAAAAAAAAGCTGCAGCTGGTTTCAGAGTCCATTCCTACTGCTGGAGAAGGTGAGTGTTCCAGGCACACGCATTCAAGGGAGGGGACTGCAAACCCCTCAAGATATTATAATCAGAGGGCATCAGAGCTCACCACTGGATCACAGTGGTCACAGATTTGATTCCAGTAGGCACTGGGAAAACTGTGGTGTCCTTATGATTACCCCTGTCAGCGTCCAGGCAATTAGCATTGCTGATATCTTCTCTCTGACACTGCCAAATATCATTGCGCACTCACACCTCATTTACACAGCCTTCTGATAACTGAGATGCTGATAACAGCAGGATCGTCAGACAACCGGCGTTCTGTATGGTAAGCTGCTTTTAGCTATTTTAACTCCAGCAGTAATCCTGCACACGCCTGCGATTCCCGAAGGCTTGGCTCTGCCAACTTGCAACTAAGCTCTCTGGGCTATGTCTCCATGTCACTATGGGGAGAGAGAGCTTGCATCCCATTTCAGGCAAAGAGAAACTCTCTTTTGAAGAGGGTTCTTCATCCAAAACATTAATTTGACTGCTGTCACCACAGATGTTGACTGACCTGTTGTGTGTTTTGAGCATTTTCTCTGTAGATTTATTAGTAGCTTCGTTTGGAGACTCTTAAGAGTGGTAATGGGTTTCTGCGCATATAGGACACCTAGTTAAACAAAATAAAACAATTAGTAAATGTCACTTGATGGATAGTTTGCTATCCACCATGACTATATTCTGGTCTTCTTTATTGCTAAGTATAATAGCAGATGGTAAGAAATGAGTGGCACGCCTCATTGCCTTGGTGCCTGTCTACATTGCCCTTCCTGTAATGATTACACAATGACTAATGTAGCAACAAAAAGTAAGTATTGAGGATGGGAAGTAATTTCATTTTCCTTCTATCAATTCATAGTCTCTTCACAGATCTCTGCCTGATGAAAGGTTTGCTTGAGAGGAAGGGGTGGTGAACAAGAGATCTATAAATACGAACTTCCTCTTCCTGTCTCTGGAAAATTAACCACATGCAGCATTTAACAGAATTAAATGCAACACATGGCCTCAAAATTACAGAGGCAAGAGCTGAGAATAGAGATGTGAAACCATATGCTTGTACTGAAAAAGAGTAGGTGCTTTTGTCTGAAGTTATTCTGACAGCTATCACTTTAAATCTTAGTTTTTATAGAGAGCTGACAAAAAAACTCAGGGGCTGAAAATCCACAGCCCTTCCAGTGCATTTCTGCTCCAACTTTGGCGGGAGCGTGCCAGAAGAGCTGAAAATTAGGCCGGGATCTGGATACGCCTGGTCCTGGCTTTATGTTGGGGCCTTGTAAGAGGTAGAGCCTCCACCCACCTCTTACAAGGGTAGCTGCATAGGTCACGGTGGGGCCTTGGATCCCCAACGCCAGCACTTTCTACATCCCCAACTCTCAGAGGCACAGCAGATCGTTGGCAGGCGGGACACCCGGTGAAAGCAGACGTAGTAGCCTCTTCACTGGCACGTATGAGAACCACCTTAGGGATCAAGACTGTTTCCCTTGCCTGGACCGACCCAAAAAATGGTAAGCGTTGAGTTTCTTTTTAAGCGCCCTTGCAAAGGGGACCGATGGGTGCATTCTGAACATGTTTCCGAGCCATCCCTTCCCGCCCTCTCCTGGACTTGCTGACCAATGCTGAAGTTTGCAGGCGCCAGGAAAGGCGGTTGCCCCAGATTTGGCAGGTGCGCGGGAGATTTCAGGTGATGGAATTTATGATCAATTAGAATCACATGTGGACAAGAGGAATCTTGGGGTTGCAATTCCGCAAGTGTTCCACAGTCTCCGGCCGGAGCTACAGTTGAACACAGGGAAACTTTATCCCACTCCCCCGCCCACCACCAAGCCAAGTTCACCTGACTAGATGAGTTCATGGAGTTGCAATCCATGTTATTTTACCATTCTGAGGAGTTTAGATGCTTGCTTTATAGTAAACTGTCTTATATCACTGTCACTGTCATAATAGAGAAGGTTGAGAGGAGATTTGATGGAGGTATTTCAAATCATGAAGGGTCTAGACAGAATAGATAGAGAGAAACTGTTCCCATTGGCAGAAGGGTCAAAAACCAGAGGACACAGATTTAAGGTGATTGGCAAAAAAAACAAAGGTGACATGAGGAAAAACTTCTTTACATTGCGAGTGGTTAGGATCTGGAATTCACTGCCAGGAGGGGTGGTGGAAGTAGATTCAATCATGGCCTTCAAAAGGGAACTGGATAAGTACTTGAAAGGAAAAAATTTGCAGGGCTACGGGGATAGGGCGGGGGAGTGGGACTAGCTGGATCGCTCTTGCACAGAGCCTACATGGACTTGATGGGCCAAATGGCCTCCTTCCGTGCTGTAACCTTTCTATGATTCTATGATTCTATGAATTTGCTTCATGTTTTATACTTTAAGCAAGGCCTATATTGAGTTGCTATTTACTTTAATGGCAGCTTAGGATAGTCCAGTACCTAATAATCATTACCAAATAGGGTTTGCTGTTGATTAAGCCAGGCATGTACAGATTCAGACAAAGATAGGCACTCTTGAAAGATTGAGGAATTGCAATTCATCTATGAGATTGTTCTAAAACATGAGAGACAAACAATGTAGATTCCAAAAACTCTACAGCTTATATCAAACAAGTTATATTCATTAGTGATGTGACCGTATAACTAATATGATTATAACAGGGTACGGTAGTGTAATGGTTATGTTTTTGGACTAGTGATCCAGAGAACATGAGTTCAAATCTAACCATGGCAGTTTGAGAATTGAATTCAGTTTTAAAAATG
The DNA here is from genome assembly GCF_035084215.1 of Heptranchias perlo. Lineage (NCBI taxonomy): Eukaryota > Metazoa > Chordata > Chondrichthyes > Hexanchiformes > Hexanchidae > Heptranchias > Heptranchias perlo. Next base: position 115,819,312 of record NC_090329.1, on the reverse strand, counting down.
TATAGAAATAAAGAGCTGGTAAAAGTAAAAGTGACCATGAAGCTGTTGGATTGTTGTAAAAACCCAACTGGTTCATGAATGCCCTTTAGGGGAGGAACCCTGCCATCCTTACCTGGTCTGGCCTATATGTCCGACACCAATATGGTTGACTCTTAACTGCCCTTTTAAGTGGCCTAACAAGCCACTCAGTTGTATCCCTAGTATCACCAACTAGGGATGGGCCATAAATGCCAGAAAAAAAAACATTGTTGCATTTCTACCATGCACAACTATAACACTATGGGCTAGATTTTCCTCTGGGGCAGGGCAACCACCAGAGGTGCATTTCCACCAGCCAGGATGTCATTTTTTCCCTCCACCTTCTTGCACAGTTATGGGGGTGGGTGACTTGCAGAACTATTTGTATTTCTTATTGGGAATCTGCCTCAGTGAGTGGGGGAGTGAGGTGCTACTACAACATTTAAGTGACTACAGCAACTGAAAGGGCCAGCCATTGATAAGTGAAACAGAAAGTCAAGGCATGGGGCAGGCTCTGGAGGCCATGGAGCCCCTAAGTTCAGTGACTCTGCAGTGGAGGTCCTCCTCAAAAAATTAAGCAAAGGAGAAACAAAACATTTGGATCAAAGGGAAGGAGGCCCACATGGTCCACGTCCAGAGGAAGGAGATGGCATTGGCAATCTGTGTCACCTCCAGCAATCCCCAGATGGCGACTCAAAACCAGAAGAAGTTTAATGACCTCAACAGGTTAGGCAAGATAAGAGGTAACAATCCTAACTAAACCCAAAGCAATATTAAAGGCACATGTTTCAGGCCGTGAGAGAGGGAAGTACAGATTTGTACGTGGCACACTCATTTTAAACATTTTTGGCATGTTTGGGGGAGGTGGGGTGGCGGATTAAGGGCAGGCACTGTGGGATGCCAAAAATGGCGAAGTGGAAGGAAAATGCCAATGCGCTTCAAACTGGCAGGGAATCAGTACCAAGGCTTCACTGCCCCATTGTCCTCCATTATCCTCTAGAAAGCAGGAGGAAAATCTCGCAGACGGTTTTTTGGTCCAGCTTCTGCAGTGTGCCCGGGTTGCAGTGAGATATTTCTAATCGGTCCATTAGGAATAAAAAAAGACTATTAAGTCACAGAAGAAACTTTTTGTGTTGAAGTTATTTAATCGCACGAGTAATGTTGACCCGATAAATTGTGAATACGTTTACGGGAATTGAATCGGTCAATTTCCATTTTTATTGTTTGGGATTCTGGGATGTTTACTGCTGTTTTGGAGGCTGCATTCTGAGATTCCATTCATTTAAGGTTTATGGTGACTGAATAAGTAAAATTCCATTTTTATTACACATGGTGACAGAATTTTTCAGGCATTCTGCCACATATATTCAGAACCTCTCTGGCCACAGGGGATGTGCCAGAGGACTGGAGAACCGCTAATGTAGTACCATTATTCAAGAAGGGGAGTAGGGAAAAACCGGGGAACTACAGGCCAGTGAGCCTAACATCAGTGGTAGGAAAATTATTGGAAAAAATTCTGAAGGACAAAATTAGTCTCCACTTGGAGAAGCGAGGATTAATCAGGGATAGTCAACATAGCTTTGTCAAGGGAAGATCATGTCTGACTAATTTGATTGAATTTTTTGAGGGGGTGACTAGGCGTGTGGATGAGGGTAACGCAGTGGATGTGGTATACATGGATTTCAGTAAGGCCTTCGATAAAGTCCCGCACAGGAGACTGGTCAAGAAGGTACGAGCCCATGGAATCCAGGGTGCCTTGGCACTTTGGATACAAAACTGGCTTAGTGGCAGAAGGCAGAGGGTGATGGTCGAAGGTTGTTTTTGTGACTGGAAGCCTGTGGCCAGTGCTGGGGCCCTTGCTGTTTGTGGTCTACATTAATGACTTGGATATGAATGTAAAAGGTATGATCAGTAAGTTCGCTGATGATACAAAAATTGGTAGGGTGGTAAATAGCGAGGAGGATAGCCTCAGTCTGCAGGACGATATAGATGGGTTGGTCAGATGGGCGGAACAGTGGCAAATGGAATTTAACCCGGAAAAGTGCGAGGTGATGCACTTTGGAGGGACTAACAAGGCAAGGGAATACACAATGAATGGGAGGACCCTAGGCAAGACAGAGGGTCAGAGGGATCTTGGTGTGCAAGTTCACAGATCCCTGAAGGCGGCGGAACAGGTAGATAAGGTGGTAAAGAAGGCATATGGGATACTTGCCTTTATTAGCCGAGGCATAGAATATAAGAGCAAGGAGGTTATGATGGAGCTGTATAAAACACTGGTTAGGCCACAGCTGGAGTACTGTGTGCAGTTCTGGTCGCCGCACTACAGGAAGGATGTGATCGCTTTGGAGAGGGTGCAGAGGAGATTCACCAGGATGTTACCAGGGCTGGAGCGCTTCAGCTATGAAGAGAGACTGGGAAGATTGGGTTTGTTTTCCTTGGAGCAGAGGAGGCTGAGGGGGGACATGATTGAGGTGTACAAAATTATGAGGGGCATAGATAGGATGGATACTCAGGAGCTTTTTCCCTTCGTTGAGGGTTCTATAACAAGGGGGCATAGATTCAAGGTAAAAGGCGGGAGGTTTAGAGGGGATTTGAGAAAGAACTTTTTCACCCAGAGGGTGGTTGGAGTCTGGAACTCACTGCCTGAGAGGGTTGTGGAGGCAGGAACCCTCACAACATTCAAGAAGCATTTGGATGAGCACTTGAAATGCCATAGCATACAAGGCTACGGACCAAATGCTGGAATATGGGATTAGATTAGACTGGGTTTGATGGCCGGCGCGGACACGATGGGCCGAAGGGCCTCTATCCGTGCTGTATAACTCTATGACTCTATGACTCTATGGCTTTGCAGATTGTAGTCCATCCATTTTTCCATGGAAACTGAAAATCAGTGGCCTTGCTCATGGGCATGTGAATCCCAATTTAGTGAGAGATAGATTGTATTCCATGGCCCCTGTCATGTATTTTGTTTGTACAACAAAGTAGGTAAGCCATTAAAATTTGAATATTATAAACGTTGATTGATTTTAGTATATATTGACTTTAAAAGCAAATTATATTGATGCACGGATTATGGACTGGTTCCAATGGTCTCTCAGTAAATGGTTTTCCCTCGCTTGCTATGTCCATGAAATGCAAAAACATATTTTTTGGCAATGATTTTTAGAACGTAGTATTAAAAATTGTTTCTGCAGAGCACATGAATTTGCATTTACAATGTGATGATGTAACTGCTCTATTTAATATTAATTTATGCAGTAATTTTATTTGGTTTCTTAGCAATATAAATCCATGCAAGTGAAAAGAAGCCATAGCAACTAGAGATTGCTATAAAGACATAACCTGTTTGCAATTTTCTGTCTGTGATTTACTTTTGATCGCCTACTAAAAAAAAATTGTTTGCATTAATTTTTCATGGTTTACATCTCTCTTGTTTTTCCTGTAACTATTGGGGAAGGGGGAATTAGAGGGAAGTATAGCACAGAATGAAGCTTCTAATGAAACGTGTTAGGTAATGTTTAATGCTGATTCCATTGCAGCCAGTAACACGAGGCTGTACTCATGCCATGAAAAATGAAATAAAATTAACAGAGACTTGTTTTGAAGTGTTAAAATGAAAGAAATATCCACTGTTATGAAAGTAATCTAAAATTTATTTATTTGTTAAATCAGTTTTAGAATTGGATTTGGCCTATATAATACAGCATCATTAGTGCCATCACTAACAGAAGATGCTCAAGCGAGGGTCTTGGAATTAATCAACATGTGCATTGTCATACTTCACGACATGATCTAGTTAGCATCTTGACTCTGTGATTTATTGCTGCCACTAGCTTTTGTTCCATTAAACAAGATCTCTAACACATTTAACGGCCCAGAAATTGCTCAGAGTGGCAAACCAACAGTGCTTGCCGCTCCATAGATTTATACTAACCCGCTAACTTAGTGCGTGCACTTCCTCTAGTAGGAAGTGGAGAAGAGCCCAGCGTTAGCTCCAGCAAAGCTAGGACCCATCGGAGAAGTGAGAGGATCGCTCTCTCCCCTCAACCAATCAGCTTGCAGCATTTTTGACACACCGCGATCAGTTTCTGCAAGCTGGAACATAAAATCCAGGAAGTAAAAGGTACAACACGAGAATCATTTGAAAAAATAGTTATAGACAGCGAAAAAAAAGAGAGGGTAAGAAATAATCGAATTAAATAAAAGAGAAGGAAGGAAAAAATAGAAAAAAATATTTTTAACTTTATAATTTTTAAATTTTTTTTAATGACGAAGAACTATTAAAATAAGGAGTACTGAGACTCCGCATTTTTAAAAGTTAATTTTTAGTTGTTTGGCAGTCATTAAGACTTACCGTGCTGTTAAAACTTAGTTTAGACCTGGTGTTTTAAGCATACTTGTTTTGTGGTGATATTAGTTTCTTTCCAGCTGGACAGATGAGCAACTTGGCGCTGGTCCCTTGATTCCAATGATTCCAGCCAGCAATATCCCTTTAATTTGAAGCAGTCATATCGCCGGCGAACCAGGAGGAGCAAATTCTGGATTTCCGCGATTCACCGCGCATGTGCAAACGCTGGACCTTGCTCCTCGATTTCGCCACTAAAAACTGAGAGTTCTGTTGAGCTCACCGTTCTTTCTAAGCAATTTCTGGGCCATTATATTACAGCTTCATTCAACCACTTCCAGATGACTCTATTTTGTAATTGCCCACTTTCAGAATATGTTCAACTGGATGAACCACATCACATGCGAAAAAAAAATCAGGCGTTCAGCAGGCACAGCTGCTTCTTGAAACTTCTCCTTCAACTTTTCTACATAGACATTCATGTGCAAAATACTCTCAGCCTCCTTTCTGCCCATTCCTTTCCCTTTATTAGTCATGCATTCCCCTACCTCCAGTAAAAGACATTTCAACATTTTTTTTATATTCGTTCATGGGATGTGGGCGTCGCTGGCAAGGCCGGCATTTATTGCCCATCCCTAATTGCCCTTGAGAAGGTGGTGGTGAGCCGCCTTCTTGAACCGCTGCAGTCCGTGTGGTGACGGTTCTCCCACAGTGCTGTTAGGAAGGGAGTTCCAGGATTTTGACCCAGCGACGATGAAGGAACGGCGATATATTTCCAAGTCGGGATGGTGTGTGACTTGGAGGGGAACGTGCAGGTGGTGTTGTTCCCATGTGCCTGCTGCTCTTGTCCTTCTAGGTGGTAGAGGTTGTGGGTTTGGGAGGTGCTGTCGAAGAAGCCTTGGTGAGTTGCTGCAGTGCATCCTGTGGATGGTACACACTGCAGCCACAGTGCGCCGGTGGTGAAGGGAGTGAATGTTTAGGGTGGTGGATGGGGTGCCAATCAAGCGGGCTGCTTTATCTTGGATGGTGTCGAGCTTCTTGAGTGTTGCTGGAGCTGCACTCATCCAGGCAAGTGGAGAGTATTCCATCACACTCCTGACTTGTGCCTTGTAGATGGTGGAAAGGCTTTGGGGAGTCAGGAGGTGAGTCACTCGCCGCAGAATACCCAGCCTCTGACCTGCTCTTGTAGCCACAGTATTTATATGGCTGGTCCAGTTAAGTTTCTGGTCAATGGTGACCCCCCTAGGATGTTGATGGTGGGGGATTCGGCGATGGTAATGCCGTTGAATGTCATGGGGAGGTGGTTAGATTCTCTCTTGTTGGACATTTCAACATAACGTGTATTGCTATAATTTTTCACAATTTTACAGTCGAATTCTTCACATAACCATAACAGGCTTTCTGTGCAAATATGTGGGAGTAACTTTGCCACATGAACTGCGGTGATTCAAGAAGAAGGCCCATCCCACCTTCTCAAAGGCAGCTCAAGGATGGGCAATAAATGCCAGCCTTGCCAGCGATGCCCACATCCTGAGAATGAATTTTTTAAAATGCCAGTAAACAGGGTGCGAGACCGGTAGAAACTGTTCATCTATTGTGCCGTCGCTTTGAGTGTGGCTCCCAGCCTAAACAAAAACAAGCTCCACTTTGCCTTCTGTCATCTGTAACCTCTGTACAGACTATAGTCTGTATGGTCAGAGCAACCACATAAAATGCGGATGAAAACATTTGTACTTTCACAAGTGCTCCATTTGTAAAATCGCTACACAGTACAAGCCGATTTATTGTTAATGGCGATTCTCTGTAAGCTGCACATATTAGAAAAAGGTAACCCACCTTTAAGAGCACAAGATCCTAAAAAGAAAATGGCCTCGAAATTTGATGGGGCGTGCCTGCTTTTCAAGCAAAAAACGGCGCTTAAGCATCCAATTTGGCAGGCAGGGCACGCTCGCTCATTACGAGCCGGAAGTGCGCCACCTGCCATATTTAATAAAGGCAGAGAAAGAAGTGTCCAGGGCCTGCGCCTGAATCAGGCGGTAAGCCCATTGCACATGCAAATAGGGGGCCTAATGCCTGTTTGATGCCATATTCATAAAATTGGGCTGCCCTGAATGCAGCTGGCACCTGGCCAGCTGTTGTCAGGAAAGCGTGATCTACATACTGTCTAACCAGAAGCCCATAAAGGGATCCCACCACCTTCCCGATTGCTACCCCCTCTTCCTGTTCAGGTGGACATGAATTTGATGAAGAGCAGACGAGTTCTCCCAGTGCATCTCTCAATCTCTGATGTTTGCTACTTAACCCAGTTTTGTACTGATTTAAAACCTCAGTCAGATGTAAGAGAGGCTCTTTCTCAGACTTATTTTGGCCATCCTGTTTTGCCACCTTATTTACTAGCTCAGGCTTTGTGTACCCCTACAATGTTAGCAGTGTTATAGACCCATTGACCAAAGTCCATGCTTTCACCCAAGCCTGATGCTGTGAAGGTTGATCTGATTGAATGGCGGTGCAGGTTCGAGGGACTGTGTGGCCTACTCCTGCTTCTATTTCTTATGTTCTTATGTTAAGGTCGGAGTAACAATCTTGTGGGCTTTTAATTTCTCGTTCTTTTCCCTAATTATTTTGCCAAACTTGGCATGACTAATCGAAGGTCCTTTATGTAATTGCATGACAGCATATATTAGCTGTCTAAGGGATTCCTTTAACTCCTTATTCTCCACCTGTCACATGCCTCGAAACCACTTAATCCCCAGCATCAGGGTCGGCTGTATTGAAATCGAGCCTCGCCAGCAGCAGTGGTGGTGTGAACAAGGGTGAAGGGTTAACATCGGCCAGACCAACTAATGGCTGCTCCATTAACGGGACATCGCCATCCTCATCAAAATGGTATGGGTCTTCCTGTGGGAGATCCTATGTAAACTGAGTCTCAAGGTGTGGCAGATGTGTTGACTTCTACATATGATGCTCAAGGATTTTGTCCTGATCCTTGACAGTCACGTACTTGTTCTTCTAGCTCCACGATACACCTATATTGCTCATTTTCTCTTTTTAAATAGTGAATCTTGGTTAGACCAGACTAGGAGTACAGTGCACAGTTCTGGTCTCCATATTATGAAAAGGATATAGAGGCATTGGAGAAGGTGCAAAAAAGATTCACAAGGATGATACCAAAATTGAGAGGATATACTTATCAGAAAAGACTGAACAGACTGCGGCTCTTTTCCCTAGAAAAGGGAAGATTGAGCAGTGATCTGATAGAGGTCTTTAAGATTATGAAAGGGTTTGATAGGGTAGACGTTCCATTTGAGGGGGAGTCCAAAACTAGAGACCATAAATATAAGCTAGTCACTAATAAATCCAATAGAGAAATCAGGAGAAACTTCTTTACCCAAAGAGTGGTAAGAATGTGGAACTCGCTACACAAAGAGTAATTCAAGCAAATAGCATAGATACATCTAAGGGGAAGCGAGATCAGCACACGAGGGAGAAAGGAATAGAAGAGCATGCAGATAGGGTTAAATGAAGTAGGGAGGGAGGAGGCTCGTGTGGTGCATAAACGCTGGCATGGACCAGTCGGGCCGAATGGCCTGTTTCTGTGCAGCAGGTTCGATGTATATCTTAATCGTCGAATTACTTGATGTAACTCGATGATTACGACTTCTAAATTGCTCTACTGATGCCTTACAGTGTCAGCTGTGGCTCAGTGCGTAGCACTCTCACCTCATGAACCAAGAAGGTTGTGAGTTCATATCCCACTCCAAGAACTTGAGTGCAATTCACATTGATACTCAACTGAAGGACTGCTGTACTCTCGGAGGTGCTGTCTTTCAGACTAGATATTAAACTGAGGCCCCTTCTGCCCTCTCAGGTGGATGTAAAAGATTCCATGACACTATTGCAAAGAACAGCAGGGGATTCCCAAGTGTCCTAGCCAACATTTCTCCCTCAGCCAACACCACTAAAACAGATTATCTGGTCATCATAAGAAATAGGAGCAGGCCATCCGGCCCCTTGAGCCTGCTCCACCATTCAACAAGATCATGGCTGATCTTTTATCTCAATGCCATTCTCCTGCACCATCCCCATATCCTTTGATGCCTTTAATATCTAGAAATCTATTGATCTCTCTTTTGAATGTACTCAATGACTGAGCCTCCACAGCCCTCTGGGGTAGAGAATTCCAAAGATTCACCACCCTCTGAGTGAAGAAATTTCTCTTCATCTCAGTCCTAAATGGCCTACCCCTTATTCTGAGACTGTGACCCCTGGTTCTAGATTCCCCAGCCAGGGGAAACATCCTCCCTGCATCTACCCAGTTGAGCCCTGTAAGAATTTTATATGTTTCAATGAGATCACCTCTCATTCTTCTAAACTCTAGCGATTACAGGCCTAGTCTACTCAATCTCTCCTCATATGACAATCCCGTCATCCCAGGAATCAGTCTGGTGAACCTTTGTTGCACTCTCTCTACGGCAAGTATATCCTTTCTTCGGTAAGGAGACCAAAATTGTACACAATACTCCAAGTGCGGTCTCACCAAGGCCCTATATAATTGCAGTAAGACGTCTTTACTCCTGTACTCAAATCCTCTTGTAATAAAGGCCAACATACCATTTGCTTTCCTAATTGCTTGCTTCACCTGCATGTTAGCTTTCAGTGACTCGTGTACAAGGACACCCAGGTCCCTTTGAAAATCAACATTTCCCAATCTTTCACCATTTAAAAAATACTCTGCATTTCTGTTTCTCCTACCAAATGGATAACTTCACACTTTTTCACATTATATTCCATCTGCCATGTTCTTGCCCACTCACTTAGCCGGTCTGTATCCGCTTGAAGCCTCTTTGCATCCTCCTCACATCTCATGATCCCACCTAGTTTTGTGTCATCAGTAAACTTGGAAATATTACATTTTGTCCCCTCATCCAAATCATTGATATAGATTGTGAATAGCTGGGGCCCAAGCACCGATCACTGCAGTACCCCACTAGTCACAGTCTGCCAACCTGAAAAAGACCCATTTATTCCTACTCTCTGTTTTCTGTCTGTTAACCAATTCTCAATCCATGCCAGTATATTACCCCCAATTCCATGTGCTCTAACTTGTGGGACCTTATCGAAAGCCTTCTGAAAAACCAAATACACCACATCCACTGGTTCCCCCTTATCTATTCTACTAGTTACATCCTCAAAGAACTCCAATAGGTTTGTCAAACATGATTTCCCTTTCATAAATCCATGTTGACTCTGCCAAATCCTATTATTATTTTCTAAGTGTCCTGTTATCACTCATTGAGTACATTCAAAAGAGAGATCAATAGATTTCTAGATATTAAAGGCATCAAGGGATATGGGGATGGTGCAGGAGAATGGCGTTGAGATAAAAGATCAGCCATGATCTTGTTGAATGGTGGAGCAGGCTCGAGGGGCCGGATGGCCTGCTCCTATTTCTTATGATGACCAGATAATCTGTTTTAGTGGTGTTGGCTGAGGGAGAAATGTTGGTTAGATTCTAGCATTTTCCCTACTACTGATGTCAGGCTAACAGGTCTGTAGTTCCCTGTTTTCTCTCTCCCTCCTTTCTTAAATAGTGGGGTTACATTTGCCACCCTCCAATCTGCAGGAACCAATCCAGAATCTATAGAATTTTGGAAGATACAACCAATGCATCCACTATCTCTATAACCACCTCTTTCAAAACCCAGGGATGTAGATCATCTGATCCTTGGGATTTATCGACTTTCAGTTCCATTAATTTCTCTAATACTATTTTTTTACTAATACTAATTTCCTTCAGTTCCTCATTCTCGCCAGACCCTTGGTTCTCTAGTATTTCTGGGAAGTTTTTTGGGTCTTCTTCCGTGAAGACAGACACAAAGGGGGTGATTTTAAACCCCAAGAACGGGTGGGCTGGGGGCGGATGGGAGTTGAAAATAGTTGTTTTTTGGGTCGCGACTGCAACCCGGCTTTATTTTCAGGTTTAACGTTGGCGCATAAAAGTACAGGCTTCCCACTGGGAATGCAAAGTCTGAAAGTTTTGCGGTTGTGATCCAAAAAAACAACTATTTTCAACTCCCACCTGCCCCCAACCCACCCGTTCTCGGGGTTTAAAATCACCCCCAAAGTATTTGTTTAATTTCTCTGCCATTTCCTTATTCCCCATTATAAATTCTCCCGTCTCTGACTGTAAGGGACCCACATTTGCCTTCGCCAGTCTTTTCCTTTTTACATACCTATAGAACCTTTACAGTCCGTTTTTATGTTTCTTGCTCGTTTACTATCATATTCTACTTTCCCTTTCTTTATCAACTTTTTGGTCCTCCTTTGCTGAATTCTAAAATGCTCCCAATCCTCAGGCTTACTGCTTTTTCTGGCAACTTTATATGCCTATTCCTTTGATTTAATACTATCTTTAATTTCTCTCGTTAGCCACAGTTGAACCACTTTTCCTGTTGGATTTTTGTACTTAAAGGAATATATATTTGTTGCAAATGATGTATTAATTCTTTAAATGCTAGCCGTTGCCTGTCTACCGTCATACCTTTTAATGTAGTTCCCCAATCAACCACAGCCAACTTGCGCCTCATACCTTCGTAGTTTCCTTTGTTTAGATTTAAGACCCTAGTTTCGGATTGAACTACATCACTTTCAAACTTAATGAAGACTTCTATCATATTATGGTCACTGTTCCCTAACAGCTCCCTTACAACAAGATTATTAATTAACCCTTTCTCATTGTACAATACTAGATCTAAAATAGCCATCACATTGTTGTTCGTGGCACCTTGCTATGCGAAAATTGGCTGCTGCATTTCCTACATTACAACAGTGACTACACTTCAAAAAAAAAGTACTTCATTAGCTGTAAAGTGCTTTGGGATGTCCTGAAGTTGTGAAAGGTGCTATATAAATGCAAGCCTTTCTTTCTTTTTATCATGCAACCTTGGAGTTGTGAACCAATTTGATGACATTTTACAAATATCGCCTGTTACAACAGATTCCGCAGAAACTGTCCTTCAGCTACAAAATGGAGTCCTGGACATAAAATGAGTTATTTAATGAAAACCTTTCCTACTTTAAGGCAACTAGAGATGGGCAATAAATGCTGGCCTTGCCAGTGAAGCCCACATCCCAAGAATGAATAATGTAAACCTCAATGAGATCTCATCTTAACCTTATCTCTAGATTGTAGAGTTTAAGCTTCCTTAATCTTCCCTCATATCTCATCTCTTTTATACTTAGGATCATTTTTGTTGATCTTCTCCACTCTCTGAATATACGTACCTTCTGAAGTGTGCAGATTAGAATTTTTTTTTATCGTTCGTGGGATGTGGGCATCGCTGGCGAGGCTGGCATTTATTGCCCATCCCTAATTGCCCTTGAGAAGGTGGTGGTGAGCCACCTTCTTAAACCGCTGTAGTCCGTGTGGTGAATGTTCTCCCACAGTGCTGTTAGGTAGGGAGTTCCAGGATTTTGACCCAGCGACGATGAAGGAACGGCGATATATTTCCAAGTCGGGATGGTATGTGACTTGGAGGGGAACGTGCAGGTGGTGTTGTTCCCATGTGCGTCCTAGCTTGTCCTTCTAGGTGGTAGAGGTCAAGGGTTTGGGAGGTGCTGTCGAAGAAGCCTTGGTGAGTTGCTGCAGTGCATCCTGTGGATGGTACACACTGCAGCCACAGTGCGCTGGTGGTGAAGGGAGTGGATGATTAGGGTGGTGGATAGGGTGCCAATCAAGCGGGCTGCTTTGTCCTGGATGGTGTCAAGCTTCTTGAATGTTGTTGGAGCTGCACTCATTCAGGCAAGTGGAGAGTATTCCATCACACTCCTGACTTGTGCCTTGTAGATGGTGGAACGGCTTTTGGGAGTAAAGAGGTGAGTCACTCACCGCAGAATACCCAGCCTCCGACCTGCTCTTGTAGCCACAGTATTTATGTGGCTGGTCCAGTTAAGTTTCTGGTCAATGGTGACCCCCAGGATGTTGATGGTGGGGGATTCGACGATGGTAATGCCGTTGAATGTTAAGGTGAGGTGGTTAAACTGTCTCTCGTTGGAGATGGTCATTGCCTGGCACTTGTCTGGCATGAATGTTACTTGCCACTTATCAGCCCAAGCCTGGATGTTGTCCAGGTCTTGCTGCATGCGGGCACGGACTGCTTCATTATCTGAAGGGTTGCGACTGTGCAATCATCAGCGAACATCCCCATTTCTGACCTTATGATGGAGGGAAGGTCATTGATGAAGCAGCTGAAGATGGTTGGGCCTAGGACACTGCCCCGAGGAACTCCTGCAGCAATGTCCTGCGGCTGAGATGATTGGCCTCCAACAACCACTACCATCTTCCTTTGTGCTAGGTATGACTCCAGCCACTGGAGAGTTTTCCCCCTGATTCCCATTGACTTCAATTTTTCGAGGGCTCCTTGGTGCCACACTCGGTCAAATGCTGCCTTAATGTCAAGGGCAGTCACTCTCACCTCACCTCTGGAATTCAGCTTTTTTGTCCACGTTTGGACCGAGGCTGTAATGAGGTCTGGAGCCGAGTGGTCCTGGCGGAACCAGAACTGAGCATCGGTGAGCAGGTTATTGGTGAGTAAGTGCCGCTTGATAGCACTGTCGACGACACCTTCCATCACTTTGCTGATGATTGAGAGTAGACTGATGGGGCGGTAATTGGCCGGATTGGATTTGTCCTGTTTTTTGTGGACAAGACATACCTGGGCAATTTTCCACATTGTCGGGTAGATGCCAGTGTTGTAGCTGTTCTGGAACAGTTTGGCTAGAGGCACAGCTAGTTCTGGAGCACATGTCTTCAGCACTACAGCTGGGATGTTGTCAGGGCCCATAGCCTTTGCTGTATCCAGTGCACTCAGCCGTTTCTTGATATCACGTGGAGTGAATTGAATTGGCTGAAGACTGGCTTCAGTGATGGTGGGGATATCGGGAGGAGGCTGAGATGGATCATCCACTCAGCACTTCTGGCTGAAGGTGGTTGCAAACGCTTCAGCCTTGTCTTTTGCACTCATGTGCTGGACTCCACCATCATTGAGGATGGAGATGTTCACAGAGCCTCCTCCTCCCGTTAGTTGTTTAATTGTCCACCACAATTCATGACTGGATGCAGCAGAGACTGCAGAGCTTTGATTTGATCCGTTGGTTGTAGAATAGCTTAGCTCTGTCTATAGCATCTTGCTTCTGCTGTTTAGCATACATGCAGTCCTGTGTTGTAGCTTCACCAGGTTGGCACCTCATTTTTAGTTATGCCTGGTGCTGCTCCTGGCATGCTCTTCTACACTCCTCATTGAACCAGGGTTGATCCCCTGACTTGTTGGTAATGGTAGAGTGAGGAATATGCCGGGCCATGAGGTTACAGATTGTGCTGAAATACAATTCTGCTGCTGATTGCCCACAGCGCCTCATGGATGCCCAGTTTTGAGCTGCTAGATCTGTTCTGAATCTATTCCATTTAGCACGATGATAGTGCCACACAACACGTTGGATGGTGTTCTCAGTGCAAAGACGGAACTTGTCTCCACGAGGACTGTGCGGTGGTCGCTCCTACTAATAGTGTCATGGACAGATGCATTTGCGACAGGTAGATTGGTGAGGACGAGGTCAAGTAGGCTTTTCCCTCATGTTGGTTCGCTCACCACCTGCCGCAGGCCCAGTCTAGCAGCTCTGTCCTTCAGGACTCGGCCAGCTCGGTCAGTAGTGGTGCTACCGAGCCACTCTTGGTGAAGGACATTGAAGTCCCCCACCCAGAGTACATTCTGTGCCCTTGCTACCCTCAGTGCTTCCTCCAATTGCTGCTTCAACAGCTGAGTGGAGGGCGGTAGGTGGTAATCAGCAGGAGGTTTCCTTGCCCATGTTTGACCTGATGCGGGTCCAGAGTCAATGTTGCGGACTACCCAGGGCCACTCCCTCCTGACTGTATATCACTGTATCACCACCTCTGGTCAGTCTGTCCTGCCAGTGGGACAGGACATACCCAGGGATGGTGACGGAAGAGTCTGGGACATTGGCTGAAAGGTATGATTCTGTGAGTCTATGTCAGGCTCTTGCTTGACTGGTCGGTAGGACAGCTCTCCCAATTTGGGCACAAATCTCCGGATGTTAGTGAGGAGGACTTTGCAGGGTCGACTGGGCTTGGTTTGCTGTTGTTATGTGCGGTGCCCAGTGATCCGCTGCCGGATGGTCGGTCCGGTTTTATTCTTGTTCTGACTTTTTTTTTAAAGCGAGATTGTACAATTGAGTGGCTTGCTAAGCCATTTCAGAGGGCAATTAAGAATCAACCACATTGCTGTGGGTCTGTAGTAACATATAGGCCAGACCAGGTAAGGACAGCAGGTTTCCTTCCCTAAAGGGCATTAGTGAACCAGAAGTGTTTTTGTGACAATCCAGTAGTTTCATTGCCACCATTACTGATACTAGTTTTTTTAAATTCCAGCTTTAGTTTTAATTAATTTTAATTTAATTAATTGAATTTAAATTCCCCAGCTGCCGTGGTGGGATTTGAACTCTTGACTCCAGATTATTAGTCCAGGCCTCATGGATTACTAATGCAGTAATATAACCGTTATGCTACCATACCACAATTTTTCAAGTGTTGCTTAACCAATGCAGTATAAAGCCTCAGCATAATCTCTTAGATGTATACTCTATTGATCTTTCTATATATGGCAACATTGTGTTTTCTTTTTTAATTGTTTCCACACATTATACTGACAGCAATAACAATGGCTTGCATTTTTATAACATTGTTAACATATTAAAATGTTGCAGGGCACTTCAAAGGGGAGACTTAACACTGAGTAGTAACAAGAATTAGGAGGGATGACCAAAGGCATGGTCAGAAAAATAGTTTTTGAGTTTTAAGAGAAGATGAATAGATTTTTTGGAGACAATTCCACAGATTAGGGCTAAGGTGCCTCAAGACTCTGCTACCAATGGAGGTGCGGCAGGGTGAGGAGATGGAAAGGAAGCTGGAGTCAGAGGAATGAAGGGCACAGGCTGAAATACAAGGTTGGAAGTGCTGGCAAAGGCAGAGTAGGGTGGGGCCATGAAAACATTTATAAGCAAGGACAAACATTTTGAAACCAGTGTGTTAGAAGGAAAGGAAGCAGGAAATTGCAAATATTATCCCTTATGGAATATGGATCCAACAACCCCTTTGATTCCAGTACTTCTGGTGAATGTTACATTATTATTGTATATTAAACTCATGCTCCATAACTTCAAATATTACCTACTTAGCAATTATCATTACACTGTATTAATCACTGTATTAATATTCTTCTCTTTTGGATGCTAATCAACTTGAAGTTTTCTGTTTTTATTTCACATGTTCAGTATTTGCAGACTTCTTTTCATGCAGCTGGAGGAACTACCTTTCAATGAGGCAATGGTTGTGTCCAAAATGCGGTCAGGTACAAGCAACAAGAGTTGAGCAAGGCAGGTTGGCAATACTCCAGGACACAGTTGATGATTGACCAACCAGCCTAGCTCATTAATGGAACCAGGAGAAATAAACCTGTCACTGGCAGCTAGCATTCAGATAACTTTGCTAGCAAATAGCTACTGTAGTCTTAGCTGGAAAAGCAGCCGAAGCTTACCAGTGCTATATACGGTTTTAGCTGGAGGTCCCTAAGCCTTGACATGCCCCTAAGCTCTTCAGACTTAAGTAAGTGGGATGGGTTCAAATAGGAAAGGTGTGTCCTCCATATTGGGCAAACATAAACTTGAACTGTTTGGATTTCTCAGTAGATTAGTTTGGAGTCTTAGACATGTTGAAGTGTCTGTATGCTTGTCAGGTACTTGAAAAGACCACAAAAAAAAAATCAACATTTGGCGTTTTTGTTTTTATTTCCACAATTTGATTTACTGCCACTTCTTTACCAGCCCTGAAGAAGCTCTGTTCCTTTCTATAGTGTCGGTTTCATTTGTCTCCCTTGTCCTGTTCACCATCAAGGTTATCCCTGTGGCTTATTGCTTGTGCTTGTGTAACTGCAATAACCTATTTGTTCAGCCATACTTCTTTCTTTAGCTTCTGCCAGAAATGTCAGCCATCATCTTTTTGGTCCATAAGATCATAAGAGACCACAAGAGATAGGAACAGGAGTAGGCCATATGGCCCTTCAAGCCTGCTCCGCCATTTAATGTGATCATGGCTGATCTGATTTTTACCTCAACTCCACTTTCCTGCCTTTTCCCCATATCCTTTGACTCCGTTGCTGATCAATAATTTGTCTAATTCAGCCTTGAATGTATTCAATGACTCAGCCTCCACAGCTTTTTGGGGTAAAGAATTCCAAAGATTCACGACCCTCTGGGAGAAGAAATTCCTCCTCATTTCCACCTTAAATGGGTGACCCCTTATTCTGAGACCATGCCCCCTAGTTTTAGATTCCCCCATGAGGGGTAACATCCTCTCAGCATCTACCCAATCGAGTCCCCTCAGAATCTTATATGTTTCAATAAGATCTGCTCTCATTCTTCTAAACTCCAGTGAGTATAGACCCAACCTGCTCAATCTTTCCTCATGAGAAAACCCTTCCATCCCGGAATCAACCGAGTGAACCTTCTCTGAACTGCCTCCAATGCAAGCACATCCTTCCTTAAATAAGGGCACCAGAACTATACGCAGTACTCCAGGTGTGGTCCCACCAGCACCCTGTACAGTTGTAGCATGACTTCCCTGCTTTTATACTCCATCCCCCCAGAAAAATGGCCTATATTCCATTTGCCTTTCGGATTACCTGCTGCACCTGTGTGTTGACTTTTTGTGTTTCATGTACAAGCCCACCCAGATCCCTCTGTACCACAGCATTTTGTAGTATTTCTTCATTCAAATAATATTTTGTTTTTTTATTTTTCTTCCCAAAGTGGATGACTTCACATTTTCCCACATTATATTCCATTATGGCCCACTCATAACCACCAATATCTTCTTAATATTAAGACTTTCCGTTTTCACCATTTCATGCAATCGATCCGCTTCTTGACACATCATCCAGTTCTGATGAAAGGTCCCTCCCAAAACCTTCCCTACATTACAACAGTGACTACAGTTCAAAGTACTTAGTCAGCTGTAAAGGGCTTTGGGACATACTGAGGTCGTGAAAGGCGCAATGTAAATGCAGTTTTTCTTTTTTTTCTTTTGTTCACTAATTTTTCTCTTTCAGTTGCTGACTGGCCTTTTGTTTACTTTCAGAATTTCCTATTGACTCAACATTGATTTCAATAACTTCAGATCATAACAACTGCTCCCATTTTTTTGGACAGCAGGTGCTGGTGATGGTTCTGCTGTTGCCATTTACAGCTCCTCTAGACCCGTCTTTTGTTTCTTTTCTTGTCCCATTACCACCCTCCTTGCCCTGCACCATCATCCCTTTTGTCATTTAATCACTCCTACCCTCCACCCTATCACAGACCTTCCCTTTTGTTCTTTCCTCCCACCCCTCCCCCCTACTTTCCCTGGCTCTCTCTTTGCTTAAACCTGTTGAATCTCAAACTTTTTCCAGTTCTGTCAAAAGGTCACTTACCTGAAACTTTAACTCTGTTTCTCTCTCCACAGATGCTGCCTGACCTGCTGAGTGTTTCCAGCATTTTCTGTTTATATTTCTTATTTTTAATACAGGCCATGATAGAAACAGGTGCCGCAGAATCAGAAATCCCATAAGTAAATATAATGGGGATGATGTTAGTCTCTGTTAATCCCTGTATGCACCAGTTTATGGGGTGTAGCAGAGCAGGAAGTTTGCGCTCTGCTCACATTTCCGTATTAAAAAATAATCGAGGCAGAAAGCTCCCATCTGCCATGTCCGGCAGCTTCATAGTAATATTTAAATTAAAGCGCATCATCTTAATGTGTACTCAATTACCTGACATTTCAGTATACATTAGTGCTCTTCATGTCCATATATATAAACAGATACCCAGGGTTAATGGGCACTGAGCTGTATGCGGAAGTAAGTTTAAAGGGGCCTAGTAAGAAAATTCAGTGAACAATAATCGGGCTATTTCTGCAATGTTGTTCTCCTTGCTTTGTTTTGCTTTTTTCTCTGCTGCCACTTAGGTTGTCAGGAGCCATTTTGACAATTGTTTGGATTTGGTTTCATAGAGCTGCATTAGTGGAATCTATGGGTTTCCTACTGGGAATCCTATATATCTGTGATTTTAGAAGAGAAAGATTGAGTGAGAGATGCCAGGCAGGTCAGGTTGCAGGGAAGTGTTCCATGCCCACCTGCCAGTACCCTGACAACTGTATCTACAGGCAGGTGTTTTCACACAGTCTCCAATTCCCAAATGGACAACATATCTAATGCCACAGATATGTGAAGGCCTGAGGAACTGTAATGCTGGATGATTCTTTGGAAGCACCCCAATCGCTGTATTCAATGGTACTACTTGAAAGGAGGCACATCAGGATGATTCAAGAGCACGCAGAGCCTCTTAGGTCGCACCCGCCAAGATGTAACTAACCATATCTGCAGGAACTGATGCATGCACCTAGCAGTGGGTCATGGGGAATTTACTTCATAGCGCCCAGGTCTTCAGGGAGCCAGATGCAAAGCTATGCCATTAGGACACCTGTTGCTACCATGAAGCATAGCACTGCCCAGCCAGTGACAATACTGCTTAAGTTGACACTTCAAGTTTGCTTCTAGCTCCTTCTAGACTCGCTGCAATGCTGACCAGCGGCATGGAATGGAAAACAGGGCCAACCTTCTCACAGCCACCTCACAGCCACTCACAGCACCACCCCCACTTCATCAACCACCAAACAGTGGGTTGGATGCTGCCCTGCTCCACCACTTGCCTACAGACCCATGCCTGCATATTGGGTTTTCTTTCTCTTTATTTTTGTCTGCCACTTCTTTCTTAGAAGTAACCACACTAGGAGGCATGGTAAAGTGCAATTTATACTCTTGGACAATATGTGAACCACGATTTCTTAAAAATAATCATTTGCAGTTAATACGATTTGCAGTTAATACATTTACCAGGATAGATAGAGAGCCAAAATTTTTCAAAACTCTATGATTGAACACTGATTTACAACCACATGATAGATTATACAATGCAGTTTTTTCAAGGTCGACATTAATAGAGAATCATGTACCTAACAAATGCTCTCAGCGGTACAAACTAGAAGATATTTCCAATTATTAAATGCATCCAAAATAGGTCCCAAAAAAAACACTTGTTTGCACATTTAGTTATGTGGCATAAACTAAAAAGTTGTCACATGTGATGTAGTGTAAACTGAGAGGAGATGAGGACTCAGACTAGTTAATGAGCATGACGAATGGTATTATTACTATTAATGTAGTAAACAGTGAGTAGGATAGTAACAGACTTCAGGAGGACATAGTCAGACTGCTGAAATGGGCAGACACATGGCAGATGCAATTTAAAACAGAGAAGTGTGAAGTGATGCATATTGTTAGGAAGAATGAAGCGAGGTAATATAAACTAAATGGTACAATTTTAAAGGGGGTGCAGGAACAGAGACACCTGGAGACGCATATACACAAATCTTTGAAGGTGGCAAGACAAGTTGAGAAAGCTGTTAAAAAAGTATATGAGATCCTGGGCTTTATTAATAAAGGCAGAGTACAAAAGCATGGAAGTTATGCTAAACCTTTATAATCACTAGTTAGGCTTCAGCTGGAGTATTATGTCCAATTCTGAGCACCACACTTTAGGAAAGATGTCAAGGTCTTAGAGAGGGTGCAGAGGAGATTTACTAGAATGTGCCAGGGATGCAGGACTTTAGTTATGTGGAGAGTCTAGAGAAGCTGGGGTTGTTCTCCTTAGAGCAGAGAAGGTTAAGGGGAGGTTTAATAGATGTGTTCAAAATCATGATGGGTTTTGATAGAGTAAATAAAGATAAACTGTTTCCAGTGGGCAGAAGTATCAGTAACCAGAGGACACAGATTTAAGGTAACTGGCAAAAGAAGCAGAGGTGAGATGAGGAGAATTTTTTTTAACACAGCAAGTTGTTATTGTCTGGGTGGTGAAAGCAGATTCAATAGTAACTTTCAAAAGGGAATCGGATAAATACTTGAAGGGTAAAATTTTGTAGGGCTATGGGGAAAGGGCAGGAAAATGGGATCAATTGGATACCTCTTTCAAAGACCCAGCACAGGCACGATGGGTCGAATGGCCTCCTTCTACGCTGTATCATTGTATGATTCTATGCATCAATGACTAACAATTTGGGAGTGCTGATTCTCAAAAACTATGCCACTAAATAAAATTGAGCCCTTGTGTTTACTACTTCTGTGATCTAATTAGTTCATTCATTGACATTTTCTGTGATCTGACCCGTTGGCTTTTGTACCACTGTTTGGCTGATGTTGTGCCAATCTCATTCATAGTCCAACAGAACATTCTTCAACACTGTTTGTGTGGCAGCCTCCTTGGCTTCCCACTTCCAACCCCGGTCCACCCAAATGCTACTTCTCTTCCGAGGACCTCCTTGAATTTCTCGAGATGTCTTGGCTGAAGCTTTCTGAAGCTGCACTTCTGGCCCTGGGAGTTGTTTTCTGCTGTGGTCAAGTCAGAGTTTAAAGGCCCAGCAGACATTTTGGAAACTAGAGCGACAGGCTAAGTACATTAGCACTTCATGCAGCTTGACTCAGCCTGAGCCTAGGATCTAAGTTTGCAGCATCCAGCAAGAATACAACCTTGTGAAAAGTCATCACTGATAGCATTGAATCCTGCTCACTTCCCCACCTCAGATAAATGTCCCATTTTTATGGGTTTTTATTTCATTCTCCTGTTGTTTCAGGAGCATTTAATTTATATAAAGGGTTTAGTGCTAAAAGATTGATCTGTTGTAGTCTATGAAGTAAAGTTATGACTGAGACCTTTTTTTGAGGGTGGGAGGAGAAAAAGAGAACCCCTATTTAATAGATGAGAGAGGGTTAGATATACTGTATTTTTCATTTTGGGGATATGGGCAATGCTAGAAAGGCAGGCATTTACTGACCATCCCTAGTGGCCCTTGAGAAGGTGGTGGTGAGCTTTCTTCTTGAACCACTGCAGTCCGTGTGGTGAAGGTTCTCCCACAGTGCTGTTAGGTAGGGAGTTCCAGGATTTTGACCCAGCGACCGTGAAGGAACGGCAATATATTTCCAAGTCAGGATGGTGTGACTTGGAGGTGATGGTGTTCCCATGCAGCTGCTGCCCTTGTCCTTCTAGGTGGTGGAGTTCATGGGTTTGGGAGGAACTGTCGAAGAAATCTTGGCGAGTTGCTGCAGTGTATCCTGTAGATAGTACACACTGCAGCCACGGTGCACTAGTGGTGGAGGAAGTAGAGGTTTAAGGTGGTGGATGGGCTGCCGATCAAGTGGACTGCTATGTCTTGAATGGTGTCCAGCTTCCTGATTGTTGCAGCTGCGCCCATCCAGCCGCAGAGAGTATTCCATCACACTCCTGTCTTGTGCCTTGTGGAGTAGAAGCTTTGGGGAGCTACTCGCCACAGAATACCCAGCCTCTGACCGCTGGAATTCAGCTCTTTGACCATGTTCTCGGAGTATAGGGAGAGAGAAAGAGACCATGTTATAAGTAAGGAATGAATGGAGAAATCTTGTTGAGCTGGGGTGGGAAAGAGGGAGAGAGACTCTCTTCATATAAGGGGTGTAAGAAGGAAAATTGAACTGATAGTGGCTGAAATGTTAAGTGGTAATTTAGTTCTGCTCAGCTAGCTAAATGCTGATTGATGGATTAAAGTTTCCTCTCCCTGTTGGCTATCTGGATCCCAAGTAAGAAAGACTGGTCTACCATTTTTTGCTAGGTGTCGGGGTAATGGGTCTTTCCAAGACTTCTGCCTCGGTGTCAAACAGGAGAGGGGCTGGATAACATGAACTAGTTTTATCAATAAGTCAGGCAGTATTTTGTAAGAAACATTCTTTAGTTTGATCACTAGTGATAGCATTTTCTACTTCTACTTTGGAGCACAACCAAGTGTTTGTAAAATTCTGTGATTTATTTTACAGCAGTGAAAGTAAAGCTCACCATTTTATTACATTAGCAGATTACATTAGTGTTGCTTATGCTAAGTCAAAGGATGTACTGTTGAAAGCACAGAGCATTATACCATGTTACATCATGTTACACAATGTAATATTCTGTGCAAAACTGTTCCATCCCTTTAAGGCCACAAATTCTTACCGCTGTAAATAAGTATGTCCTGAGGTCATTTGACAGCTAATTACTGTTAGATATATCCTGAAACCAATTGGAGGAGATTTCTTCTTGCTGGATAGGCTTTTCTGAAACCAGCAGGAAATGGCTGGCTTTCTTTTTTTAAGCAGTTTCCAGGCTGTTTACCCCACTAATTTCCTCCTGCTATACCTGTTGGTTTCCTAATTTTTTTTGTGTTCAATGCTATTTAAGGGCTTTCTTATCTTTCAGTTCTGACAAAGGGTCTATAACCAAAATATTAAACTGGCTTTTTTTCTTACAGATGTTGGTCAACTTGCTGAGTATTTCCAGCATTTTCTGTTTTATTTTACTTTTATTTGTAGCAGTGCGCCTGGCAACTTATCCAGTCTGCAACATTCACATATAGAGACAAACATGAACTATACTTGCTGAGAAGCAAATTAATCTATTATTTGAGTCTACTATTGTTCATCTATATAGGTCTATCAAGTACATTGTAAAGTGACTAGAATTCATCTACACTGCACTTTGAAATATTCTGCACTGTGACACAGTCCAGGAGCCATAATCTTTACTGTAATAACAGTCTCACAGCCAGATCAGATCTGACATTCTCAAATGCTGCTTAACACTCTTGTTTGATTTATTGATGGTTGTTGCTTTTATTTTACAAGCTGCAGAACAAAACCAGACATTAGTTTATTTCCAAATACATAGTATTAAATTTATTGAGAAGAAATGTTTGTATGGCTACACAGGAAGGTTGGTCAGCATGAAAATGGCTATGCTAGCTAGAGTGATTTATACAAGCACAATCAGATGAATAAATAGTTCATGGAAAATATTATTTTTAATGAAAGGCTTACCTATCCATTTATTTAGTTAAAATGTACTTCTAAATATCTTCAAGGAAATATATGATCCCATTAACTTTTTTTGAAAACAATGCGTCTAATTGTTAGCGCTGTAACCAATGTTAGCTTTAAAAACTTTATCATTCACGTGTTGGATCCAGCTAAAGACTGCCAGACAATGCTGTTCAACAGCTCTAAGTTACTGTTGGGAACAGATCCATGTATGGAAGCAAAAGCACAAAACTACAGATAAGCTCAGACAGAGCTATGCAAACCATGTTTAGAGACACTTAAAGGACAAGAATCTTCCCTGATGTCTTTCTGTTAAATTTAGAGAAGCTATCACATGCAGTCTTTTTCCATAAAGCTCCAAACAGCTGCAGGGACTTTCCCAAGGTAAGCTTTACAAATGTATTTCTTTAACTCTGGTTTTCAAATCATATGCTACTTATTCTGTTAGCTGCAGTCGAGTCAAACAGTTGCAGAATGCTGTGTAGCTAGAGTGATTACAACAGAAATTCGACTTATCAGGTTTTCAGAAATATAGTTATAGTGAACGTGATATAAAATAGTAACTGCCATCTTTAAAATGTACTGAACAGTGTGTATAGTTAATTCATATTGGAATAATATTGATTTTGCATTGGTATAGTTGTCCTGATGAGGTCATTACCAAAAGAAGGAATTTGTAGAAACAATGATCTAAGTAGAGCTGCATTTAGTTTTTAACTGTGGGACAGAGAAATAGGTGTTACATATTGACCATATTAACTTTTGTCCATTATGGCTCACTGCCACATTTTCTAAATATAATTTTCATCACTGAAGATAATATCCTTAATTTTTTCTACTATCCTCCAGTGCAGTACAGAGGGAATGCTGCATTATCCGACAAGAGGCTAAATTGAGGCCCTCTCAGCCTGTCCCAGTTATTTGGGTAGATATAGATCCCATATTTGAAGAAAGCAGGGAATTCTCCCATTGTTCTGGCTAACATCCTTCAGCCAACAGCACCATAAACAGACTAGCTCATCCCTGCTGTTGATGGAATCTTATAATGAACAAAATTGGTGTTCCATTTGTCTGCAAATTACACTCATTGCATTTCAAGATCATTAATTGTGCAAGAAAAGCGTTGAGATGTTTCTGAGAAACATGACAAGGTGATACATAAATGCAAGTATTTCTTTTTGTTCCTGAAGGCATTGACTAAGGTACAGCTCAACCAACACTAGACTTCAGGTACCTCGCACAAGTGGCCATTGTTCACCTGTAAGTCTAGATATTGATTGTCAGCAGACTATTCAAATTAGAGTAATATTGATTTTGCATTGATGAAGTTGCCCCGATGATGTAAATACCAAAAGTGAGATTAAACATTGGGAAGGTTATTACATAGTTCAGTCTAAAATTGCATCCAAGTCCAATTCTGCCCTCACCCAAAGCCTACTTATGCACACTTCCAGCAGGAAAAGCTGCATATTGATCAAGGAATGTGAACCATGGACAATCTTCCCTTCCCTAACCCAGAAGTGCCTAGGGCAATTGTAGCACTCCAGATAATACTGTTGATGACAACTTCATTGCTCATTGGACTGATATTTCACATTTGTGAGAATCAACAAAATGAAATTAAATACTGGGAAAATATATACTGGCCATCACATTGTGAGACCACACATTTTGTTGTAATGGAATTGAAGCTCTTAAAGGATAACTATTTCCATTCAAGTATCAGAATTCATTTGCCTTGGGCTGTATTGTAGTACTGTGATGGACTGTACAATAGGTCACTTAAATAAAAGAAAAACAAAATCCTATTACTGTACACAATGTGTTCACAGCCATAAAAAAATTAAAATATAGCTGCTTGAAGATAAATGGATCATTTAAAACCAGTGAAAAAGCAAAATCACAACTACAGAATCATCGAAAAGAAAGCCAATGGGTTGGGATGAGGCTCAAGGAATTTACAGTAAGAGGACCCTGACATTGTTACATACAGAATAATGAATTGTGCAATAATCGAACCACAATTACAGTAAATTGAGTTCTTGTGAAGTCATAAACTGCTAACTGAAACTTCAATCAAACCGTAGGATGATTATGATATAGAGTTTGCAGTCCTCACACTTTTAAACTGAATGTAACAATTCAATCATCTAATGTCTCCGTGTCTGTCGATACACATAGCCCTGAGTTTCGGCAGGAAGGATTCTATCCCGGCCAAATAAAATGCATTTAATCTGTACAAGCAAGCCGAATCGCGTGTATGTTTTAAACAGCTAAAGTTCAAAAACGTTATATTTTCTAACTATACACATTATACATATTTTTATTATTACAGTTTACAGTTCCCAGCCATGTTCGTGTTAATATAAAGTGCAGTCTATCTATTCGTGAGTTGGAAGTTGTAGTAATTCACAAGCCTGCCAGGGGGCGTAGCATTAAGTCATTCTCCTCCGTCTAATCGCATCAATCCCATGGCAGAATTTTAAATTTCATCAGGTGTTGTAGCTATTTGGTGCTTTCGAGAAATGAAATTCATGCCCATAAACAAGTAGCTGTAAACAGGAAGAGAAGTACCGCCTTGATATGAGATGATAATAAGTAATCTTGCGATTGGTTATTTAGTAGGAATTTAGGACGAACTGATTAACGGCGAAGTCCAGTTTGTATGTCACATTTGTACCATATTGACTGTGCAAAAAGTTCAGAAATAGTGTATTCCCAAAAGAAGCTTTCGACGAGTAATTAAACAACCCTTCAACAAAAAATATGTTTACAAGTAATTAAGGCAATTTAAATCCGCTTCGGGTACACTATACAATGACATATGATGTTGTAGGTTGGTGTGTTTAGCGCTTTGAGCTAATTTCCCTAAGAATACAAAATCCCTTCAAAGGTTGACATACGAATCCATAAATATATAACAGAAATGAATGAGCGATCTTTTAATCACCAAAGAGAATACGTTACACTTCTTAAGGTTGACACATTAAATGCAAAATGAGACATTTCTGTAACATATGTTGGGAATGATCTTTGAAAGCATTTTTACTTAGAATGAACTTGCACTTATTTAGCGCCTTTCACCACCGTAGGGCATTCTAAAAGACTTTATAACCAATTAAGTACTTATAAAGTATAGCCACCATTGCAATACAGGTAACCCACTCCAGCGACTTGAGCACAAAAACTAGGTTGGCACTTCAGTGCAGAACTGAGAAAGTGCTGCACTGTCGGGGGTGCTGTCCTTAGGATGAGATGTTAAACTGAGGCCCAGTCTGCCCTCTCAGGTGGACATAAAAGATCCCATGGCACTATTCTAAGAAAGCAGTTAAGTTCTTTCAGGTGATCTAACCAATATTTATCTCTCAACCAACATCACTAAAACAGATTATCTGGCCATTATCACATTCTGTTTGTGGGATCTTGCTGTGTGAAAATTGGTTCTGTTTTCTACATTACAACAGTGACTATGCTTCAAAAAGTACTTCATTGGTTGTAAAGCCCTTTCAGAGGCCCTGAGGTCATGAAAGGTGCTACAGAAATGCAAGTCTTTCTTTTAACCCAGCAGCTAATTTGCACACAGCAAGCTCCCACAAACAGCAATTATATAAATGAACAAATCATCTGTTTCAGGTGGAGGTTGAGGGATAAATGTTGGCCACGAAGCCAGGAGAACTCCCTTGCTCTTCTTCTGGATCTTTTAGGTTGACCTGAGAGGGCAGACAGGGCCTTGGTCTCATTCAAAAGAAGGCACCTCCAACAGTGCAGCATCTTCTCAGTACTGCACTTAAGTGTCAGCCTAGATTATGTACTCAAGTCTCTGGAGTGGGGCTTGAACCGACAACTTTCTGACTCAGAGGGGAGATACTACCACTGAGCCAAAGCTGACCCTTTGAACAAAGAATACTCTTCCCTAGACTTTACTAACAATTGCATAGTAAAGTCTAGGAAAGAGTATTTTTGTTCAAAGTATTATCCATTTTAAAGAAAATAATATACATAAGAGAATTTAGTTTACACTTTTTTGACCGTTGCTTAAACGTAGAGCAAATTACTAGTCAGTCGCCTTTGGTGGGGCTCTTAGTGCGGCCTGAAGACACCTTCTCCCCTCCCGTTTTCCAGGTGCTACTCGGAATACTCCTTGTATAAATTAAAGTCCACCCTCTGGGATTGTACAGTACTCCTTGGCGATATCCTGAGAGCGGCCTAACAGGGAGGAAGACCCGACTTAAGGGTTTCTATGCTGGTATGGATATTCAAATTATCGCTTTTAGACAAAAAAAATCAAATAAAATACTTCCGAGCCTATTATTTTCTTCTACATAAAAAAGTTGAGTACTTTAAACCCTCCTCTCTTCTAGGCTTTCCTTCAATGAACGAAGTTGTAATGTTGGCAACGTTGAGAGAAATGATGCTAACACCTTCCCTCTAATGTTACAACAGTACCATGCACACCAGTTACTGTACAACTCCAGTCTGAGGACTTTAAATTATACAAGGTGTATGGCTGTAATCAGCTCAGAAAATATTGCCGTCCGTATTATTGCTAGTTAAGATTTCATTACACCCTGGGGTTACGCACTTAACCTACCCTACACATTTCCCAAATATACCTGCGTGGCGCCATGAAATAACACATCTGATTTTCAGCCTTTTTACCTAGTATTGTTGACTAGTTTTCGTTTTAAAGGCGTGGTCACTGAAAATGGAGAAGTATAACTGATTTCTTAATGTGGCCAAAGTTGGATGATGATTTAGTCCAAGTGGGATTGAATGAGGAAGCTGTGCAGTCAGTCCTTAGCTGTGCGCCAGACCCGTTTACCTGCGCCAGACCAGCAAGAAGATCGACTGCAGGGCTACAATAACCAAGCGAATAAACTTAAAAAGCAACCAGGCGGAAACAAAAAAATTAAATACGAAAACTCTGTTGGAACTCAAAAAAAGCTTCAAGGAGCATGACTGATTTAAAGAAGGGCGTCTTAGCTACACTGAGCCTAGCTATAGTAAATAAAATATTTTTAGACATTCGTGGCTTCTCGGATGACAAGAATACCGGCAGTGCGTTCCAAAATGTTGCTGTTGCATCATCATTTGATTAAATTTTAAAGAGATTGCTTAAAATGCAGCCGCTTGACTTGCTTATCACTATTGTTTACTGACTCAATAGAAAGGCATATCATCTTAGCAAAGTGATATCAGATAGAAATAGAACAGACAACTGCTTTGTCGCAATGGAAACTAGTATTTGTATTCTGAGGTACATTACCCATGAACCATTAAGTGCTGGTTAGTGACTTAGAACAAATTAACCACAACTACCAAGCAATGAATGCTATCTTGGATCTAGGCGTGGCTTTAAGACAACGTACTCTTTAACCGTTATAATTTTCAGCAAATTGCAACCTAAAAACGAGTTATCGTACCGAT
Source organism: Heptranchias perlo (assembly GCF_035084215.1). NCBI lineage: Eukaryota > Metazoa > Chordata > Chondrichthyes > Hexanchiformes > Hexanchidae > Heptranchias > Heptranchias perlo. The sequence continues at coordinate 115,790,482 of NC_090329.1, read as the reverse complement.
GGCTTATTGCTCGTGCGAACACGTCTGCAGTGCAGCTTTATAGGAAATTGAAATACGAATGAACTCCATTGTTTGATTGGTATAGAGGCTGGTCTTCACTCCAATCCCTCGTGATCTACTGCACAAGCCCCGAAATGGGACTGAGGTAATATACCAGAGCTGTCATCTTACTCCCCTCCATAAAAGAAAAACTTGCATTTATATAGTTCCTTTCACGACCTCAGGGTGCCCCAAAGCATCTTACAGCCAATGAAGTACTTCTTAAGTGTAGTCACTGTTCTAATGTAGGGAAATGTGACAGCCAATTTGCACACAGCAAGGTCTTACAAAGAGCAATGTGATAATGGCAGGATAATCTCTTATTAGTGATGATGGCCAGGAAACAGGGGAGGACTCCCCTGCTCTTCTTTGAAATAGTGTCATGAATCTTTTACATCCACCTGAGAGGACAGACCAGGCCTCCAATCAGTAATGCACTGGAGAGTCAACCTAGATTATGTGCTCAAGTCTCTGAAGTGGGACTTGAACCCACAACCATTTGACTCAGAGGGGAGAGGTTACCACTGAGCAATGGCTAAAGCCTAACTATAGTTGTGTAGTTTAATATGCATATATATATAAAAAATAAGATATCGGATATGTATAGTGGAGCAATGGTTCTCAGTTGGCAATGGTAAACCTACCAACCGTTTTGATTTTCCAAAAATTTGTATTTGAATTGTGCATAGCTTAACTACTTATACACAAATGAAATAATCTCAATAAATCAATGCTATTTTCGAACACTCTGGGTTTTGCCTACATCAGAATGGGTCTGATAAATGAAAAAGCATGGAGTTTGAAGTTTGCTTTTATCAGAAAGAGCAATTCACTGGCCCTGAACTGCTATTCCCCGGGTACCAAACGTCAAGAACAGGAATCCTCACGACCAGATGGTTTCCATCCCAGGGTTTTAAAGGAAGTAGGTGAGAACATTGCAGATGCTCTAACTATAATCTTCCAAACATAGGAACAGGAGTAGGCCATTGAGCCCCTCGTGCCTGCTCCACCATTTGATAAGATCATGGCTGATCTGTGATCTAAGTCCATATCCCTTAATTCCTTTGGTTGGCAAAAAGCTATCTATCTCAGATTTAAAATTAGCAATTGAGCTAGTATCAATTGCCGTTTGCGGAAGAGATTTCCAAACTTCTACCACCTTTTGTGTGTAGAAATGTTTTCTAATCTCATTCCTGAAAGGTCTAGCTCTGATTTTTAGACTGTGCCCCCGAGTCCTAGAATCCCCAACCAGCGGAAATAATTTCTCTCTATCCACCCTATCTGTTCCCCTTAATATCTTATAAACTTCAATCTCAATTCAGGAACCATTCCTTTAGATTGGAAAATTGCACATATCACTCCGCTATTTAAGAAAGGTGAGAGAGGGAAACCGAGGAATTATAGACCAGTTAGCCTAACATCTGTTGTCGGGAAATTACTAGAGTCTATAATTAAGGATAGAGTGGCTGAACACCTTGAAAATTTTCAGCTCATCAGAGAGAGCCAGCATGGATTTGTAAAGGGTCGGTCATGCCTGACAAAGCTGATTGAATTTTTTGAAGAGGTGACTAAAGTAGTGGACTGGGGAATGTCTATGGATATTGTTTATATGGACTTCTTCCAGAAGGCATTGGATAAAGTCCCTCATAAGAGACCGTTAGCTAAAGTTGAAGCTCATGGAATTGAGGGCAAATTATTGACCTGGTTAGGATAGTGGCTGAGTGGCAGAAGGCAGAGGGTCGGGATAATGGGCAGGTACTCAAATTGGCAGGATGTGACTAGTGACGTCCCCACGTGGATCTGTGTTGGGGCCTCAACTATTCACTATATTTATTAACGTCTTAGATGACTGGATAGAGAGCCACATATACAAGTTTGCCGATGACTCAAAGATAGGCAGCATTGTAAGCAGTGTAGATGGAAGCATAAAATTACAGAGATATTAACAGAATGGGCAAAACTATGGCAAATGGATTTTAATGTCGGCGAGTGTGAGGTCATCTACTTTGGACCTAAAAGAATTGATCAGTGTACTTTCTAAATGATGAAAAGCTTGAAACAGTGGAGGTCCAAAGAGACTTAGGGGTCCATGTACATAGATCATTAAAATGTCAAGGACAGGTACAGAAAATAATCAAAAAGGCTCATGGAATGCTGGCCTTTACAGCTATATAAAGCCCTGGTTAGACCACACCTGGAGTACTGTGTTCAGTTGTGGGCACTGCACCTTAGGAAGGGTATATTGGCTTTGGAGGGAGTGCAGGATAGATTTACTTGAATGATACCTGGACTCCTAGGGATAAATTATGAGGTGAGATTACACAAAGTACTGTTGTAGTCCCTAGAATTTAGAAAATTAAGGGAGCAGAGGAGGCTGAGGGGGGACATGATTGAGGTGTACAAAATTATGAGGGGCACAGATAGGATGGATACTAAGGAGCTTTTTCCCTTCGTTGAGGGTACTATAACAAGGGGACATAGATTCAAGGTAAAAGGCGGGAGGTTTAGAGGGGATTTGAGAAAGAACTTTTTCACCCAGAGGGTGGTTGGAGTCTGGAACTCACTGCCTGAAAGGGTTGTGGAGGCAGGAACCCTCACAACATTCAAGAAGCATTTGGATGAGCACTTGAAATGCCATAGCATACAAGGCTACGGACCAAAAGCTGGAATATGGGATTAGAGTAGACAGGGCTGATGGCCGGCGCGGACACGATGGGCCGAAGGGCCTCTATCCGTGCTGTATAACTCTATGACTCTAATTTGATCGAAGTTTTCAAGATACTATGGGGAACTGATAGGGTAGATAGAGAAAAACTATTTCCGCTGGTTGGGGAGTCCAGGACTAGGGAACATAGCCTAAAAATTAGAGCCAGGACTTTCAGGACCGAAGGTAGGAAACACTTCTACATGCAAAGGGTGGTAGAAGTTTGGAATTCTCTTCCTCAAGCGACAGTTGATGCCAGCTCAATTGTTAATTTTAAATTTGAGATTGATAGATTTTTGTTAACCAAAGGTATTAAGGGATTATGGGGCTAAGGCGGGTATATGGAGTTAGGTCACAGATCAGCCATGATCTCACTGAAAGGAGGAACAGGCTCGAGGGGCTAAATGGCCTACTCCTATTCCTATGGCTGAATACCTTCAGTGACAGTTCCTTTAGTACAGAAATCAGCTCTCACATGATGTATTACAGTGCTCCTTTCACCGTCAAAATGTGCCAGACTTTTTATTGTATTCCTTCAATTTGCAAAAACACAGGAGCTCTGTAAGGCGTCTAATATTAATGATGTAGTTCTTTACAGTATTTGAAAACATGCTAAAAGGGCAAACAAAAACTAGATGCCTCCGTGGTTTAGTATGACAGTTACTGCAAGTACGATTTAGTTTCTAGTCATTGGCCCGTGCAGAAAAATTGAAGTAATGCAGACCATGGTTCAATAATAGCAACAAGTTATTGATTGGTACTACATTTGTTGTAACTAGCTGTGCTTTACTGGATCCAAGGGTCCCAGTAATAAAGTCCTTCAACAAATGTGTACAAGGTTACAAAATAGAGTAGGAAACATACGTGTATGTATGTCTGATGCACCTGATATGAGACGTATCCTAAGTATAATTCATTATGTATACATACTATCAAGACGTGTGTATAAATTACACGCATACAAACTATAAGTCAAGATGGAATTAAACAGCAGAAATGGCTTTTCAGACTTTTTAAAATCCTTGCATCACAACTGCGGAGACATGAATTTGGGGGTGTGGCTGTTTAATTTCCAAATTTATAAGATTTTATCTCTGCCTCTCGGTGGAATATTGCGCGTGGGAGACGGTTACTTCAGTGTTTTACAGCCCCGCATTTCTTACTAACACCAAAAAGAGGGAATAAAAACAACAGACCCCGAACTCTACTCTAGGTGTCTCAAATCATTCGATAGCTCTCATAATTACGTGCGGAAAGCACGATATACGTACGTATTGCATTAATCATGGACTTGCCGGTTCTCTTAAGAGCACAAAATGTTCTGTATTTTTTTATTGCTTAAAGCATTTCCTTTTTTTCGATTCCACTTCACTAGCGATTGTTCCTCTTTAAGACGGCCAGCAGAATGATCAATGAAGTAGGTGGGTCGCAAGGAGATAAGAGTACTGGCAAGAAGCCCATGATGCACTGCAAGCCTGGGCTTTCTCACGATCAGAAATCGGAAAATAGTAATTGCCTTAGACATCCGTAGTGCTTGGATTGCACAGTACTCAGCCGCTCGGTGACCACACTGGTTATATTACGAGAAAATGCTCTACGCATAATAATGAAAACATAATGCGGAGAAACTTTGATCATTCTACATCTGCTAGGTTTGATCTCGGCTTCGTACTTTCTCGAATAACCATCAATATTTTGTCGGGTATGAGACCGTGCAGTGTACTGCATGGCCGTGAATAAGAGCGAAATCTAGCGGATTTCATTATATAGCTCGCTTCCCTAAACACTATCATGGTAAAAACGTTCCGCTCCTGATTTGCAAGAAAGGCGAAGGAAAGGGTTGACGGACTCAGATCCAGGAATCACCACCGACGGAACACTGTGGTATGTTCGATTTGGTTTGTATAAAATGTAGCTGATTTTTGTGGAAAAGTGGTAATTTTGTTTTTCTTACAAATCGTTACATTTCAAATCACTAATGCTTTCTGCACAGCAAATACAAAATCGATAGTTGTCTGTGGCTGGAGTTAAACCACTCACTTTCTGGTAATTCTTTTTAAAATAGAAAACGGATGTATGCATGGAAAACATTGTTTGCCACGCCGAAGCGTGTTTAAAATGTAGTAACGCGGAAAGACACGATTGTGTAGAGTGAAACAAAAGTGGCATGGAAAATTAAATGAACTAATTGATTAGCGTAGAAAGGGAACCCCGGCACATTTTTTGTTGTTGTTGCAACATATTGAAACTGACGTATGTGACTTTGGTCATATTTTAGCAATTGCCTGCTGACACTAATGTAGTTGCGACTAATGGATAGGATGGGTTGAGCTTTATTTCCCTCTTGGTATCTGAGGTTTATGAGACGCAGGGACTTGCATTATTGGGCAAAGCGAACACTTGGCTTGTTGAAAACATTCAGAAAATATAAGGGGCATTTTATATTCTGCTACATTGTAGTGTAACACTGGATACTGCGATAATAGCATCATCAGATAAGCTTAACCCTACTGGCTGCCTATCTCTACCATGCCATTTAAAAAAAATATCAGCTCTGCCCCCCATTCACTTGGGATGGCGAAAGGAAGGTCTTCTAACATTGGCTCTTGCTACATGAATGGCAGGAATTCACTATGATTTTTGTATTTTTTTAGATTAAGAGTCTGGAAACCTATCAATTGTCAACATGACGAGGTCGTGGAAAACGGCGCCTTGTTCCTATATAATGAATGTTGGGATTACGCTAGTGATTCTTCTGACTTGCACTCAACAAGTCAAAACGACGCAAAAAGTGGACAACACCGATTCCAACACATCGGCCAATCATTGCTCGGGCTCTTACAAGTGTAATGAGGGCGTGATCTTGCCCATCTGGTACCCCCAAGATCCGTCCTTCGGCGACAAGATCGCTCGGGCCATCGTCTACTTCGTGGCCATGATCTACATGTTCTTGGGCGTTTCCATTATCGCCGACCGCTTCATGTCTTCGATCGAGGTGATCACCTCTCAGGAGAGAGAGATCACGGTGAAGAAATCCAACGGCGAGACCACCACCACCACCGTGCGGCTGTGGAACGAGACGGTGTCTAACCTGACCCTCATGGCCCTGGGCTCCTCGGCCCCCGAGATCCTGCTGTCGGTGATCGAGGTGTGCGGCCACGGTTTCCGGGCTGGCGAGCTGGGGCCCAGCACCATCGTGGGCAGCGCCGCTTTCAACACCTTCGTTATCATCGCCATCTGCGTCTACGTGGTGCCCGACGGCGAGATCCGCAGGATCAAGCACCTGAGGGTCTTCTTTGTCACCGCCGCCTGGAGCATCTTCGCCTACGCCTGGCTCTACCTGATCCTGGCCGTCATCTCGCCGGGGGTGGTGGAGCTGTGGGAGAGCCTGCTGACTTTCATCTTCTTCCCGCTCTGCGTGGTCTTCGCCTGGGTGGCCGACCGGCGGCTCCTTTTTTACAAGTACATGTACAAGAAGTACCGGGCCGGCCGGCACCGCACCATGATCGTCGAGACCGAGGCCGAGAGGCCCAATTCGAAAGTCGACATCGAAATGGACGGCAAGATGCTCAACTCGCACGAGGCCGCCGCCGCCGCCGCCTCCGCCGTCGAGAGCGGCGGGCCCACCGCGGCCGAGTCGTCGTCCTCGTCCTCGTCGTCGGCCGCCGCCGCCGCAGCCGGGGTGCAGACGCTGGACGAGGCCACGGTGGTGACGGTGAGCGCGGGCAAGGACAAGGAGGAGGAGTCGAGGCGGGAGATGGCGCGCATTTTGAAAGAGCTGAAGCAGAAGCACCCGGAGAAGGAGATGGAGCAGCTGATCGAACTGGCCAACTACCAGGTGCTGAGCCAGCAGACCAAGAGCCGGGCCTTCTACCGCATCCAGGCCACCCGCCTCATGATCGGAGCCGGCAACATCCTCAAGAGGCACGCCGCCGACCAGGCCAGGAAAGCCGTCTCCATGCAAGAGGTCAGGCCCGAGGTCGACGAAGGGCCCGTCAGCAAGATCTACTTCGACCCCGGCAGCTACCAGTGCCTGGAGAACTGCGGCTCCGTCGTGCTGACCGTGGTGCGGCGGGGTGGCGACCTGACCAACACCGTCACGGTGGACTTCCGGACGGAGGACGGCACGGCCAACGCCGGCTCCGACTACGAGTTCACCGAGGGCAGCCTGGTCTTCAAGCCGGGCGAGACGCAGAAGGAGATACTGGTGGGGATCATCGACGACGACATCTTCGAGGAGGACGAGAACTTCTGCGTTCACCTCAGCAACCTGCGCGTGGGCGGCGGGAGCGAGGCGGCGGCTGCGCGCGCGCACGCGCCGTCGCCCAAGGCCGGCGGAGGAGGAGGAGGCGCGAACGACGCGGCCTCGCTCTCGAGCGCGGCCAACGTCACCAATCACGTGGTCGCGGTTGCCGCCTCCGCCGCCGCCGCCGCTTCGGAGATCGCGTGCCTGTGTTCTCCCACCACGGCCAACGTCACCATCTTCGACGACGACCACGCGGGCATCTTCACCTTCGAGGAGAAGCTGGCGCACGTGAGCGAGAGCGTGGGCGTGATGGAGGTGAAGGTGCTGAGGGCGTCGGGCGCGCGCGGGACCGTTATCGTCCCATTCCGGACCATTGAAGGGAGCGCCCGGGGAGGCGGCGAGGACTTCGAGGATACGTGCGGCGAGCTGGAGTTTGACAACGACGAGATTGTGTAAGTGGCACGAGTGGGTTTACCATTACTTCCGCCCTGGCTTTTCCCTTTCTGCTTTTCCCCCCCCCCCCCCCCTTGTGTACATTTGGTGTTAGCAGCCGTCAGTGATGCCATATTATATTAGGTTCAGGGGACAGGGATGGTTTATGCAGGTTGAAGGTACTGCAGTGCATTTTTTTTTATGCTGGTGTTAAATAAAGTTCACACAATTAATTGTCTTTCCTCCCCACCCCCCCCCCCCCGACACACCAACAAGAAGATGCAAAGTGCATTTGTTGTACCCTTCTACCTTTTTCACAGAGTACTAGAAATGGTCAGCTGATGGTAGTTTCTATTAGACGTTATTATAAATACCAATATATTGAACAAGTCCAGAACAAGGGGGCGTAACCTTAAAATTAGAGCTAGGCCATTCAGGAAGCACTTCTTCACACAAAGGGTAGTGGAAATCTGGAACACTTTCCCCTCCCCCCCCCCCCCCAAAAAAAAAGCTGTTGGGTCTGGGGGGGTCAATTGAAAATGTCAAAACTGAGTGATAGATTTTTGTTAGGCACGGGTACTGAGAGTTACGGAACCAAGGCGGGTAGATGGAGTTAAAATACAGATCAGCCATGATCTAATTGAATGGCGGACAGGCTCAAGGGGCTGAATGGCCTACTCCTGCTCCTATGTTCCTATTCACATACTGTAGGCTGAAGGTTCTAGAAAGAAGGGAAAATACTAAAGTTATTGAAGTTTTACCAAGTCTTTGAATTGGATTTTGTGGCAGGATCATGTTCTCTGTTGACACGATGGGCAGAATGACCTCCTGTGCCATAAATTTTCTATGATTCTATGATCTGATTTGATGGGCACATTCACACCTTTTTACTAATACAACCTAAGACAGTTGGCTGACACTTGAGCAGCATTTGTAAATTTTGGGGCTGATTTTCGTCCTCGCTTTGGGTGGGAACAGGGACAGTAATGCTATAAAAATCGGGATGTCGAACTTACCGTTCCGTTCTTGCTGCCCATCTACCTACCTATATTCCCATCAGGGCTTGCCCACAGTATGCAATTAAAGTACCCAAAGCGGCCTCCTATGACACCAAAAGGACCCTGATGCTATTTTCATGTACTTTAGTGTGGTGAACGGTCAGTGCTGGACCCAGGTCAAACATAGACATCTCCATTGGCACTTATAAAGGGGCATTCTCCTGCAATTAGATCATTGGTTTCTATCAGGAGAGTCGAAGGTGATTTACTGAGACTGTTTTCTGGCTGATACTGTGTTTTTATTTTGCATTTTTTTTTGCCATTTCAATCATTCTCTTAGCACAGAGAGGTGCTTGCACAACTGGAAAATGGGAGTTGTTTTGGCCAACTCTTACTGGTTGCAGGAAAAGGAGGAACAAGAGCAGCAGCAGCAGCAGCAACAAGAGGGGCAGCTTCTGTCAGTAGTCCTTGGCAAGGAGTCCAGGAAGAAGGAGGGCTGCTTGCAGGAAACCTCGCCCTACTCACGTGGCCTTCAAGCCTAGACTTAGGTACCTGAAGCTAAGTGAGGAGCAATGTAGGAGGAGATTGTGCTTCCCATGCACAAATATGCAGAATGCAACTCACCTGCAGCCACAACCACAGCTTGCAATGCATTTTCTGTTGCAGTGATGGTCACCGCAGCCCTGAATTTCTATGCATAATGTTCATTTCAGGCTGGAACTGGAAACATATGTAACATCAGTCAGGCTGCAGTGCATTCCTCCATAAGGCAGGTCACAGATGTATTGTTTGCCAGGGCTAATGATTTCATCACATTCCCCATGGACCTCAGGAGCTTTGGAACATACGAACAGGAGTAGACCATTCAGATGTTGAGCCTGTTCCATAATTCATTTAGATCATGGCTGATCTGTACCTCAACTCCATTTATCCACCATTGATTCCATATTCCTTGATACCCTTCTAATAAGATTCTGTTGATGTCAGTCTGGAAAATTTCAAATAACCCAGCATCCTCAGCCTTTAGGGGGAGAGAGTTCTAGATTTCCACTACCCTTTGTGTGAAAAATTACTTTCTGATTTCACTCCTAAAATAGCCAGCAGAAAGAGCTGTGGGGTTTGCAGTCGTTGCAGGATTCCCACAAGTGCAGGTGTCATCTACTGCGGATATGACCACCACGACTCCTGCTAATGAGCCTGGTGTAATGTCCAGCTGGTCTTTGACCACTGACAGTGGTTCATGTAGGTATGTGCCCACTTTCCAGACAGTTCTCATAATTCCTACATCCTGCAGCAGTCCAGTATTTCCCCTCTACTTGAAGAAGAACAGCATATCCCAGGCTGGATATCCTCTGCAGATTTGGCTGATGACCCTGCTCTGAAACCGAAGGATTCCAGTGGACATCGGATATAACAGCAGTCACAGCTCAACCAGAACAGTCATCGAGGAGTGCTCAAACAACAAATTTGCTGCTTGGGCCGGTCTCCGGGTTTCCTGCAGTACAGCCTTGGGAGAGTGCAAAGATAATAGTGGTGTGCTCCCTCCTGCATACCTTTGCCCTGCAATGGGAAGGGCTACTGTTGGCATCATAAAGAGGAGAAAGCTGATGATCCGGAGGATGCAGCAGCTGTGGGAGATCTGCCACATCAGCCTGCAGTCCGAGCTGTACACCAGCAATTCATTGACATCACTTTTCATCAGTTACTCCTTTCCACCACACCCTCAATTACCACCCAGAACATCATTTGAACCGGCCCTTCTATCCTCTAATAAAGAACTGCATCCCATTGATTATCATATACATGCTACCTGTCTTTATCGAATTCACAACTACTATAGGAACACTCATCAAATGATAGTGTGTTACAGTTTAATCGTGTTAACAAATGGCTAAGGAAGTAATAAGCATCCAGGTGTCAGCCCATAATGTCACTTTACGTTGCTTCTCTCCTAATTTGTCACTACTTTATGGTGTTCCCCTAGTGGCTTCAGCATGGGAGGTGGAAGGCTGCTGATGCTCAGATGAGGACTTCTGAGATGCTCATGGTCGGCGACCGCACGAAGCTTGGGCCTGAGAGAGCCCAGCTGCAGGCTGTAGCATCTAGGCTGCTGGCGAGGCATTCTGGCCCAACTGGCTTCCTGGCACAATGGCAGGCAATGGGTGAAGGGATGGCAGGGGAGCAGGTGTGCTCCCACCGTGAGAGAGGGCAACATGTGCCTCTCATTGCTTCATTGTCACTCTCACGGGGCTGCGGCTAAGTAGTGTCACCGATCTGAGGGAGAACAGACTGTAGGAGATCTGATGCAGATGGAGCCCCTATCAGTATGTTCCCCCAGCCTTTTGAAGGCAATAGAGGCAGTGGAGCCACCGCCTGAATTGCATCAGTTTGAGCTTCAATCAAAGATGCTAGTGCTGGTGCCACAGACTCCTGGACAGAGGGCTCAGCTGCATCGGCCGCTGAGGTGACCACATGCTTCCATACTCTCTGCAGCAGCTCTTAGGCAGGCAGTCTGATGCCTCGAGCTGGTGCACTTGGAAGATATTTCTTTAAAAGGCTGGTCACTGAAGTCAGCACCTCTGTCCCTTCAGCAGACTTAGGACCTGAGCTTGACCTCCAGCACAGTCTCTTTGAATCCTTTCCACTATCACCAGCTCCTGCTCACTAGCAGACCCCTCTAATTCACTCTCTATTCCACTCGGGATGCCGATTTCTGTGCCGGTGCTTGGAAAGGATGGAGCAAGTGACGGTGCATCGTCACAAGGGTGATCCCCCTCCATCTCTTGTGCAGCAGTGCCTGAGTCCTGGGATGACGCTGAGAAAAGTGAAAAGGGATAAGGGCTAGGAACTAATGGGAAGGTGGTGCAGTAGGAAATGCAGTACCAGGTTTCCAAATTTGTAAGATTGTTTGAAGAAAGAGAAAAGGTAAGAGAAATAGGCAGACACCGTGCTGTACTTGGCCTTCAGCCTTGCCATCCCTGATGATCTGCCTGCTGCCTGCCCTGATTTTCTCCAAGGCTTCCTCTTCCATCTGACTGAGGGCTTGCATGGAAGCTGGCTCTCCCTCAGTCTGGTCCTCTCCCTGGTGTGATACAGCTTGTCCTGCAGGAACATGGGAGGGGGTTAGTGTACGTGGTTCTTGTTAAGGGTTGTGCAGAAGGCGGAAGTAGTTTCATATAGTGTGCATGCTGAGAAGGAGAAGCATCAACTTGTGACCAAGATGGGGATGTGGTAATGTGCAAGAAAGTAGTGCTCACATGAAATGTGAAATCAGTTAGCAGAATGATGAAATGTTTTCCAGTTGTTACCAGGTAAAAGCAGAATGCTTTTTATGTCTGCACTGAGAGCAGCAGCAGCAGATTAGTGTGTGATAAGAATGAGAAGGAGGATTGTTACAGTGTCCATTGTAATTGGAAGAGAAGCATGTGAAGTCGAGGAGGCAAGTATTTGGAGTGCTGGGCAGGAGGGAGGAAGGGAAGTACTATGGCAACATCTCATCTGAGAAAAAAAGATGACAAAATATCATTCTTAGAATAAGGGGCTGCTCTTTCAAAACTGAGACGAGGAGAAATTTCTTCACTCAGAGGGTAGTAGGTCTGTGGAATTTGCTGCCCCAGGAAGCTGTGGAAGCTACATCATTAAATAAATTTAAAACAGAAATAGACAGTTTCCTAGAAGTAAAGGGAATTAGGGGTTACGGGGAGCGGGCAGGAAATTGGATGTGAAGCTGAGTTCGGATTGGTCAAGGCCCTGTGGGTGGCGGAGCGGGCCCAGGGGCTGAGTGGCCGGGTCCTGCTCCAACTTCTTGTGTTCTTTAGATTTGAGGTTAGGATCAGATCAGCCATGATCTTATTGAATGGCGGAGCAGGCTCGAGGGGCCGATTGGCCTACTCCTGCTCCTATTTCTTATTATCATTCTCACCTTTGCTGTTTGTGTAAGATCATTGAACTTCTTCCTGCACTGCACCCGTGTTCTGGTGTTGGCATTCTCAACCATCTCCTTCCAGACCTGTTGCAGAGTCTGCCAGGGCACCCTCTGCCTTTTGTGGGGAAGGGGACCTGTCTCGGGACCCTCACCTAATCCACTAGAACCTCCACCGCTGCATCACTGAACCTGGGAGACCCTGCAGGAGACATCTATCACAGAAAGTTCCAAACTCATGCCAACATTTTTTTCAAATTTAGTCAAAATAGGCGTCAGGCTTGCCAGAAATCCCGCTCTCCAAAGAGGCAAACTGCCTACCAATGCTACTAATGTGCATGCTGCTCACCTAATAGATTTAAATGAGGCCTGATTATCAAAATGATTTGGGCTTCTCGCTACTGACATCAGGCAGGCATCCCAATCGCCCTGCTCAACTGCCCGCCTGATTTGCAGTACAGTATGTTTTAAGGTGGTGTATTTATAGATTCCCTTTCTCAAGTTTTGAGATTAGTTTTTGTGTATATACATGTCATCTGTAGCTGTAATTTACTTATTGCCAAATTTATTTATTGTAAAATTAATTTATTAACATTTACAGCGGAGCCAGTTGTAATTCAGTGCAGACAATAATAAAATGTTTTATATTATGTGTACTTGTTTTGAAGGCGAGATAAAAGTAAATGGAATTATTTAATTTCCATTTGACAGGCTGTTTAAAAATATAGTTGTATTATTGAAACTCTTGTTTTGTGGAAGAATAAATAACACACACACTGTAGTAGACATAGAGTTTTTTTATTCGTTCATGGGATGTGGGCGTCGCTGGCAAGGCCAGCATTTATTGCCCTTCCCTAGTTGCCCTTGAGAAGGTGGTGGTGAGCCGCCTTCTTGAACCGCTGCAGTCCGTGTGGTGACGGTTCTCCCACAGTGCTGTTAGGTAGGGAGTTCCAGGATTTTGACACAGCGACGATGAAGGAACAGCGATATATTTCCAAGTCAGGGTGGTGTGTGATTTGGAGGGGAACGTGCAGGTGGTGTTGTTCCCATGTGCCTGCTGCCCTTGTCCTTCTAGGTGGTAGAGGTCACTGGTTTGGGAGGTGCTGTTGAAGAAGCCTTGACGAGTTGCTGCAATGCATCCTGTGGATAGTGCACACTGCAGCCACGGTGCGCCGGTGGTGAAGGGAATGAATGTTTAGAGTGGTGGATGGGGTGCCAATCAAGCGGGCTGCTTTGTCCTGGATGGTATCGAGCTTCTTGGTTGTTGTTGGAGCTGCACTCATCCAGGCAAGTGGAGAGTATTCCATCACACTTCTGACTTGTCCCTTGTAGATGGTGGAAAGGCTTTGGGGAGTCAGGAGGTGAGTCACTCGCCGCAGAATACCCAGCTTCTGACCTGCTCTCATAGCCACAGTATTTATGTATAAAGTTGCATTATATGAGCTTGCTCCTATGGTAGTCCAGCCGCACACAAACACAACATGCAGCACGTTGCTGGCATGTGTAGGCATCACACCGATTGATTTTTTTTTAAACAACTATGTGTAATTTAACTTTAGAAGTAATTATTTTTCAGTTCAAAGACTAACGTGCATTATTTATAAAATGCATTTTCCCTGTTTTTATTTAATAAAAATGGCACACTTTTGGTAACACATATTCAACCTGCCACTTCACGGAGCTTTTGATTTGAGCTGAATAAGTGCAGGAAGGTTGCTGGTCTATGCTCAGTAATTTCTCATCGGGGGTGGAGAAATAATTGGACAATGAACTGCTGCTGTCATACGTTTTCTAGTGGCTGCTTGGTGGTCACCATTCGTGGAAACCTGGGAGTAGATCACTTGTGCACTTCTTCGATACACCAGAAAAATTTCATAACTTCAATATAAAAATAGCATATCTTCAAGTGCAATTAACACTGAAATAACATGAGATCATCTGAAGTCAAGTATGATGTCAAACTTGTTCTCTATTGTGGACATCAAACATTGATGTCTAAAGAAACAGTGTCAGAGTAGGTGGAATCCTGTCCAGGTCCTGTCCTGTCATGGATCCAAAATATATCGCTTTGAATTTGCTGTTAGTATTTTCTTAGAGAAACCAAGGTGAAGGGCCAGGTGCAGAATGCTAGCAAGAACAAAGAGATGAGGTAAACCAGGAGCTGCTGATTACATGATATTAAGCTTTAATTCTTGAAGATTGTAGGCAGGATGAAAGACTAAGGAAAGCAATGATTTGTATAGTTTTGAGGTCCTGGGGAAGAAAGAGTTAGAGTATGAGTCTTGATTCCAACATAGTGGGGATAAAGGAAGGAGGAAGAATGTATTGGATGGTGGACATGGAACGTAGAAGGAATAAGAAAGGAAAAATCAGAGGGGTATTGACCATAGCATTGTATTGATAACATAGAGAAAGGCAAGAAAAGCTACTATGAAGAAGGAACATTTGTTTATTAGACAAGTGTTTTCAGCAGAAGATTGGCAGAAACCTTGTTCATGCGGTGTATCAGGGGCTTCACTGTAGTTACGGTGATCGATTGGGGAAATCCCTGAGGAAATTTCTGGTTATTATGTAGGTGTTTGGGGAGAAAATTGAAAATGAGGAAAAAAATTTCACATGAATAACAACATAAAGTAGCCACTCGGAAAGGAGAAGAACACAGATACTTAAACACTTAATCCAAAGCAGACATAAATTTATAATGTAGATATACACCCTGATTTGTGAGGTGGTACTAGTGGCAAGTGCAGATTGCAAAATTGGGTGCACAAGCTAGTGAACTTGCTGCATACCACATTTTGTGGCAAAGAAAAACATCAGCAACTTAGAGCTGTGCCGATCACCACTGCAAGCCTAATTATATACCCACAAAAACATACAAAAAAAATGGCCTTGCTTCCAGGAGTCAGCTCTTTAAAGATGATTATCAGTTTTTAATTGTTGGAAAGTTCAATTTTTATGCATTATTACATTGATTTAACTGCATTTTCTCTGGTGCATTAATTTTTGTTATCATTTTCACCTGATTTGTTTTGCAATGCAAGACATAATTGCAACTCTGTTTCTTACAACAGCTATCCCTCCAGCTGCTATTTTGCTTGCGTCAACCAGAAAGGGCAGAATGGAAATTCCTTTGGGGGTTCCAGTGGTGCTCTTCGATGTGGAAGAGCATGAGCAGTTCTTGACAGACATGAAGGGCAGATGTGACTATATGCCATGTGTTATACATGCATCCCTCCCTTATCCCAGCTCCGCATTTACTGGCCCAGACAGTCCTTCCTCGGACATCAGAGGAGACTTGTCTTTGGCACCTCTGCTTCACAAAGTAGGCTGTTACTTAACTATGCCATCTCCTGGAAGCTGATCTGCAGACAACATGTAGCCTATTTAGCGGGTGTGAAGGTCACTACTCCAGTAAACTTCTATGGCATCTGATCCTTCCAAACCACCATCAGTGACATATGCACATCAGTCAGTTAACTGTCCTCAGATACATTAAGCAAGTGATAGAGACTTTGTTTTCATGGGGCAATACTTTGCCTGTGGAAGGAAGCATCAGCTGAAGAAGACACAGAACTTTTCCTCAGTGGCATGGTTGGAAGAATGCAGAGTACCACAGATAAGGCATTCATGTACTGTACAGACAGTTGAGCCTAGCTGTCATCTGCTGACGGGCAAGGTGTACTGCTGTCCTTTAACAAGGGGTACCAAACTTTCCTCGCATCCACCTTGTGCAGCAGCACGCCCACTCTTCCAAACACTAAACTGGTGGGGGAGAGGTGTTAGATTCTACACCACTCCATCACTTGTCCACAAATTCTGTTTCTTGTGTCCACATTTGGGTTTCCTTTTGCATATCTTAGCCTCCTCTTCTTCCCCTCTCGCTGCCAAAGGCTGATAAATATTTAATATCCATTTTGAACCTTTATGAAGGCAGTTTCTCTGAGGTTTCCATCAAAGTTACAGTGGGAGATTGGGAGAACCCCTGCATAAAATTTACCCCAGAATCTATAATGTAGTCTAGGAAACCAGTATTTGAATCTCAGGAGGTTTGCTACAAGAACTCAGATGTGTGGTAGGAAAGGAATTGTAGCAGCATGGATAGAAAGTTGTTTGATGGACAAGAAGCAAAGGGTTAAGGTTAATGGATTTGGACTGGCGGGTAGGGAACATGATATCGAAATTTGCTGTTAACACACAAAAATAGGTGTTTTCGCAAACAGCAAGAAGGACTCTAAAAGACTTCAGGAGGACATAGACTGGGTAATGGCCAGATGAGTGGCCATTACCCAGGTGGAGAAATGTGGGGTAATGCATTTTGGAAGGGAAAACGAGGAATGGGGTATAAACTCAGTGGAAGGACACTGAAAGGTTTGGATGAAGAAAGACACCTAGGGTTCTATTGTTTGACCTAGGGTACATAATTCTTCATGAGTAGAGTGCCGATAGATAAATACATACAGATGATTCCTTACCTGGCTTCTGCGTCTTTTGTCTTTAGAGGCCAACTAGCAGATCAGACAAGAAGATTTGCAATTCAGTCTTTGGAAAAATACCAGCTGCTGCATCAAATTAATTTGTTGATGTTTCCATTAAATACAATGTCCTACTTAATATTGGAATTAGTATGTTTATAAAGCAACAGTCAGTACAAAGGCACTTCCAGACAAGGCAAAGGATCAGCAAACCGTTACCAGTTGTGAAAGTCTCATATCAGGTCAAATCAACCATTCACCCAAGCATAGTTCTTTCAGCGTTACATTTTCATTCATTCAAATCTCTGCTAAATGCCACATTTATTCTGCAAGACTGTACTTTCCCTACTAATATCCAACTGAAACAAAATCTAATGATTTTAACAACAGCTACCTTATAGTGATGCTACAATCCACCATTTACTTTAGGTAGAATTTCCACAGGGGTTCTCCTAATCTCCCGCCATAACTTCGGCAGAAACCCTGGAAGCGGCCATATTCGGAAACTTCCCAGCACTGATTCTTGGTAAACCTGTGTGATGCGTATCTTTTAACTAGACTACAATTCACAGGAATTACCATGCAATTGAAGCTAGAAAGCATTTGCAAAGGTACATGCTTTATTTTGTGGCTTGTTCTCTTCCATTCCTAGTGCCCAGTTTCCATAACTCATGATCCCCTTGCTTCCAAATTCTCTTGTGATTTTTCCATAGCCTATTGCTAATCTCTCGTAGCTTTTTACATGGTTCATTCTTTGTTGATTACCCCACGGTTTGCTCCATCATTATTTCTTCACCCCCTTATCAGTGGTTTGTTCCCCTTCCCCCCAATTCCTCATCCAACAGTGTTAACTTAAATGTTATCAGGTAATTTTGTTTTCAGATTACCTTTGATATAACATAATACCAATGAAATGTACATGTCTAATGATTT
Source organism: Heptranchias perlo (assembly GCF_035084215.1). NCBI lineage: Eukaryota > Metazoa > Chordata > Chondrichthyes > Hexanchiformes > Hexanchidae > Heptranchias > Heptranchias perlo. The sequence goes on along the minus strand of NC_090329.1, from coordinate 115,772,733 downwards.
CATAAAGTTTTCAGTGGAATACATATTTATATAACTGGTTTAAAGTTTGCATTAATTCTAATGAGCTGTTTGAAAAACCTATGTTCAATTTGCCTACAAAATGCAGGATTTTAGTTGAAACGAATACTCTAACATCCTGCTCAGATTTTGAATCCAGATCAGATTTAGTCTGTGAATTTGTGATTTTTTTTATGTGCACCTCAAGATAAAACATGAGTGCTGGGAATAGAGCATTTTTTAACTTTCAGGACCCTGCCTGCTCTACTGCGACCATGGCCCTGATTTTCAAATGAAACTGCGGGTGTGTTGGGCGCAGGGGGGCTGCGAAAATCGGGACAATCCCGAGCAGGTGAGGAAGCCGGCCTCAACCCGCTGACTTCCGGGTTTCCCACAGATGTGCCTGTGTGTGCGCGCGCGCTTCCTGAATGCAGAAGTCCCGCCGGCTTTAATTGCCGACGGGATGATAGTTAAAGAACCAAATGTACCTCATTGAGGTACTTAAGGTACTTTATTTCTGACATGGTGGATAGTTAAACTGATTTTAAACTTACCTGGGCGGCTTTCGATTCACGCCTGGTAAAACCAGGTGTGAAGGGTTGGATCAGGCAAAAATAAAGTAAATAAATTAAACAGAAAACTATTGCACAAAGTTAAAAAAACAAAATAAACCTACCTTTCCACCGATGTCACCTGCAACCCCTGCTCCAATGTCCGATGTCCCCCTCTCAGATCTCCCTCTCTGTCCACCCCCCGCCCCCACCTCGGCGTTGCAGCTCCTGTTGGCAGCCAGCCTGTTAATCATGCTGGCTGCCGGGCGCGAAACCCGGAAACAACTTTAATCACTATCAATTACATCACGATCGCATCGAAAAAGGTACGTTTTTTTTATTTGGGTTTGCCATGTGCACCTTCACCCCCCACCACTGCCATCCCGCCACCATTTAAAAATCGAGCCCTATGTGTCTTAACCGCAACCTCTGGAAAAAAAACCTAGCTGCACCAGTATGTTATTTCTATTCCCCATTCTAGCCATTCCCAAGATCTATCTGACGAACATTGACAGTTTCTTGTCAGTTTGAGTCAAATTGTGATGTGGTTTTGATTTGTGATGTGGATTCACACTCATTAGGAACTTCATTTCACATAGTTCCTTTGAAACTGAGAGGGGAAACTTTTACCTGTCAGTCTAAGGTAGAATCGAACCCAGAAAGATGAGGTTCTGTTCTTCATCTTTCTACTGGGTACTCTACAACCCCCTGGCCTTAACATTGACTTTTAACAACTTGAGACCTTAACCACAGTTCCCATTTTCTCTCGGAGAGTGGGTGCTGATAATATAGGGAATGGAGGAGCTTGTGAGCTGGTGTTTAGGATGGGGATCCCCCATTGATACACAGCAGTGGGATGGTCTGCACCCCTGGCGTCACTTACCATTTTTTTCCACCATATCCCTGGGCCACTGGAGCCTTCTCCGCTTTTCTAGATTTTCCATGCTTCGCTCTCCTGCTATTCTAATGTAACCATTTACACATCTTTTGGATCTCAGATGCATCTTTTATTTCTCTAATTTCTCTCATTATCACTTCCTTTTTTCACACCATTATCACTTCTATCATTTAATCATCTCCTATCGTCCACCTAATCATGGACCTTTTTTTGTTTCTCTTCATCCCCTTTTCCTTTGCTCTGTTCCTCCTTACAAGCTGTTCACCTGCAACATCTGATTCTGACGAAAGATCATCGACCTGTTTATAAGTTACAATCCAAGTAGGAGCTTTGCATACTTAATTAAATCACTTTTTACTACACTCCTTCCAGTAGAATGTAATCCCAGTGTATAACACCCTTTTAAGTTGAGAACAATTAAAAATAATTTCAACCATTAGAACAGTAGAAAAATGATTTTCCCATTATGTGCCTTCTCTGCTCTCGAGGCTGGTGAACAGTGCACCTTTCTGTTCTCCCCACAGGTGGATAGTATCAGCTCTTGATGTTGCATTTGACTGTTTAATCACATGCATTCTTCTTCACCTATTTCTTGAACTGTTACTATCAACTTTTCCATGGAGCAACAACTAGCAACTTTCTTTGTGACTCCCAAATTTAATTAGCCTTACCACTTCTCTTGTGCTAGTTCAAGGACACACTCCTTAGCATCCATTTTTACACAACTAATATTTGGCATTATAACTCAAATGCCTCCAGTCATCATTTTATTTCAGCATTCAAGGTCCAGTTTTCACATCCATACGGTGCTGTTGACCATATATAACACTTGATCATTCTCTGCTTTCTGTCACCAGCTTGAATTTATAGTTTCACTCCTTCATATTATCAGAGTAGGCTCAAGCTCCACACCCAGACTTGAGCACATAATTTAGGGTGATAGTTCAGCCCAGTACTGAAAATGTGTATACTGACAGAGGCGCCGTCCTTGGAATCAGATGGTAAATCAGAGTTTTAACTGTCCGTTCAGGTGGATGCTTAAGATCTTATGGCACTAACTGAAGAAGAACAGGGAGTTCTCCCTCTGTCATGGCTAACATTCCCACCACTACCAACATCACTAAAAGCAGATTCAGTGGCTATTCATCTCATTGCTGTTTGTAGGATCTTGATCGGTGCAAAATGACTGCCATCTTTGCCTACATAATATTCATTGCACTTCAAAGTAATTCACTATTTGTGAAATGCATTGAGGCACATGATAAGGTTTTATTTTAGTCTACTCATGATAATTCAGTCAATTTTTGAGTTCAGAAAACTTGAATTATCAGAAAGGCTAATGGAATGTTGCCCGTTATCTCAAGAGTAGGGAGGGAGGAGGCTCGTGTGGAGCATAAACACTGGCATATGTATCTGCCAGTGTTTCTGTGCTGTAATTCTATGTAATTCTATGTAAAAGGGTTAGAATACAAAGGTGAGGAAGTTATGCTTCAGTTGTACAGATCCTTGGTCAGACCCCATCTGGAGTATTGCGTTCAGTTCTGGGCACCACATCTCAGGGAGGGTATATTGGTCTTGGAGGGGTTTCAGTGCAGGTTTACCAGAATAATACCAGAGCTAAAAGGGTTAAATTATGAGGATTAGGTTGCATAAACTTGAGTTGTATTCCCTTGAGTTCAGAAGGTTGAGGGGAGAAGTAATTGAGATGTTTAAATGATAAAAAGGATTCGATAAGAGTACATACAGAGAAGCTATTTCCTCTGAGGGAGGAATCCAGAACGAAGGGGCTCACTCTTAAAATTAGAGCTAGACCATTCAGGAGTGAAATCGGGAAACACCTTTTTAAAAAAATGGAGTGGAAATGTGCAATTCTCTCATCCAAAAGGCTATGGATGCTGGGTCAATTGAAAATTTCAAGACTGAAATCAACAGAGTTTTATTAAGTAAACGTATCAAGGGATTATGGGTCAAAGGCAGTTAAGAGGAGTTGAGGTACAGATTGGCCATGATCTAACTGAATGGCGGATCAGGCTTGAGGGGCTGAATGTCCTACTCCTGTTGCTATGTTCCTGTGTCGATAATTCAAACTAAGTGACTTCAAGAGGAGCTGTGCCTCTTTGCAATTGGTATCCTAACAAGCTCGATTTTACAATTGCAGAGAAACTCTCGCATTTTGTTAGTCATCTTTTTTGCAATTGCTATGCTCTATTTAAGTTTTCTTTGCTTCAGCTGCACAGTAAGTACAATTTAATTACACTAAATCGTTGTGGTAATTGAAGTTCCGTTTGCATTTTCTGGTAACCTTTAGTGCACAAGTGTTGAACAAAACAAATAGGGAGAGACAAGTGTTGAACAAAACAAATAGGGAGAGACAAGTGTAACTAACTGGTGCAGGTCTTGCAAACCTGCACATGATAACAGGATCCATAGAGACAGGTCAGCTGTGGAAATGTGGCAGTTCTGATTTAAAGGCTCTGGCCACAGTTTATCATTCAAAATAACATTAGTGTAAGTGCTGGTTCCTACAAAATGGACTGTACTTGTAAATTTCTCCAGAAATCTATTGTTACATTTCAGATTTCTTTTGTTTTGGATAATTTCGGCTTCCATATTATAGATTGCTCTCATAAGTGAGCCCTCTCCTTATGTCCTTGAGAGTATCTTCACTTGGCTTGATATTTAGGTAGGTTTCATAATGTACCTGGGATAATGAACAGAAAACCCTTTTTTAAATTGCCATAACGACTGGTTATATCGTGTACCTCCACAATATCATCTTGTCTTCAAAAGATGTCAGAAATTCATTACACTCATTTTAGGCTTTAACTGCCAAACAAGTTTATTAAATAGTAAATGAATAAGCAAACAGTAGCAATAATATATTGTTCAAATTTACAGTAATTGGTAAGCTCACTAGCTCCTTGTTGAGTAGAATATAACAAATAATTTACAACTTATATACTAGGATAAATTGAAATAAACTTCTACATGTAATTGTTCTTGTTATATTCTCACCAACCAGTGGAAGTAGTTGGCAAGCTAACACTCAGAAGATGACAAAAAAATTCTTGCCTCTTTGAAAATCCCAGATAAACCCACTGATCTGAAAAACGACAGGTTGATAAATCCCTCCAAAATAATAACTGAAGTCAAAGAGAATTTAAATAATTCGGGTTTGCCATGTGCACCTTCACCCCCCCCCCCCCCCACTGCCATCCCGCCACCATTTTAAAATTGAGCCCTATGTGTCTTAACCGCAACCTCTGAAAAAACCTAGCTGCACCAGTATGTTATTTCTATTCCCCATTCTAGCCATTCCCAAGATCTATCTGACGAACATTGACAGTTTCTTGTCAGTTTGAGTCAAATTGTGATGTGGTTTTGATTTGTGATGTGGATTCACACTCATTAGGAACTTCATTTCACATAGTTCCTTTGAAACTGAGAGGGGAAACTTTTACCTGTCAGTCTAAGGTAGAATCGAACCCAGAAAGATGAGGTTCTGTTCTTCATCTTTCTACTGGGTACTCTACAACCCCCTGGCCTTAACATTGACTTTTAACAACTTGAGACCTTAACCACAGTTCCCATTTTCTCTCGGAGAGTGGGTGCTGATAATATAGGGAATGGAGGAGCTTGTGAGCTGGTGTTTAGGATGGGGATCCCCCATTGATACACAGCAGTGGGATGGTCTGCACCCCTGGCGTCACTTACCATTTTTTTCCACCATATTCCTGGGCCACTGGAGCATTCTCCGCTTTTCTAGATTTTCCATGCTTCGCTCTCCTGCTATTCTAATGTAACCATTTACACATCTTCTGGTTCTCAGATACATCTTTTATCTCTCTAATTTCTCTCATTATCACTTCCTTTTTTCACACCATTATCACTTCTATCATTTAATCATCTCCTATCGTCCACCTAATCATGGACCTTTTTTTTGTTTCTCTTCATCCCCTTTTCCTTCGCTCTGTTCCTCCTGTTAAATTCAAAAAGTTGCCAATCAGACACATATCTGAACAAATTGCACAGCACATTGGTATTTGAATTG